>NC_072397.2:13335833-13654500 GCF_028885625.2 Pongo pygmaeus | reverse complement strand
AATATAAAATAATAAAATAAGAGAGCTCACTGAAGAGAGAAATTGCACAAAACTAGGTGGGCATTGTGGTTCATTCCTGGAATCCCAGCAGTTTGAGAGGCTGAGGTAGGTGGATCACTTGAGGACAGGAGTTCAAGACCAGCCTGAGCAAATATTGTGAAACCTGGTCTCTAGTAAAAATACAAAAAAAAAAAAAAAAAAAAAAAAGCCAGGATTGGTGTCATATGCCTGTAGTCACAGCTGCTTGGGAGGCTGTGACTGGACAGTTGCTTGAAACTGGGATCGAGATGTTGCAGTTTGCTGAAATCATGACTCCGCACTCCAGCCTATGTGACAGAGCAGGATTCTGTCTTAAAAAAATCAAAGAGAGCAAAAGGTACAGAGAAAGAAAAGAAAGAAAGAAAGAGAGAGAGAAAGAAAGAAAGAAAGAGAAAGAAAGACAGACAGACAGGAAAGAAGGAAGGGAGAAAGAAAGAGAGAGAAAGAAAGAAAGAAAGAAAAAAGAAAGTAAGAAAAAAGAGAGAGAAGGGAGAGAGGGAGGGAGGGAGGAAGGAAGAAAGGAAGGCAGGAAGGGAGGGAGAGAGGGAGGCAGGGAGGAAGGAAGGAAGAAAGGAAGGCAGGAAGGGAGAGAGAGAGGGAGGGAGGAAGGGAGTGGGGAGGGAAGGAAGGAAAGAAAGAGGGGGGGAGGGAAGGAAGGAAATAAGGAGGGAGGGAAGGAGGGAAGGAAGGAAGGAAAGGAGAAGGAGGGAAGGAGGGAGGGAGGGAAGGAAGGAAAGAAAGAAGGAGGGAGGGAGGGAAGGACGGAAGAAAAGAAGGAGGGAGGGAAGGAAGGGAGGAAGGAAGGGAGGGAGGGAGGGAGAAAGGAGAGAATTAAAGGTATAAAACCAAAGGGAAATGAATAAAAATAAAAACTTGCCATTTTGCCCATTATCTGCATACATTTTGAATTATGTTTAAAATAATATTTAGGTCTCTAGTGGACTATCTGAAGCTTTAAAATAATCCGGTGAAAGTTACTTACGTAAGTATGGTGTTATCTAAGATTCTTTTAGTTTTCAACTACCAAATTTAATTGGCATTTATCATCAAATCGTATACTACTAGGGGCAGTGTTGTCTATATTATGCTGCCTGCCTAATCTACACTAAATTAAAAATGAAATCAAATCAGAAAGTGATTTTACAGTTACTACTACCAGTAAAGACTGTTTTGTTTCCTGACTTTTGGAGGGTTTTATTTCCCCAGTGTTGATGGCTGTGGCAGAAGGCCTTCCTGGTCCAAACTCACCCCTTAACATCAGAGTGTACACGTGTTCAGGCATTAAGGGAAAAGAGCTTCCAATCCTACTGGTTTCCTGCATTGGTTCCCAGACACAAGAAAATATGTTGTGTTAGTGACTATCAAATATTCACATATTTGATCAAGGACATTTGTATTTCCAAATGGTAAAATAAAATATTACTATCAGTTGTATTTTTATTATTTATTTACTTAGAGGAAAGGTCTTGCTCTGTCACCAGGCTAAATCATACATCACTGTAGTCTCAGACTTTTGGGCTCAGAGGATCCTCCAACATCAGCCTCCCAAAGTACTGAAATTACAGACTTAAGCCATTGTACACAGCCTCAAGTTTAGAGATAAAGGCTAATGAATATATTGTAAACCATATAAATAAACATAATTGCAGTTTCTCTAGAGAGCTGCGAGAGACCACTGAAAAACTGCCATTGTGGACAAGGATGCTGGCAACAATTTAATGCAAGCAAATTAGTGGGTCTCTCTCCACTGAAACTTCAGATGATACCAGAGGCCAGCTTGGCATTTCCAATGCAGCTTTTTGAGAGAACATGAAACATAGGTGTGTGCATTTTTGTTTGTTTGCTTTTGTGTGTGTGTGTGTGTAAGCATACATACATAATACATTGAACAAACTAGGATCACAAACAAAAGGGAATATAATGCAGCTTTCTTTTAGATCTGATAAAATTATCCTGAATCGATCAGCTCCTGGGCTTTTTTTTTTTTTTTTTTTTCATTTTTCTGGTAGGTTACTAATTACTAATGATTCCATTTAGTAAATTGAAATTGGACAGGCTGGAGCTGAGACTGGGTCCACTTAAATTCTGTTATAGAACAGAGAATGGCATGTCTGTAATTTTGGCTGTAATGGTTACTGGAAGGTCTGCATAGATGGGCTAGTTTTCTGCCTGCAGCAAGAGGGCTGGGATCTCACAATCTGTTCCCTTGGCATCTGCTGTTGAACAGTGGGAAGGGCTGGAGCTGAGACTGAGATTCTCTGTTTCTGAATAAGGTCATGTGCTCTAGAGATTCTGTCACCCAGTGATTTCCATTAAATATATCAGAAGCAAACTGCCTTCCAGGGGTACCAAGTCTTATTATATAAGCTACTTGCCCACTGGGTCTAGCTAGGGCCAGAACTTCATCCTTAACTACTAAATTGCCTCTGCTTTTCAACATGGGCATGGGTGGAACACACAGGAATAGGATGGCCAAAATATGGCAGCTGGGATTGGGTAGGGTCACATGCCCCTTCTGTGGATAATCACCAAGCTGCCTCTTTGTCACAGTCTTGGAAGTTTTGTAGAGAAAAGCCAGGGTGGGATTTGGCAGTTAGCCAGTGATTTGAGCCTGGCAGACTCATCAGCCATGGTTGGTTGCTGCAGAATGATGCTGTTGCCTAGTTTTTCTGGTGGTGCACCTCTGCTGGTTAGAATGCAAAGCCACCAGTAAGGTTACTGTTATGGTCCCTGTGAGCCCCATCCATGTACTTTGTTTCTAACTGACGCCAGTTTTCTGATACCCCCAGTGTTTGCCACAGGGTAAGACTAGAGAGAATATCATGTGAAGAATTGCAAAATGGAAAAGAAAGGGCTGAATGTACACCTTCAACTCTCTCCTCTGTGAAGAAACTGTGAGTCTTGGGAAATTTTTTGAGAGCTGGCCTGATATTGTGAAAAATGCTGCCTCCCATAACCTACTGTGGCACCCTAAACTTCTCAACCTTAGGGCCCCTCAGAGACATCTCTGTTTTAGGTCTCACTGTAGGAGGACGTGTTTTGAGAATGTGAGGTGCTTACTGAAGTCTGCTTTTCTGATTCCATTCCCAAAAGGGGGCTATGTGCAAGAACTGGGTCCCATGAGGGTTGGAATATAGTCTGGTGATTTGTTGAGAATGTTTTGTGTGAAGGAATCATATCAGAAATGCCAGAGGTTTGTGTCAGCGAATGATGGCTGGGCCCTTCACTTCCTTTCTTGTCTTTATTCTGGGCCCCACAGGGGCTCTCTGGGAAAGGCAAGAACCACAACAAAGGCAAGTTCAAGGGGGAACAGTGTTCTCAGACATGAAACTGTTGCATGGGTGCAGATGATGTTGGAAAATAGACTCAGAGGCTGTCTGTGCTGATTGCAAGCCTGAAAAGGGTGTCTAGCATTGCTGTTGAGGGGCAATGTGGACTTAGCATGAAAGCAAAGAAAAATCAAGGCTCACCTGAGAGAATAAGCTGACTTGTGCTAAAGTCCAGGAAATGTTCAAAGATTCCTGTCAGAGGACCCAACACCCTCCTGCAAAATTCAAACAATCTCAACCCCAACAATGAGACAATGACCCACAACCTGGAGCTCAGCCAGCCTAATTGAAGTCAATTTTGCTCTCTGAAATTGCTGGAAGCAAAAAGATCTGTGGTGAGAGGCTGTCCCATCCAGCAACAGCCCAATTACAGACATAACTGTCTGCTTCTCATAGTACAGGAATCATGCAGCCCTTTGATAGTAGTGTGAGAACAAGAGTTTCCCTTTTGCCAGTTATAATGGGAAATTACGGTTTTAAAAGTATCTCAGAAGCTCAGTCTGAGGGGAGGGAGGAATGGTGAGTTATTGATTCATGGGTACAAAGTTGCAGTTTGGGCTAATACAAAAAGTTCTGGAAATGGGTGGTGGTGATGGTTGCCACCTTGGCAAGATCCCAATTTAAGGGCTTTCATACCAAGAGACAAACGGGAGTGGGATGGATTGATGCTTGGTCAAATGTGGCCTCCACATTTGCCTCTTCTTTTCCTGTGGCTCCAGTTTGTACTCCATGTGTTCCCTGCACGTTGGAGTACTCCCACCTGAACACCAAGCCATGGTGTGGACTGCTTGGGCAATTAAGGGAATGTGTGGATGTGAACTTCTGTGTCATCTGTCTTAAAATTTTTTGCAGGTCAAGGTGCAGGACACTATCCACTACTTATCAGATTGTATCCTCACCCCAATATGACCTTATTGCTGCTCACACTCTGTCCCATAATGAAATCCCAAGACAATGGATTGAATTCCATGTTCCACATCAGCCTAGGGAGGAGTTCCACCTCATGGTGTGAAGCACCTGCTTGGCTGGGAAATGAATTAGAGGGAAATTCAAGGGGCCCTGTGCACAGGACTGCTAGTGTTTCTCCATGGGATGTCCAGAGAACAAAGAAACACTGAAAAGTGGCTGTTCCATGCACAGGCCAAGAAAAGGTTGGTAGTCTCAAAAAGATAATTGCTGCAGTGCGTTAGCAGCATTCCTTTAAGCAGACTCCACTTACAGTCGTGCACACACACATATACACACACACACACAAACACAACCAAAGCCAAAAAGACAACCACATGCAGACATCCAACAATCCAACACTCCCAAAGAAAGACACTTCCTGGAAGCTTCTGAGGCTGCATGGTTTACTGTAGGAAGCCCCACCTAGGAGAGAGCAATTGTAGGGAACACAGGCGGGGCACACATAGTAATCACAATGGGCCAAAATTCAAAAAGATTGACATGTACATCGAGGCAGTCCTGAGGCATCCTACAGATCATTTTGGAATGTTAGGGATTTTGTGGTTTATTCAAGGGGCTCTGCTTGACATTTCTTCAGGTTGGCTCATGTCTGCCCTCTCCTAGGATCTTGGGGTTATCCCATGGATCCCACAGAGAAGAGAGGTGAGCATTCGCCACTGATGCTACCCCATGGAGGTTTTCTTCTCCACCAAAGCACGTGGACTTCTCATGGGGCAATGGTGACATTCATTGTCATGCAAGCCAGAGCTCACAATCATTCCTGCTGCCCAGAGACTAGCAAAAGCACATCTGTGAGGCAGGCTCGGGCACTAGGCTTTCAGAGCTGTCAGCCTGCCTAAGCCAAGGAAAATATTACAGGCAGAGATGGCCTAGTATGGGGAAAAAAAGCTGCCTATGAAAAGCCAGTGTGGGACCCTAAATATCTTGACCTCAGGAACCCTTTGGGCTGTTTCCCTGGTAGGGTCCCACTGAAGTAGGAGGTGTTTGGAGACTGCAAGGTGGTCACTGGAATCTGCTGTTCTGACTCCATTTCCAAAAGAGGCTGTGAGAAACAATCAGGTCCCATGGCGATTGGAATATAGTCTGGAGTGTTGCTGACAGTTCTTTGGGTGACAGAATAATACCTGAGACCCCAGAGGGGAGTGTCAGAGAAAGAATGCCAGGCTCTTGACCTCACAGCCTCCCTTCACCTGATGTTTAACAAGGGCACTTTGGGAAAGGCAGGAACCATGACAAAGGCGAGTCTGAAGTGGAGCAGTGTACTCACACCTGAGATTGGACCCTCTTGGGTGCAGATGAGGTTGATATAGTGTCTTAGAGGGTGTCTGTTTTAATGGCAAGCCTGCAATGGGTGTCCAGTAGTGTTCCTCAGGGACAATGTGGATTCCCCATGAAAGCAAAGAAAAATCAAGCCTCACCTGAGGGAATGAGCTGCCTTGTGCTGGAGTTTAAGCAATGTTCAATGATTCCTGTCAGAGGACACCAAATCCTCCTGCAAAGTGCAAACAACCTCAGCTCCCATAAAGATACAAAGACCCAAAATCTGGAGAACAGCTAGCCACCCCAAAGTCCCTTTTTCTCTCAGAAATCCCCGGCAAATAATTAATCTGTGGCAAGAGGCCATCCCATCCAGCAACAGCCCAATGAAAGAGCACTTTCAGAAGAAGAAGGCTTTGCAGATGAAATGAAAGAGGCTAGATTACCAGGCAAAAGCCGACACTGATGCCTGCTTCTCATCCTACGGGAATCATGCTACCCTCAAACAGAAGTTGGAGAAAAAGCGTTTACTTATTGGAAGCTTTAATGGGAATCTATGGTTTTAAAATTATCAAAGCTGCCCAGTCATTAAAACGTGACAGTGTTTCGAAGGAAACACTCAGGTAATGGATTCCCGTGAGGGTCGTTATCCATGAATTGACAAACGTTTATTGTGGTTGTCATTGAGCCAGACCCAGAAAACCCTAGGCATAAGAGGCACATGGAAGTCAAAAAAAAAAAAAATAATGGTGGAGGGCACATCTCACCCAGAATCATTCCAGTTTACTCCCATTTGGCTCTGAAAGCTCACAAATAGGGTGTTTGCCAGGAATGCCCAAATTTGCACTCCAAATGTTCCTTGGACATTGGAGTACTCCCAGCTGAAAACAGAGATATGGTGTGGACTGCTTGTGCAATTACGGGAATGTGGGGATGGAGTTGGAAGCACCTTCTGTGTCACCTATCTTCATTTTTTTCTTCAGCCGAAGTTGCGGGACCCCATCCACCCCTCAACATATTGTATGATCACACCTAACTGACCTTATTGCTTCTCACACTCGATGTCCCAGGATGAAATCCCAAGATGATGGAGGAGGGTCCCTTCATGACATGAAGCACCTGCTTGGCTGGGAAACAAATTCGAGGTAAATTCAAGGAACCTTCGAACAGGACTGATAGAGTCTGTCTTTGGGCTGACTGCAAGACAACGAAACAGTGGAATATGTCTGTTTTTTGGTGTGGTGTGCTCCTCTTCTTTTAGAATAGTGGATGTTTTGAAGGGTAATTGATTTGGACGCTGGCAGGTCTTTGCCTGCCTCCCTATTCACTGCAAATTCATGTAAAAGAAAGGAAGGAAGGAAGGAAGGAAAGAAAGAAAAGAAAGAAAAAAGAAAGAAGCAAAGAAAGAAGGAGAAATAAAGAAAGAAAGAACACTGAGACTTGCATCCCAAGAAAAGACACACAGACAGGACAACAAAAGGTTGAGAGACTTAAAAAAGAAAGAAAAAAGAACCGTTGAAGTCATTAGCCACTTTACTTTAAGCAGACTCCACTTACAGACACACACACACACAAACACACACACACTCCAACACACAATGCCACACAAAGACGCAGACATCCAACACTTGCAGTACTCCCACAGAAACACGCATCCCACAGCTCCTGAGGCTTTGTGGTTCTGCAAGAAGCCCCACCAGGGAGAGAGCAACACTGGGGAACACTGGTGGGCTGCTCCTAGAAATCATAGTGGGAGGGTTTCAAAAAGACCGCTACAACATCTAGGCATGCCTGAGGAATCCTGCAGATTCTTTTGGATCCTTAGGGACTTCCGTGGTTTATTCCTGGGAGAGTGTGAGATGTTTCTTTAGGCTGGTTCTCATCTGCCCTGTCATTGTGTCATGGGACTATCTCATGGAAACCACAGAGTATTCAGATGAGAGCCCACTGCCACCCCACCTCCACAGAGGTCTTTTTCTCTACCAAGCCACAGGGACTTCTCGCTAGGCAAAGGAGACATTCATTGTGATGTTAGTCAGAGCTCACAATCAGGCCTGGTGCCCTGAGAATAGCACATGAGAATTTCTGAGGCAGGCTCAGACCCCTGGCTTTCAGAGCTGTCAGCCTGCCTAAGCAGAATAAACTGGTACAGGCAGACCTGGCCTGTTATCTTGTGAAAGGCTGCCTGGTAAAACTGACTGTGGGACCCTAATTGTCTCTACCTCAAAGTCCCTTTGGGCCATCTCTGTGGTCATGTCCCACTAGAGGAGGAGGTGATTTGAGACTGTGATGGGGTCTCTGCAAAGTGCTCTTCTGTCTCCATTTTCAAAAGAGGCTGGGCGCAAGAATAAAGCTCCATGGGGATTGGAATATAGTCTGGTGTGTTGTTGAGTGTTTCTTGGGTCATGGAATCATACCTGTGACCCCAGAGGCGGGTTCCCTTGAAAGATAGCTGGGTTCTTCACCTCACTGCCTCCCTTCATCCTGGGCCTCACAGGGGCTCTTTGAAAAAGGCAGTAACCACGACAAAGGCAAGTCCTAGGTTTAACAGTGTTCCCACACCTTGGACTGGCCTCACAGGCATGCAGATGAGGATAAGACAGTGTCTCAGACACCATCGGTGGCATAATTGTTATAGGACCAAGCAATTCCACTCATACAACCAGAAGTGAATAAGTGTACTCAAACAAATATTGGTGCATAGAAATACTGGGGTGGAAACAACCCAAATAAAATAATGGGTTAATAGCTTGTGGAAGGAGTGAAGTGCTATGATATAAACGAACCCTCAGGACATCATGCAAAACGAAAGGAGACAGATACAAAAAGACATGTAGTGTTTGAGCCCATTAACATTAAATACCCACAACAGGTAAGTTCAGAGGCAGAACACAGATTGGTGTTTGCTAGCTGCTGAAGAAAGGGAGAAAATGGAAGGGACTCCTTAACTGGTAGTTGGATTTCTAGTTTGGAGTGATGAAAATGTTTTGGAACTCGATGGAGGCAGTTTTTGCATGACACAGAATGTATTAAATGCCACTTAACTGTTTACCTTATAATGTTTAATTTTGTTGTGTGAATTTCATAACTGCAACACACAAAAAATCAACTGTTTTTTTTTATCTTTTCCTTTATCTATGCTTTGTTGCGTAACCATTATCTCTTGGTGACATATGGTCATTTCTCTGGGAAGAGACTGGCTCTCTACATGGGGGACCTCCATAATTCTCTCTTCTTTGTGATATGGGATCTTTAACATTAAAATGATGGAACATTATGTAAAGAACACCAAATCTGAAACACTATTTTCTCTTCTCTCAAACAACTTTTAAAAATTATTATCCTATGACTCTGTTCTTTGTTCCCTAAATTACCAGACAGTCATGGGACTGTGAATGTTTCTTATGGCTTTGGATAATCCTATGGCTCCTGCAAGGCCAGTTCTTCTAATGAAGCTGAAACAAAACATTAATTCTTAGGTAAAAGTTAATTTGTAATAGTTAATAACTACCTAGTGATTATTTTCCTTTTCATATGAATTACTGATGATTACTAATGACACAGGGAAAACATGTAAAACCATCAAACTTTTCATGATTTTAAAGTTTACATACATTGTCCTTTCTCAGCTGAAGAAGGCAAAGTTTCCCGTGTTGTTCAGTCCATCTCACACACACAAATACTGCTACCTTTGGATGACTTCATGCTAAATTTTTACATAGAAGTGCTCCTTTATCTCTAAGTGCTTGGCTCTACTTTAAATGTTGACAAATTAAAATGTACTAGTGAAAACATTCTAATGATGGCCAAGATCTACTTTTACTGCAATAAGCAATAATATGAAAGGGTTTATTACAAGATTGTTGCTATTTGAAAATAGAAAAAGTTCTCCTTTAATATACTCTTGATGTACTATTCTTTAGAAGTCAGTCTCTCACTTATGATATGTTCACTGGCTAATTTTCCAATGGAAATTGTGTATACTGAAGTCAATACACACCTAACTTCACTTAAACTCTACACATGAAATGTAAAACTCAAAATGGCAGTTTTTAAAATCCTGCATATTAGGATGGAGGACTAAATAAGAATTTTAATTTGTTCTGCTTAAATTTCTTTGCTAAAAATCTTATTTATTCTCTTGCGTTTTTCTGTTCAGTCTGCAATCTTACAATTCTCCTAAAAATATTACTTCTATTCAATCCTACTGTTAATCTCATGTTGCTTAGTTCTAAATTCTCTCCTCAAATAATTTCTAATCTTACACTAAGGATCTAGCATTAATGTTTAAACATCCTGGTACACTCTTAATTATTGGTTTACATCCTGTTATATTTGACAACTATGATATTCGTTTATACCCCATTATATTTCACAACTATGATATCCATTCACTTTAAGAATGTTGGAATCCTTCATGTCTACCTTTCAAGGCTTAAATTTATTTTCAAATAATATTTAAGCCCAGTGACTCCTTTTCTGCTAAATGCTCTTGTAGTTCTTTTGAATCTTTATATAAGCAGTAAGAATCTCATCTGCCCTGTCATAGGGTCATGGGACTATCACATCGAAACCGCGGAGTATTCAGGCGAGAGTCCACTGCCAGCCCACCTCCATGGAGGTCTTTTTTTCTGCCAAGCCACAGGGACTTGTCGCTAGACAATGGAGACATTCATTGTGATGCTGGTCAGAGCTCACAATCAGGCCTGGTGCCCTGAGAGTAGCACATGAGAATTTCTGAGGCAGGCTCAGACCCCTGGCTTTCAGAGCTGTCAGGCTGCCTAAACAGAATAAATTGTTACAGGCAGAGCCAGCCTAGTATCTGGTGAAAGGCTGCCTGGTAAAACCGACTATGGGACCCTTATGTCTCTACCTCAAAGGCCCATTGGGCCATCTGTATGGTCGGGTCCTGCTGGAGGAGGAGGCATTTTGAGACTGTGAGGTGGTCATTGGAAAGTGCTATTCTGATTCCATTTCTGAAAGAAGCTGTGTGTTAAAAATGAGTCCCATGTGGATTGGAATATTATCTGGTGTGTTGCTGAGGGTTCTATGTGTGACTGAATCATACCAGAGACCCCAGAGGTGGGTATCAGTGAAAGACACGCTGGCTCTTGACCTCACTGCTTCCCTTCATCTTGGCCTCATGGGGGTCTTCTGGGAAAGGCAGAAACCACAACAAAGTCAAGTCCAAGATGGAGCAATGTCCTCATACATCAGACTGTCCCCTCACATTTGCTGATGTTGAGACAGTGTCTCAGAGTCCATCCATGGCAATGACAAGCCTGAAAAGGGTGTCCAGTGGTGCTGTTGAGGGGCACTGTGGATTCCCCATGAAAGAAAATAAAAATCAAAACTTGCCTGAGAGAATCAGCTGCCTTATGCTAGAGTCCAAGCAATGCTCAATGATTCCTGTCAGAGGACCTAAAAGCTTCCTGGAAAATCCAAACAACCTCAGCCACCATAACAAGAAAACGACCAGAGCCTGGAGTGCAGCCAGCCTACTGTAAGTCCCTTTTGCTCTCTGAAAGCCCTGGCTGCTAAATAATGTGTGGAGAGTGGCAGTCCCATTTAGCAACAGCCCAATGAAAAGCCCTTCCACAATGGAACGCCTTGCAGATTAAATGAAACAGAGGCTTGATTACCAGGCAAAAGCCAGACAGGGCTGCTTGCTTCTCATTCTTCAATAATCATGCAGCTCTTCAATAGAAGTGAGAGAACAAGAGTTTCCTTGTTGGCAGCTGTAATGGGAATTTACGGTTTTAAAAGTATCAAAGCTGACCACTCATTAAAACATGACAGTGTTTAGAAGAAAACACTCAAGCAATGGATTTCCATGAGGGTCTTTCTCTGTGAAGAGGAAAGTTTACTGTGGCAGTTGTTGAGCCAGATCCAGGAAACCATAGGCCAAGAAGGAACATGGAAGTCAGGAAAAGAAGAGGAAAATGTGGAGGCCACATCCCTCCCAGCATTAATCCATCCCATTCCCTTTTGGCTCTGGGCATGAAAGCCCTCATATTGGGAGTTGGCCAGGATGGCCCCAATCTGCACTCCAAATGTCCTTGCATGTTTTTGTACTCCCACCTGAATACTGGGCCATGGTGTGGACTGCTTGTGCAATTAAGGGAATGCGGGGATGAAGTTGGAAGCAACTTCTGTCATTTGTCTTCACTGTTTTGCATGTGAAGTTGCAGAACCCCATTTGCATCTCACGAGACTCTATCCTCACCCCAACTGACCTTATTCATCCTCACAATCTATATCCCAGGATGAAACATCAAGACAATGAAGGAGTTCCCCCTTATGACCTGAAGCACCTGCTGGGCTGGGAACACATTTTGAGGTAAATTCAACGGGGCCTTGCAGACAGGACTGCTAGTATCTCTCCTTAATTTGGCCTCAGGACAATGAAACAGTGGGAAATGTTCATTTTTAGTGTGGCATATTTCTTTTCTTTCTAGGATAGTGGCCTCTTTTTTGAGGGGGAGGTGATTTGGATACTGGCAGGTCTTGGCCCACCTCCCAATTTACAGTGGATTCATGATCCACAGAAAAATACAGAACACGGAGCCCCACAGCCCAAGCAGAGCCACACAGATGAGCCACAAAAGGTTGGGAGAAACAAAAAAAAAAAAAAAAAAAAAAGAAGCACTGAAGTGCGGTAGCCATATTCTTTTAAGCAGACTCCATTGACAGGCACACACACACAGACACAAACACACTCACACAGAAACAAACACACAATGCCACACACACACACACACAGACATCCAACCCTTGCGAAACAGACACAGAAACACAGTGTCTTGAACCTCCTGAGACTGAGTGTTTCTGCTGGAAGCCCCACGTGGGAGACAGCAAACTTGGGGAACACAAGCGGGCTGTACCTAGAAGGAACATTGGTGCAAGTTTCAAAAAGACTCACCCCTACAACCTCTAGGTAGGCCTTCAGATTCTGCAGATCTTTTTGAATCCTTTGGGATGTTGTGGTTTTTTCCTGGGACTCTGCTTATCATTTATTCAGGCTGGCTCACATCTGCCCCCTTTTAGGTTTATGGGAGTATCTCATGGATCTCCATGGCCAACACCCTTCCATGGAACTCTCCTTCTTCATCATGCTGCAGGGAATTGCCACAAGGCAATGGTGACATTTACTGTGACAGCACTGAGCTGACAGAGCTGTTAGCCTGCCTAAGCAGAAAAAAACTGGTACAGGAAGAGCTGTCCTGTTACCAGAAAACAGGCTACCTGAGAATACTCACTGTGGGACCCTAAAAATGTCAACCTCAGGGCCTCTTTGTGCCATCTTCATGGTCATGTCCCACTGGCAGAAAAGGCATTTGGAGACTATGAGGTCACCGCTGCAAACTACTCTTCTGACTATATTCCAGAAAGAGGCTGTGCATAAGAATTGAATCCTATAAGGAATGGAATATAGTCTGTGTGTTTTTGAGGGTTCTTTGGGTGTCAGAATCATACCTGAGACCCCAGACGTGGGTGTCAGTGATAAATGGCTTGTCTCTTCTCACAGCCTCCCTTCATGCTGGCCCTCACAGGGGTTCTCTGGAAAAACAGAAAACACAACAAAGGCAAGTCCAAGTTGGAGCAGTGTTCTCATACCTCAGACTTGCTTTTTACTGGGACAGATGTGGTAGAGACAGTGAGAAGGAGCTGCCTTGTTCTGTAGTCCAATCAATGTTCAGTGATTGCTGTCAGAGTACTCAAAAGCCTCCTTCAAAGTGCAAACATCCTCAGCCTCCACAATGAGATGACACAAAAGCTGGAACACAGCCAGGCTACCGGAAGTCTTTTTGACTCTCTGAAATCCCTGGCAGCTAAATAAACTGTGGCGAGAGGCACTCCCATCCAGCAACAGCCCAATGAAAGAGCCCCTCCACAATGAGAAGGCCATGCATATAAAATAAAACAGAGGTGAGATTACAAGGCAAAAACCAGAAAACGCTGCCTGCTTCTCATCCTACAGGAATCAGGCAGCCCTCTGATAGAAGTGGGAGAACGAGAGTAGTCTTGTTGGTGAGTGTAACAGGAATTTGTGGTTTTAAAAGTTTCAAAGCTGCCCAGTCATTAAACCATGACAGTGTTTAGAAGGAAACACACATGGCCGTGCAGTGGCTCAAGCCTATAATTCCAGCACTTTGGGGAGGCCGAGGCCGGTGGATCATGAGGTCAGGAGATCGAGACCACCCTGGCTAACATGGTGAAACCAGTGTTAAACTAAAACTGGAGGTTTTTAGTCTCTACTAAAAATACAAAAATTAGTCAGGCATGGTGGTGGGCACCTGTAGTCCCAGCTACTCAGGAGGCTGAGGCAGAATGGTGCGAACATGGGAGGTGGAGCTTGCAGCAAGCCGAGATGATGTACCACTCCACTCAAGCATGGGTGGCAGAGTGAGACTCCATCTCAAAAAAAAAAAAAAAAAAAAAAAAAAAAAAAAAAAAAAAGAAATCACTCACAGAATGAATTCTCATGGGGGGTCTTTCTTCGTTATCTGGGAAACGTTTAGTGTGGAAATCGTTGAGCCAAAGCGAGGAAATCGTATGCTGACCAGGAACATGGAAGTCAGAAAAACAAGAATCAAGTATGGGGGACACATGCCAGCCAACATCAATCCATTCCACTCCCATTTGGTGCTGGGTATGAAAGCACTTAGATCAAGAGTTTGCCAGAATGGCCCCAACTTGCAATACAAATGGCCCATTCATGTTGTAGTACTCACACCTGAAGAGTGGGAGATGCTGTGGGCTGCTTGTGCTATTAACGGAACCTGAGGATGGAGTTGGAAGCACCTCCTGTGTCATCTATCTTCATTTATTTTGCAGGTGAAGTTGCAGGACCCCATCTACCCCTCATCAGATTGTATCCTCATACTTATTTGACCTTATTGGTGCTCATACTGTATGTTCCAGGATGAACTCTCAAGATGATGGAGGAGTGTCCCCTCAAAACCTGAAGCACCTGCTCGGCTGGGAACCAAATTTGAGGTAAATTCAATAGGCCCTGTGGACAAGACAGCTAGTGCCTCTCCCTGGGTAGGAATCAGAAGGAAACACTAGGAAATGTCTGTTTCTTAATGTGGTGTACTCCTTTTCTTTCTAAAGGAGTGTACATATATATTTTTTATTTTTTGCACGAGGAGGTGATTTGGACATCCACCAGTCTTGGCCCACCTTCCAATTAACTGGGGATTTATGATTTACATAAAAATAGATAACATGGAGCCCCAGAGCCAAGCAGACCCACACAGACAGGCCACTAAATGGTTCTGGTATTCAAAACAAAGAAGTGCTGAAGGGCATTAGCCATACTCCTTTAAGCAGACTCCACTTACAGGGACAGACACACACCAACACAAACACACAATATCACATACAGACAGATATCCAACACTCACAACACTCTCACTGAGACACACAGCCTGGCAGCTCCTGAAGCTCCAGGATTCTGTAGGAAGCCCCACCTGAGAGACAGCAACACTGGAAAACACAGGTGGGCTGTTCCTAGACATCACAGTGGGCAAGTTGCAAAAAGACACCCCTACAATGTCTAGGCTGGCCTAAGAAATTCTGCAGCTTCTTTTGGATTTTTAGGGATGTTGTGGTTTATTCCTGCGGTTCTGCTTGATATTTCTTCAGGCTGGCTCATGACTGCTTTCTCCTAGGATCATGAGACTATCCCGTGAATCCCACAGAAAAGACAGGTGTGAGTCTACCACTGACGCACTTCCACGGAGGTATACTTTTCCACCAAGCCACAGAGATTTCTCGCTAGGCAATGGTGACATTCATGGTGACACTAGCCAGAGCTCAAAATCAGACCCGGTGCCCTGAGACTAACACATCCACACTGCACATCAACATTCATGAGGCAGATTTCGGGGGCCCAGTTTTCAGAACTATCAGCCTGCCTAAGCAGGGAATATTGCTACAGGCAGAGACAGCCTGGAATTTGGAAGAAGACTGCTTGTGAAAACCCACTGCCAAACCCTAAATCTCCCAACCTCAGTGACCCTCTGAGCCATCTCAGTGGTCAGGTACTGCTGGAGAAATAGGCCTTTTGTGACTGTGAGGTGGTCGCTAGAAACTGCTCTTCTGACTTCTTTCCTGAAAGAGGCTGTGTGCAAGCATCGGGTCTTGTGGAAATTGGAGTACAGTCTGGTGTGTTGCTCAAGGTTCTTTGGATGATAGAGTCATACCTGAGACCCCAGAGGTGGGTGTCAGTGAATGATGGCCAGGCTTTTGACCTCACTGCCTCCCTTCATCCTTGGCCTTGCATGGGCTCTCTGGGAAAGGCATGAACCACAAAAAAGGCAAGTCAGAGTTGGAGCAGTGTTCTCACACCTTGGACTGGTCTCTTTTGGGTGCAGATGAGGTTGAAACAGTGTCTCAGATTCTCTGTGGTGATGGCAAGCTTAAAAATGGTGTCCAGTAGTGCTGTTATGGGACTCTGGATTCCCCTGAAAGCAAAGAAAAATCTAGGCTTCCTGAGAGAATGAGCTGCCTTGTGCTGGAGTCCAAAGAATGTTAAATGATTCCTGTCAGAGAACCCAAAAACCTCCTTCAAACTGCAAAGACTCATTATGGGGCAAAGACCTCAGCCCCATAATGAGTCAGCAACCTACAACCTGGAGCACAGTCAGCCTACCTGAAGTCCCTTTTGCTGTATTAAATTCCAGACAGCTAAATAATCTGTGGCCAGAGGCAGACCCATCCAGCAAATACTCAATGAAAGAGCCCCTCCAAAATGAGTAGGCCACGCAGATGAAATGCAACAGAGGCTAGATTACCAGGCAAAAGCCAGACACAGCTGTCTGCTTCCCATTCTACAGGAATCATGCAGCCCGCTGATAGAAGTGGGAAAACAGGAGTTTTCTTGTTGGCAGTTGTAATGAGAATTTAACGGTTATGAAAGTTTCCCAGTCATTAAAATATGACAGTGCTTAGAAGAAAACACCCACATAACGGGTTCCAATGAGTATTGTTCTCTGTGAACTGGGAAACATGAAGGTGGAAGTTGTTGAGCCACAGCCAAGAAACCCTAGGCCAATGAGGAACATGGAAATAAGGAAAGAAAGAGGCAAGCGGTGATGCCACATTCCACCCAGCATCAATCCATTTCACTCCCATTTGGCTCCGGGTATAAAAGCCCACAAATTGGGAGTTCACCAGGATGGCCCCAATTTCTGCTCCAAATGTACCTTGCACATTAGAGTACTCCCACATGAATGCTGAGCCATGCTGTGGACTGCTTGTACAATTAAGGAAATACAGGGAAGAACATTCTGTGCCAACTGTCTTAATGTTTTTTTTGCAGGTGAAGTTGTGGGACTCCATCCACCCCTCAGCAGATAGTATCCTCGCCCCATCTGCCTTACTTTGTTCACACTCTATCTCACAGGAAGAAATCCCAAAATGATGGAGGAGTGCCCCTCATGACCTGAAGCACCTGCTCAGCTGGTAACTTAATTCGAGGTAAATTCAATGGGAACTGTTGACAGGACTGCTAGTGTCTCTCTCTAGATTGGCTGCAAAACAAAGAAACACTGCAAGATGTCTGTTTTTTGGTTTGGTGTGCTCCTCTTCTGTCTAAAAGAGCGGATTTTTTTTTTTTTTTTTGCATGGTTGGTGATTTGGATGCAGGCACATTTCTGCATGCCTCCCAATTCACTGCAGATTCATGATCCACAGAAAAATAAAGAACACAGATTCTCACAAGCCATGCAGAGCCACACTGGCAGGCCACCAAAATGTTGCAAGACTAAGAAAAATGAAGCACTGAAGAGCATTAGCCACATTTCTTTAAGCAGACACCTTTTACAGGCAAACACACACACAGACACACACAGAAACACACAATGCTACACACACATGCAGACATCTAACACTCACAACACTCCCCCAGAAACACACAGTCTGGCAGCTCCTGAGGCTGTGTGGTTCTGCAGGAAGCCCCACCTGGGAGAGAGCAACCCCGGGGAACACAGGCGGACTGTACCAAGAAATCACAGTGGGGCAAGTTTCAAACAGACTCACCCCTACAGTGTCTAAGCAGGCATGAGGACTCCTGAAGATCCTTTTTGATGTTTAGGGATTTGTGATTTACTCCTAGGGCTCTGCTTGATGTTTTTTCAGGCTTGCTTACATCTTACCTCTCCTAGGATTAAGGGACTATCCCATGGAACCCACAGAGAAGACAGGCAAGAGTCCACCAACAACAACACTCCACGGAGGCCTGTTTTTCCACCAGGCCACAGGGACTTGATGGGACTTGACGCTAGGCAACAGTGACAATTATTGTGATGCTAGCCAGAGCTCACAATCAGGCCTGGGTTCTCTCAGGGTGGTGCTTGCTGGCTCATGGAGGCAGGCTTGGGCTCCTGCCTGTTAGAGCTTTCAGCCTGCCTAAGCAGAGGAAAATGGTACAGGCAGAGCCGGTCTGGTATAATATCAATGCAAAGTTACTACAATTTTAAGACAAATTTTAGATATTAGTTCAATAATTCTCATAATACACTTTAGTACTTAGAAATAATTTTGCTTATTATCAGTAAGTTAATTTTCTGTTCATAAAGGAAATAAATAAAATTGAGAAATTTCAATATCTTCAAATGTATTTTATTTCAGTCCTATGGTTCCATCTTTATATTTTAAAACATTACCCAAGTGTCCTTTCATGTGAGGGGAGCCACCCTTTTTTTTCTCCACTACCTCCTCTTGTAGATCTCAGACTTCCTGAAAGCCTTCTGTTTCTTGAAGAAGGTGGTTGTCTCCATCTACCACCACTTTGAAAAGATGGTTTATTGGCTTGTTCTGCTATAAAAGCAGATTTTCCATCCAAAGACTAAAAGTATTAAGGATATAATCAATAACATTGGCATATTTAACCTAAGCATATTTTACAAACATTTTTGAATCAACTATAGTTCAATTCTAGATATTTCCCCCAAAGGAAATATTTTTTCTCCTAAAATGAATACATTTTTCACAATGCCAAATTTGACACTTACTGAATACATGCCTTCAATTAAGGGATCAAACACAGATTCTATTATTCAAATGCCTTGAAATCTCCTCCATTATTAAAAAAAAAAAAAAGAAACAAAAAAAAATTAACCCATCACACATTCTACGGAAGAATGTGGCACATCTGTTTTTTACAGCATATAATACAATTCATCTTTGTATTCACATCACTGATTTAAAAGTTTCAGGGTCCCAACAATCCTTGTGTCTTTTAAAAAAATTAGGTTACTTTTTAAAAGGGATTAGTCACATTAGTCATTATGAGTTTTTTTCTTGTTTGATCTGCTAACACATAAAATGTCCCCATATGATTCACAATTCTATATTTACCCCAAAAATGTTTCTGTAAATGTGATCCTTGTTTGATCTCATTAAGGTTTCTTGCCTTACACATTTCTTATATTGCCTTAGACATGTCCCTAAAAAACAACTCTTAATATAGCACTTCATGTTGTTTCTCAGAAATGCTTAAATATTCTAACTAATTTCACAATAATATTTTTGATGTAATCTTTTCTATAGGCCAAAGTAATTTCTGAAAACAGTACAGGTAATAACTTGATTTAAAAATTACATGGCTTTTGTTGTTTGGGGGAAGATCTTAAATCCCTTACAAGACTTTTGCAGCTACACTGCCAGTTGTTCCCACCTTGAAACTTCTTTTGTTTTTTTCTGGGCCCAAATTATTTTCCCCAGATTTGCCCATTGCTACTTCCTTGCCAGTGTTCCAAAGTCAGCTAAAATTCCTTAAACTGTTAATTCCCCCTGAAAACTCTAAGAACCTCCTTTATTGGCCATATTAACATTCATGTGCATATAACATTCATATTTATTTTTACATAATAAAATACATGAGATAAAGTAATTTAGAAATAATATTGGCTGGGTGTGGTGTCTCACACCTGTAATCCAACACTTTGGGAGGCCAAGGGGGAGGATCACAAGGTGAAGAGATAGAGATAGAGACCATCCTGACCAACAAGGTGAAACCCTGTCTCTACTCAAAGTACAAAAATTAGCTGGGAGTGGCGGCACATGACTGTAGTTCCTGCTACTTGGAGGCTGAGGCAGGAGAATTGCTTGAACCTAGGAAGCTTGCACTGAGCCAAGATCACCCCACTGCAATCCACTCTGGTGACACAGTGAGTCTCCATCTTAAAAAACAAACAAACAAAACACTCTACACAAATTACCTCTCTTTTGCTTGAAAACTAGGGGGAAGAAAGAATTATTATAGATTACTATACATAAGTCAAAATTATCTCCATACCTACGACAAAGCCATGAACCAAAAGCTAATCTCGGTTTCTACAACAGCTAAAAATACTAATTTATAAAAGAAAATAAAAATGTACTTTCTGCTATGTGCCAGAAAGTGTGCTAGATGTAACAGAAATAAAAGCAACTAGGAAGACTTAAATATGCACTATAGACAACTTAACAATCAATAGATTAATATATAGTACAGTGAGTACAAAATACCTATGATATGCAATGAGGAAGAAAATATGAAATCTAAGAAAATAAGAAATCTAAGTTGTTCTTGAAGCATAAATTGTTATTTGTGAGATATATACTGGGAAGGATAATTCTCAAGAATTCCAAATAAGCATTTCAGGGCTAGTGTAAAGACTAACAGGAGCTAAAAACAGATTGGGATAGTGTTATTTATTTATTTTTTTATGTTGTATAGTTTTGAGATGGAGTCTTGCTCTGTTGCCAGCCTGGAGTGTAGTGGCATAATCTCAGCTCACTGCAACCTCCGCATCCTGGGTTCAACTGATTCCCCTGCCTCAGCCTCCCGAGTAGCTGGAACTACAGGCACACAAAACCATGCATGGCTAATTTTTTGTATTTTAATAGAGATGAGGTTTCACCCTATTGTCTATGATGGTTTCATTCTCCTGACCTTGTGATCTGCCTGCCTCGGCCTCCCAATGTGCTGGGATTACAGGCATGAGCCACCATGCCCAGCCTGATTGGGATAATGTTATAAAGCAAAAAAGCTCTAAAGGGCCTGGAATGGAATGATCTTGACTACAATATAAAATAATTCAATAGTTAATGGAATTACATAAAAATTTAAAACTTTAGTAAACACACAACCCCTAGATTTAAGACTCAATAGGACAAGAGACCACTGGTTGGATCGAAACAAGTCCTCAAACACACTGGGGAAATGAATAAATAGGTATTCATATTACACAAGTCACTCTGGTGACAGAAAATAAACATCCTTAGGAGAAAAGAGCAAGGATGGGGCAAAAATGGCCATTACTTCTTCTGTTGTCTAACTTCAATGTTCTCATAGTATTCTCTATTTTCAAGTACTTAACACTTCCTTAAATGTAAAGGTCTTATTTAAATATACCTTCTCAAGAATACATTTTCAGAAAACGGGAGAGAATATTTCCTTCTTGGGAGACTGTCTAGATGTCTATCCACAGTTTGTCTATGCTCTAGAAGTAATTCCATGAATTGGAAGTAATTCCATTAATATCATTTAATAAATGTTGATTTATTCCTTTCATTTACATGAGGGTTATAAGTTTTAAAGCTCTTCAAAACCATTGAAAATCTATTTACGCTCATATTGAAAAAAGTTACCATATATTCATTTATATAATGTTAATTCTAATACCTTTACAACTACACTTGCATGTAAATGGCACAAAGAAAAGGATGGCTTCATATGGCATTCTACTATCTTCAAAAGTTTAGTAATAATAAAAAGACATAGAAATACTGTTAATTGAAGAACAGAGTTAGAATATTATTAAGAAGGGACTCTTAACTTTACATTCATATCTTTGGCAGCATTCTTAGCTTCTGCAGAATTCTCAAAAGTAATAAATGCAAAGCCTCTGGATTTTCTGGTGCGATCCTTTATCAAAAGAACTAAAATATATGAAAACATTTTACATTTATATAATGGACTTACCAAGGTACTAACCATCTGAAAGTTACTTCAAGCCAAAAAACAATTGCATTTCACATCACTACTAGGATTCCTAATACTAAGTCACCGCTATAGTCAGCCTATTTGATTTTAGTTTGTTCCCTAACTCCATAACACATTTACTTTTCCTGCTACTATAAGAATTTTCCAAATATCAAATAGATACTTCAAAATAAGAGTTTAAAAATGATAAGGCATTTAATGTACATACACAATGAACTTTGAAAAAACATATTTTTTCAAAACATATATAACATACATATTTTAAACATACATATTGAAATACACATATGAAAATACACACACACACACACTCTCACACACTGTTTTAAGAGTTACCTTCAGATATAGGACCCTGTTTTGCAAATACTGCTTTAGGCATCTTTACATTGGTTTCTCTATTGAGGCTACCAATGAAAAGCTTGCCAGGACAATCTGCTTCTACCACTGTGCTGTAAATTGTAAAACATTATCTATATTTACATAAAAATAAATAATATAAAAAGATAAAATTTTATTACATACTGTAATAAAATGCAAGTAAATTTCCCTTCCAGAGGTTGACATCTTTTTAGTACTTTTTACTTTAAATATGTAAAATTTGTAACACACAGGGCAAAAGGGGCACTAACTTCATGGACAAATGCTGCATTTTAACATGTACCTGACAAAATCTCATTATAAAAATTAGATAAGAGAAGCTATTTTAATTTACCTAAGTTGCAATATGAAGGATGCCCCCATTTAAATAATTTTATTTTAAAACTACATATTTATGAAGTACAGTGTGATATTTTGTGTATTTTCTTTCTTGAGATGTATATCTCTTGTTGCCAAAGTGCACTGCTCACTGCAGCCTCGTTCACCAAGCCTTAACTGATAGTCCCACATCTCAGCTTCCCAAGTAGCTGGTACCACAGGGGCTTTCTACCAGAGCTGGGCATTTTTTCTGTGTGTGTGTGTGTTTTTTTTTTTTTTTAATAGACATGGGTTTCCCTATATTGTCCAAGCTGGTCTCCAAATCCTGGGCTCGAGTGATCTGCAGACTTGGGACTACAAAAGTCATGGAATTTCAATTGTGAACCACCATGCCCAGTGTGATATCTGGACCAAAGAGTAAATCAAGCTAATTAAAAAGTTCTTGGGGGAGCACATTTTAAATATTTTACCATCTTTTAGTGATTTGAAATATACAATAAGGATCCCCAAACCCTGGCCTTCCACCTGTACCTTTCTGTGGCCTGAATGTAATGCCTGAAGATGACCTGTAAATACCTCTCTGTGGAGAACGTAACGCCTGAGGATGACCCGAAGCGGTACAGTTTAATCCGGAAACCATCCTCCCTATTCCCCCGCTGCTCGACCCTGTCCCAGTGACAGCCCCGCTTTCCCACCTGCTCTCTGTCACACTGCTTCCACCGGAAGCCCCGCCCCACCACGTGCCCCTCGGTGCCCTGCTGCCTGCCCCCAAACGTGTATACCTCGCTGCCTTCTTCCCCTGGACAACGCTTGTCTCAGCAAAAATTTTCTTCCACTAAACTGGTCCCTGAAGCGAAAATGGCAATAGATTAAAGGAGCTCTTTATGTTAGCCAGGCTGGTCTCCAACCCCCGACTTCAACCAATCCTCCTACCTCCTCTTCCCAAAATGCTAGGATTACAAGAGTAAGTTAGTGTGCCAGGTTAATAGAATAACTTAAGCACATCTATTTTCTTCGCGTTTCAGGCTATCTAACTCCATTTATCTCGATTACACCCACTTACTCCATTGAAATTATTTATGGTGCCAGAGATACATGAAACATGTTTCAAATACTGTCATACACGGAAGGAGACAATTACAGTTTTTATGGAGGCAAATTTAAACTGAGATTATGTATGGCCCCAGATTTCTACATACACGAAAGCAACACAATTTATATCAAGATTTGATAATTCCTTCCAAGAAAATCAGACATATGACATGTCGTGACTAACAGCATAAGTTTTAAATACAGTGGTTAAGTATATAGCCTGTATTTTGAACGATGACCACACTGACGAGAAAAACTGCTTTAATAAAAAGTGCACATGAAAACAATAGCGCCGTAGCACTATCTTCCACAACTTGTCCACATGTCGGACATATCTGACTATTAAAGGTAGAGTCCTCAAGAAAAATAAATGAGTTTAACAAAAATGAGTTTCTTAATAGCACTAAAGAGTTCTCTCCCGACTGTCTTCTCCCATAATTCAACACCCACACATAGCAAACCCATTCCCTTTTATAGACAAAAATCCCAAAACTTTGCTTTCTATTTTTGCCGAGAGACCAACCTGTCCAGAGAAACAGAAAACAGGTGCTTTTCATTAGGACAAACAGCCTTAGGGTCGCCTGTCCCTCAGGTTGTATGCATCTGGCTTCTGGACACCACAGGGGCAACTGCAGGAAGGACACCTGTAGCTGGCCTGAGCAGAAGGACGCCAGGAGCCGTGACCGGAAATCCCGCCTACCGCCGGTGGCCAATTATGGCGAAGGCGGTGGGTGTCGGCCAATTATTGTGAGGGCAGTAGGCGTCTCCCGAGCCGCCCCGCCCCTGGCTGGCCTGCAGCAACATCCTCCCCGGGTAAGCATCCTCTGAGAAGCAACTTGTGCTGCCTGGCTGTGGATTCATTCACATGCAGACTGTGAGCCCTTTGGAATTGTGGGCATGGAAGGCCTACACCCTAACTGGCATCCTGAGTGTGGCAAAACATTGATCCACAGGGAACACATGAAACATCTCGCTTCATTAGGCCGGCTAGGCTGATGGTACTGAATATTGCAGATCCAGACGGGAGAGAGAGGGACCAGCGCTGCCTGCTGGGGCGAGGGCGGTGGCAGTGGCTTGGGGGGAGTTGGGCACGGCTGGGGTGTGGGAGCAAAGTCGACTGGTACGTTGCTGGGGGTAGAATTCATCTGCACCAGAAGGTGAAACCTAGCTGGGACTCTATCAGGTCTAGGCAAAGACAGACTCCAAGTTCCATGCTTCCTCCCTGAGTATGCTGTACTCACAGGGGCATTCCAAAGGACCTCTCATCCTGTGCCCTGGGCACACGGGAGGCCAGGCGCCATGGTTGCCAATCCGATGACCCGTGTGCACTGCCTCGCTGGCGCAGAGGCTCCCGCAAGGGCAGCAGTGGCCGTGGTGCCTGTGAGTGGGGCTCTGGAAGCTGGGGCCTCGGCCTCCGACTCCACGGCTACTGTGCGCATCTAACCCTGCTGGGTATCTGGGGCCCCTGGCGAGTGCGGTGGGCTGTGGGCCCTGCGGGGCTCCTCAGGAACCCTGTATCCACGCAGGTGTGGGACGTGTTTCTCAGCAGGTCAAGGCCCGCGGTCCTCTTTGGCAGCTGCCCCAGAGTCGAGAGGTGCTGGGGGCATGGGGTGGGCGGCACAAACTTTGGTCTGTGGGAGCCTCAATAAGGGCACAGTGTTAAAGTGGAGGCTCCGCAGGAGACGGCGGCTTGTGCACAGAGCAAGGAGGCAACCCTGGGGGAGGAGGCATGCTAGCGGGAGATGACATCATGGCAGACATGGAGATGGTGGCCATGGAGAATGCTAATATGGAGCGGCAGCAGAAGGACCTCTGGGCAGAGCCTGGCCCTGGCCCCAGTACACCCCGGCCGGCAAAGGACTCGCTGGACGTCCTGCACTTGGAGCTGGACTCCGTGGATGTCCCAGGCCGCAGGGCATCCCCGGCTTCTGGGCCAGAGCCATATCCTTGCAGCTGCCAATTAGGGATGGCTGGCAGCAGGGGGTGGGCGCCGAGCTCCCGGGAGTAGTGTTGCGGGAAACAAGGTGGCAGGCACCGGGGGTCAGCCAGGATTCACGGCATGGGGGTCAATGAGGGGAACCTAGGACAGGCTCATGCAGATAGAAGGGCAGCTTAATTGTGTGTGCCCTGAGGGCATGTGGTGGGGACAGGAAGCCAAGCACAGCAGGCACAAGGGAGAATAGCTACTCAAAGGACCCTTCATAAACAGCAAGTTGAAGGACACTTTTCACTGGGAAAGTCCCTGGAGGAATGGGAGTCTGCATGCCCATGCCAGCCATGGGACTACTCCTTCTCCCCGAGCCTGTGTCCAGCAGGCTTACCCCAGAAACACAAGGTGCTGAAGACTCGGGTTCACTGTGCACGGGGCTGCTGTCCTCTGCAAGATAAGCACCAGCTTCCCAGTCACGATTTCTTCCCTCTGCCAGCGCTGCACCCAAAGATGTGTAGGCCCTGAGCATATATAACCTCCGTTGAAACCACTCGAGCCCCATGGGGAGAGCAAGGCACAGCCCTGCAGCTACTTCTACCCACAGGGGTTCCCTCGTGTGGACACACCCACACCTCAGGGAGACCAGACGAAGGGGACACTGCACACCCGGACAGCAGCAGAACCTGTCCAGCACCCAGCACAGGAGGGCCTCCTGCAGCTCAGGAACCCTGAGCAAGTAGCCGCCTGACACCACAACACCTCGCCCCCAACCCCCTGACCACTTCTGTGCCTGCTGCTGGTCAGAGCAGGCTATTTGGGCCTGCCTCCACCCACCTCCAAGACCACCACAGCTGCGACGGTGCCCCCCACACCAGACAGAAACAGAGGAACAGGAAGGGCGGGTGCCACACCAGAGGCCTTGTGGATTGCCCTGCCCCACACTCTCTGTGCTCTTATAAGGTTGCAGGGTGTTTCCTTGTGCTCCCAGCCAATCGTCTGGCAGCTCCTTGACCAGAGGCAGATTATGCGGCACACCCATATGTTGTCAGCGATCAAAAACGATGAAGTCCTGCTAAGCTACATGATGGATTTGCAGGTCAAGCTAAGGAGCCTGCCTCTGCAGGAGGGGTCTGGTGTCTGGGTCAGGTTGAAGTCCCGCTGGGACATGGGTGTGTCGCAGCAGGACAACTGGGAAAGAGAATGGCATGCTTCACCCCAGCTAGCAGGTCATCTCAGCCCGATACATGAAATGCTCCTTTGAGTCTGTCTTCTTTTTTCATTCTTGGCCAGGTAGGGGGAGGAACTCAGCCGTCCTGCGTACCGGCGGCAGGATGAAGTTTTCCTTTCGTCACAACTTTTACTTCCACAACGAAGTTATTATTAAGACATACTGTGTTGGCATCCTCAGTAAGAAGTGCATCCCTGCATGTTAGGGGAGGTTGTGTGTGGGATGGTAGGTCTGGCATGAATCTTCCTGAATCCTCTCCCTTAGGGACACAGGGTGTCTCACTCCATTGCAGTCCAGTGGTTCTGGGATCATGAAGGTCAAGCCTCCAGCTGCAGGCAGTACACCTCCTACCTGAGCTTCTTCAGCTGGTTGGCTGACCATGACTCTCCAGGTTCTGGCAGGATTGCTGAAGTGGGCCCCGCTTTGTGGCATCATAGGAAAGGAACTTTCTGGTCATTCCTTGGTCTTTGGGGAACTAGCTTTGAGCCGTAACCTGATCTGACCTGTACCCACTTCTGCAGTCCCCCAGATCATCAGCCAGAGCCTGTGGCTGAATCCCCTGCAGTACTTCCCAAGGGAGGGAGGTCGATTAGAGAGGGAACAGACAGAAGGCCAAGTGAGCAGTCTAGGGCTGGGGACTGAGATGCCTTTGATTCCTGGAATTGTGCCCCACATGGAGAACCCAAGCCTCAGGGAGGTGACTGCAATGAGTAATCCCAGGCCATCCATGGGGTTACAGAGAAATGGCCATCAGGGAACTGTAACACCCACATTTCAGGATTGGAGCACCTTAAGCTGTCTAAGAGGCATAAGTATCTAAGGTCAGTGGGTGAGAAGCAAGGCTTAAG
Organism: Pongo pygmaeus; assembly: GCF_028885625.2. NCBI lineage: Eukaryota > Metazoa > Chordata > Mammalia > Primates > Hominidae > Pongo > Pongo pygmaeus. The sequence continues at coordinate 13,627,112 of NC_072397.2, read as the reverse complement.
GGGTAGCTGTCTCATTATCCCTTGCCAGCTCCCTTCCCTACCCTGAGACCGGCTATGACTTGGGGCTCAGTTTTGGCTCTACTAGGGCCCTCTCACCCTCCACACAGATGTCCTCCTGAGACCCATCTCTATGTCCTCCCAGAATGGCTCTCCCAGGCCCATCATTTTCTGTTACAATGACCCAAGGCTCCCCTGACATGCTTTCTCCCCTCTGCCATCCTCACTCAGACTGTCTTGCCCCCTGAGACAAGAGAGGCCACTACACCGGGAATCTGGAGGACCACACTGGGCTCACAGAGGAGGAAATGTGAAGAGACTGCAAAATGGCTGGGACCTTCAGTGTGTGCCCACGGAGGAAACCTGGCTGAGAATTAAGGCCCACCTGAGTGGTGGTGTGGACACCCAATGTTACTTATCATGATGAAGATCTGCTTTGTCACATCACAGAATATTAATATGGAAGTTACTTTCTTACAATAGTGAAACCATGAGTATGAAGAAATAGTGTTTGTTCAGATTTGTGTGGAAATAATGCAGATGCATCCATTTCACATTACAATTCTTATGTGAGACTTCAAGTGTTTATTGAGTTTTAAGATACATTTTGATTGTTCTGCTCCTGCAAATTTTATGATCATGTTTGCATTGTAGATACATAGAATCCAGAACAATCTTTAGTGACTTTCAGCTTCTTTTAGAGTACTTACTTTTACATTTTGAATTTTTTCCCCTGTGAGTCTCTTCAGTTTATTATTTAACTCTATAAGCACGGTGATAAATTTGCTTTATTTGCCTCTTGTGGAACTTTCATTTCAAAGGACTTTTTTTTCTGTTAGATATGTGAGTTTGACTGTGAGTACTTTGTCTAGTATAAAATTTTTATTTTCATTTGTTAGTTTTGTGTGTGTGTGTGTTCATGCATGTGTGTGTGTGTGTGTGTGTATGTGTTTTGAGAAGGAGTCTTGCTCTGTCACACGAGTTGGAGTGAAGTGGCAGGATCTCGGCTCTCCTCAACCTCTGCTTCCCAGCTTCAAATGATTCCCCTGCCTCAGCCTTTCCAGGAGCTAGGATTATAGTCACATGCAACCATGTCCAGCTAATTTTTGTATTTTTAGTGAAGACTAGGTATCACCATATTTGCCAGGCTGGTCTCCAACTCCTGACCACAAGTAATCTGCCAGCTTTGGCCTGACAAAATTCTGGGTTTACAGGTGTGAGCCACCATGCCCAGCCTTATTTATTTGTTATGTATTTGAACCCCTGTTCTATTTTCTTTTTTTTTTTAGCATTTAATTATTAATTTATTGGGATTTAGGGTTTTTATTATTATTATTATTATTATTATTATTATTATTATTATACTTTAGGTTTTATGGTACATGTGAGCAATGTGCAGGTAAGTTACATATGTATACATGTGCCATGCTGGTGCGCTGCACCCACCAACTTGTCATCTAGCATTAGGTATATCTCCCAATGCTATCCCTCCCCCCTCACCCGACCCCACAACAGTCCCTGAAGTGTGATGTTCCCCTTCCTGTGTCCATGTGTTCTCATTGTTTAATTCCCACCTATGAGTGAGAATATGCGGTGTTTGGTTTTTTGTTCTTGCGATAGTTTACTGAGAATGATGATTTCCAATTTCATCCATGTCCCTACAAAGGACATGAACTCATCATTTTTTATGGCTGCATAGTATTCCATGGTGTATATGTGCCACATTTTCTTAATCCAGTCTATCATTGTTGGACATTTGGGTTGGTTCCAAGTCTTTGCTATTGTGAATAATGCCGCAATAAACATACTTGTGCATGTGTCTTTATAGCAGCATGATTTATAGTCCTTTGGGTATATACCCAGTAATGGGATTGCTGGGTCGAATGGAATTTCTAGTTCTAGATCCCTGAGGAATCACCACACTGACTTCCACAAGGGTTGAACTAGTTTACAGTCCCACCAACAGTGTAAAAGTGTTCCTATTTCTCCACATCCTCTCCAGCACCTGTTGTTTCCTGACTTTTTAATGATTGCCATTCTAACTGGTGTGAGATGGTATCTCATTGTGGTTTTGATTTGCATTTCTCTGATGGCCAGTGATGGTGAGCATTTTTTCATGTGTTTTTTGGCTGCATAAATGTCTTCTTTTGAGAAGTGTCTGTTCATGTCCTTCGCCCACTTTTTGATGGGGTTGTTTGTTTTTTTCTTGTAAATTTGTTGGAGTTCATTGTAGATCCTGGATATTAGCCCTTTGTCAGATGAGTAGGTTGCGAAAATTTTCTCCCATTTTGTAGGTTGCTTGTTCACTCTGATGGTAGTTTCTTTTGCTGTGCAGAAGCTCTTGAGTTTAATTAGATCCCATTTGTCAATTTTGGCTTTTGTTGCCATTGCTTTTGGTGTTTTAGACATGAAGTCCTTGCCCATGCCTATGTTCTGAATGGTAATGCCTAGGTTTTCTTCTAGAGTTTTCTTCATGTACACGTATTTTAAAGTTCTTGAAATAATGTTTTATTTATTTACTCAATAGTAGAATTTTAAAAGTAATATTTTTATTCACTAAATACAGTATTGTGAATAGGTTAAACATTGTATAGCATTGTCATTCTCTCTTTCAAAATTCTTCAAGAACTGTTTTTCCCCCATGTGAGGAGAACAGGCAGATAACTACAAAAAATTGTGTGAGTGACTGGGTATGAAAATACAATTTGAAGGCCAATTGTGGTGGCTCATGCCTGTAATCCCTGCACTTTGAGAGACCAAGGCTGGTGGATTACCAGATGTCAGAAGTTCAAGACCATCGTGGTCAACATGATGCAACCCCATCTTAACTAAATATTCAAAAGTTAGTCTGATGTGGTGGCTGGTGCCTGTAATCCCAGCTACTCGGGAAGCTGAGGCAGGAGAATTGCTTGAACCTAGGAGCCAGGGGTTGCAGTGAGCCAAGATCATGCCACTGCACTCCAGCCTGGGCCACAAGAGCAAAAATTATCTCCACCAGCCCTTCCCATGCCCTGCAAAAAAGCATCAAATTTACATAACCATAATTATCTAAAAAGCCAGCATAATTTTAATTCTATTGTAGTTATCACCTTCAGACACTGTTTATTTTGGAGAAGTGATTACAGAAATCTGAAAAGTCAAGGCCTGATGAGAATACTTAAATTAACCATACTCCAGAAGCCCAAATCTGAAAAGCAAAGGTGTTTCTGGTACAATAGCACAAATTCTGCATTTCTTATATATTGTGCAGTGAAATATTGCACATATGAGAAATAAATGCAGTGTTAAATAAAAAGTAATGGGATTAAGAGGAATCATTGCTTAATGAGTTAAAATGACACACAAATAAATAGAGACAAAAAGAAAGACAATGACAGAAAATATATTGTCTATTGATTTAATTTAAAAAATTGTCCTTTTTGTGTATTAGCATTATATAGAACCATTAAAATAATATAATTTTATATATTGACTTCTAACATGTAAGAAGTGGTTTTTATTTTGTATATTTGGAGACCTGATCAAAGATTCTTTACACATTTTATTTTTTCCCAAATTTGCTAGCTAATAGCTAGCTAAATGCTAGTTGCCTGAATACCTCTAAGTAGTTTCTTTTCCCATTAATTTTAATATGAACTTGGTGTGTATTTTGTTGGCATCTTTGCTAAATCTACAAGTGTTGAAGTTCTTCAGATCTCAGTCATGGATTCTCTTTGGTTTTCTCAAGGCTAAAACACCCTTGCTATGCTGACCATTAACAAGTTCCCAACTTCAGGCCAGATAGTTGTACTGACCTTCAGTCTTGGCATATCCAAGTGCATGTCTTACATCTCCATATACCAAAACCAGAACTTAATTTCATCCCCCAAACATGTTTCCTCCTACGATATTCCATTATTTCAGAAATTCACAACACCAAATACCCTGTATTTCAAGCTAGAAATGTAGAGGATGATCTTTGAGGCAGCCTTTTCTCAGTGACTTTTCATCATTTACATCCAACTCTTCACAGGTTGGGTGTCCCCTCTGAGAATTATAGTCTTAGTAAATAAAGACTGACCCCCAGGTAACCTTCAATCATTCAGTTTTGTTTTTTGTTTTTTTTAATTCATGTCAGTTTCTCTACACAACAGCTGCAGCTCTACGATGTCAATGTTGGAGTCCAAGTACCATTCTCTGCCAGTATTATTATTTTATTTATCATGAGATAAATGTTTCTTAAAAATGCCCGCATGAAGCTATACTAACAGAATTAAATGATGTCTTTGTTTTACAAAAAAATACAAGACCAATAGAATGAACTGTTATTAAGTTCTCTTTATAACTACACACACAGGTACTAGATATTTTAGACCCCACTTCATACATCTGAAATTTGAGTCTCAAAATAATTAACTTCTCATAACATCTAATTTCAGATTACAACACTACCTCTTTCTAAAATTTGTGCTATCTCCCTTTAAGAAAAAACTGGGGTTCTTAATTCATTAAGAATAAAAAACATAATTTTCTTTAACATCTTCTAGCTGAGGCAAAATCTAAATTTTCTGTGTAGATGTTGTTATGTGCAATTTCACCAAAACTTTTACAACTTTAACTAGAGTTATGCTTCAAAGGCCTACATGTTCATCAAATGCCTGCACACGTGCTTTAACACAGAAACATTTGGAAGTTAATAGGAGTATTAACTCTTATCATTATAGACAATGACATCTGAAGATGCTTTCCAATCTTCCCTAAATATATGAAATTCAAAATGTTAGTACAGTCTCCAAATTATCAATGTAATCTTAGTAGCATTGGATCATTTACAGAAGGTAATTTTGTCACTAATATTTTTTTTAAACACTGCTATTTTATACCCATACATAGCATTAACTGTCACACGGTGTATAGTTAGAGATAAGATCCTAAAGGAAATGTTCAGAAATAGGTTTCATATATTTCACTAAATTGCAAACTAAGAGGTTAATTACTACTCTGAAGTGCTAGATAGTAGGACTAGTATTTACCAAGACTGAAAAAGAAGATAGGGGCTTCTTGAGAAGCTGGTGATTTGAGAAGGCTGGATTTAGGAAAAGATAAGGTATTTATTCCTGACTCCTGGCTAGATGCTTTTGTTGCATTGTTTATTTTTTGTTTTTTTATTCTGTTTTTGGTTTTGTTGTTGTTGTTGTTTACTTTCTCTTATGTGTCAGACCAGAGTTTCACAAACATCCCCAAATAAATATGCGGGTCATAAAATACATATCCAGATACCTCTAGCTATTTTCCTTCAAAATCCTGGTTCAATCATCTGAAATGAGACCTAGAGAACCAGTAATTCTCACAAGTAGGCTAAGTGATTATTAGCAAAATGACAATTGTGAAATATTTAGAAAACCATCCAGGAGCTAGGTAACGTAAGCGTAAAGGATTTTGTAGAAATGACTATTTAAATGAAAGTTTTATTAAAAAGATAGAATTGACCACTTTCGTGCTTTCTAACTAGTACCTTTAAAGTAGCTTTTGCTAAAGTGGCAAAATTATTTCTTCATTTGAAGTTAGCATTATGGCGACAAATGACTTCTGAGTTAGCTTTTTGAAAATCTTCAGATCATAAATTCTAAAAACAATCTTGGGTGTTTATAAATGACCAGAAAATCACTAAGAAAAATATAAATATCAGGATGATGCTGGCCTCATAATATGAGTTAGGGAGGATTCCTTCTTTTTCTATTGATTGGAATAGTGTCATAAGGAATGGTACCAGCTCCTCCTTGTACCTCTGGTGGAATTCAGCTGTGAATCCATCTGGTCCTGGACTTTTTTTCATTGGTAAGCTATTAATTACTGCCTCAATTTCAGAGCCTGTTATTGGTCTATTCAGAGATTCAACTTCTTCCTGGTTTAGTCTTGGGAGGGTGTATGTGTCGATGAATTTATCCATTTCTTCCAGATTTTCAAGTTTATTTGCATAGAGGTGTTTACAGTATTCTCTGATGGTAGTTTGTATTTCTGTGGGATTGGTGGTGATAACCCCTTTATCATTTTTTATTGCATCTATTTGATTCTTCTCTCTTTTCTTCTTTATTAGTCTTGCTAGTGGTCTATCAATTTTTTTGATCTTTTCAAAAAAACAGCCCCTGGATTCATTGATTTTTTGAAGGGATTTTTTTTGTCTCTATTTCCTTCAGTTCTGCTCTGATTGTAGTTATTTCTTGCCTTCTGCTAGCTTTTGAATGTGTTTGTTCTTGCTTCTCTAGTTCTTTTAACTGTGATGTTAGGGTGTCAATTTTAGCTCTTTCCTGTTTCTCTTGTGGGTATTTAGTTGCTATAAATTTCCATCTACACACTGATTTGAATGTGCCCCAGAGATTCTGGTATGTTGTTTCTTTGTTCTCATTGGTTTCAAAGAACATCTTTATTTCTGCCTTCATTTTGTTATGTACCCAGTAGTCATTCACAAGCAGGTTGTTCAGTTTCCATGTATTTGAGTGGTTTTGAGTTAGTTTCTTAATCCTGAGGTCTAGTTTGATTGCACTGTAGTCTGAGAGACAGTTTGTTATAATTTCTGCTCTTTCACATTTGCTGAGGAGTGCTTTACTTCCAATTATGTGGTCAATTTTGGAATAAGTGCAGTGTGGTGCTGAGAAGAATGTATAGTCTGTTGATTTGGGCTGGAGAGTTCTGTAGATGTCTATTAGGTCCACTTGGTGCAGAGCCGCGTTTAATTCCTATATATCCTTGTTAACTTTCTGTCTCTCCCATTCTGTAGGTAGCCTGTTCACTCTGATGGTAGTTTCTTTTGCTCTGCAGAAGCTCTTTACTTTAAATAGATCCCATTTGTCAATTTTGACTTTTGTTGCCATTGCTTTTGGTGTTTTACACGTGAAGTCCTTGCCCATACCTTTGTCCTGAATGGCATTGCCTAGGTTTTCTTCTAGGGTTTTTATGGTTTTAGGTCTGACATGTAAGTCTACAGAATGGGAGAAAATTTTTGCAACATACTCATCTGACAAAAGGCTAATATCCAGAATCTACAATGAACTCAAACAAATTTACAAGAAAAAAACAAACAATCTCATCCAAAAGTGGGCAAAGGATATGAACAGACACTTCTCAAAAGAAGACATTTATGAAGCCAAAAAACAAATGAAAAAATGCTCATCATCACTGGCCATCAGAGAAATGCAAATTAAAACCACAATGAGATACCATCTCACGCCAGTTAGAATGGTGATCATTAAAAAGTCAGGAAATAACAGGTGCTTGAGAGGATTTGGAGAAGCAGGAACACTTTTACACTGTTGGTGGGACTGTAAACTCGTTCAAGCATTGTGGAAGTCAGTGTGGCGATTCCTCGGGGATCTATAAATAGAAATACTATTTGACCCAGCCATCCCATTACTGGGTATATGCCCAAAGGATTATAAATCAAGCTGTTATGGAGACACATGCACATGTATGTTTATTTTGGCACTATTCGCAATAGCAAAGACTTGGAACCAACCTAAATGTCCAACAACGATAGACTGGATTAAGATAATGTGGCACATATACACAATGGAATACTATGCAGCCATAAACAATGATGAGTTCATGTCCTTTGTAGGGACATCGATGAAACTGGAAACCATCATTCTCAGCAAACTATTGCAAGGACAATAAACCAAACACCGCATGTTCTCACTCATAGGTGGGAATTGAACAATGAGAACACATGGACACAGGAAGGGGAACATTACACACCGGGGCCTGTTGTGTGGTGGGAGGAGTGTGGAGGGATAGCTTTAGGAGATATACCTAATGCTAAATAACGAGTTAATGGGTGCAGCACATCAACATAGCACATGTATACATATATAACAAACCTGCATTTGTGCACATGTACCCTAAAACTTAAAGCATAATAATAATAAAATTAAACAAAAAATACTTTCTGTCTCATTGATCTGTCTGATGTTGACAGTGGGGTGTTAAAGTCTCCCAAACCCTGTAAGAGACACAACAAAATAAGAGAATTTTAGACCAATATCCCTGATGAACATCAGTGCAAAAATCCTCAATAAAATATTGGCAAACTGAATCCAGCAGCACATCAAAAAGCTTATCCACCATGATCAATTGGGCTTCATCTCTGGGATGCAAGGCTGGTTCAACATACGCAAATCAATAAACATAATCCAGCATATAAACAGAACCAACGACAAAAATCATATGATTTTCTCTATAGATGCAGAAAAGGCCTTTGACAAAATTCAACAATGCTTCATGCTAAAAACTCTCAATAAATTAATTATTGATGGGATGTATCTCTAAATAATAAGAGCTCTCTATGACAAACCCACAGCCAATATAATGCTGAATGGGCAAAAACTGGAGGCATTCCCTTTGAAAACTGGCACAAGACAGGGATGTCCTCTCTCACCACTCCTATTCAACATAGTGTTGGAAGTTCTGCCCAGGGCAATCAGGGAGGAGAAGGAAATAAAGGGTATCCAATTAGGAAAAGAGGATGTCAAATTGTCCCTGTTTGCAGATGACATGATTGTATATCTAGAAAACCCCATCGTCTCAGCCCAAAATCTCCTTAAGCTGATAGGTAACTTCGGCAAAGTCTCAGGATACGAAATCAATGTGCAAAAATCTCAAGCCTTCTCATACAGCAATAACAGACAAACAGAGAGCTAAATCATGAGTGAACTCCCATTCACAATTGCTTCAAAGAGAACAAACTACCTAGGAATCCAGCTTACAAGGGAGATGAAGAACCTCTTCAAGGAGAACTACAAACCACTGCTCAATGAAATAAAAGAGGATACAAACAAATGGAAAAACATTCCATGCTCATGGGTAGGAAGAATCAATATCATGAAAATGGCCATACTGCCCAAGGAAATTTACAGATTCAATGCCATCCCCATCAAGCTACCAGTGACTATCTTCACAAAATTGGAAACAACGACTTTCAAGTTCATATGGAACCAAAAAAGAGCCCACTTTGCCAAGTCAATCCTAAATCAAAAGAACAGAGCTGGAGGCATCACGCTACCTGACTTCAAACAATACTACAAGGCTACAGTAACCAAAACAGCATGGTACTGGTACCAAAACAGAGATACAGATCAATGGAACAGAACAGAGCCCTCAGAAATAATGCCACATACCTACATCCATCTGATCTTTGACAAACCTGACAAAAACAAAAAATGGGGAAATGATTTAATATGTGGAAACCTATTTAATAAATGGTGCTGGGAAAACTGGCTAGCCATATGTAGAAAGCTGAAAATGGATCCCTTCCTTACACCTTCTACAAAAATTAATTCAAGATGGATTAAGGACTTAAATGTTAGACCTAAAACCATAAAAACCCTAGAAGAAAACCTAGGTAATACCATTCAGGACATAGGCATGGGCAAGGACTTCATGTCTAAAACACCAAAAGCAATGGCAACAAAAGCCAAAATTGACAAACAGGATCTAAATAAACTAAAGAGCTTCTGCACAGCAAAAGACACTACCATCAGAGTGAACAGGCAACCTACAGAATGGGAGAAAATTATTGCAATCTACTTATCTGACAAAGGGATAATATCCAGAATCTGCAATGAACCCTAACAAATTTACAAGAAAAAAATCCCATCAAAAAGTGGGTGAAGCATATGAACAGACACTTCTCAAAAGAAGATATTTATGCAGCCAAAAAACACATGAAAAAAATGCTCATCATCACTGGCCATCAGAGAAATGAAAATCAAACCACAATGAGATACCATCTCATGCCAGTTACAATGGTGATCATTAAAAAGTCAGGAAACAACAGGTGCTGGAGAGGATGTGGAGAAATAGGAACACTTTTACACTGTTGGTGGGACTGTAAACGAGTTCAATAATTGTGGAAGTCAGTGTGGCGATTCCTCAGGGTTGTAGAACTAGAAATACCATTTGACCCAGCCATCCCATTACTGGGTATATACCCAAAGGGTTATAAATCATGCTGCTATAAAGACACATGCACAAGTATGTTTACTGTGGCTCTATTCACAATAGCAAAGACTTGGAACAAACCTAAATGTCCAACAATGATAGACTGGATTAAGAAAATGTGTCACATATGCACCATCGAATACCATGCAGTCATAAAAAGGGATGAGTTCATGTCCTTTGTAAGGACATGGATGAAGCTGGAAACCATCATTCTCAGCAAACTATCACAAGGACAAAAAAACAAACACCACATGTTCTCACTCATAGGTGGGAACTGAAAAATAATAACGCACAGACACAGGGAGGGGAACATCACACACTGGGGCCTGTTCTGGGGTGGGGTGTGGGTTGAGGGATAGCATTAGGAGATATACCTAATATTAAATGACGAGTTACTGGATGCAGCACACCAACATGGCACAGGTATATATATGTAACTAAACTGAATGTTGTGCACATGTACCCTAAAACTTAAAGTATAATAAAAAAGAAAGACGAAAAATATAAATAAAAATGCCAGTATCCAAAATAATCAAAATAACTCTTACAAATATACAAGAAAAAAATACATACAATCTAGCCCAGTAGAAGAAAGCAGTATAGGTAAATAGTTGGATCCTTTTCAGAAAAGAGGAAAGTCAAATGACCCATGAAAAATGGCTAGATGCTTGATCTCATTAGTAATCCAGGGACATAAATCAAAACCACCTTTCGTTCATTAGCTTGGCAATTATTAAAATAATAATACTGAGTGCAGTCAAGAATGTAAAGAATGGTAATTTTTTTAAGTCAATCCGCAGGACTATCTAATGATATTTAGTTAAATTAGGGTGACTAATACCTTTATTGTTTCAATGGAAAACTTTTTTAGGATAAAACAGTACTAACACTTACAAAATCATTTATTATTTAATATAGTATTTCCTTACAGGCAAATTGTTTTTACTGTATCGATGGATCTATTAAATAGCTATCTTCCAATTATTTTTGTAAATGAAATCCCTTCAAAAATTTAAAATCACAATTACATATCTTGAGGTAAAACAGAAAAATAACTTATTCATATTTATTATTTAAATATTAGAAGTAGTAGGCAGGATAATGATTTTGGAACATGTTTATATGAATTAATATGTTTCTTAACAATAATTATCCACACTTCTTTTGTGGAAAATGCATTTCTTTTAATTTTATATTGATTTCTAAATAAAGTTACTTGCCAGCTTTTCCAAAGTTGCTTCTTCTTGTCACCAATAAATTGTCATCAACAATGTTTAGCTTTTTAACTGAACATTAAAAATCATTTATCACATTGTTCAAAGTTTTATTTCTGGGCCAAAAAAATTTCAACAGGTTTATTTTGGTTCCAATGATGGATTAAAAATTCAAACAATTTTTTAATTTAATATTCTGTTTGAAACTTCTAAATGGCATTATTCAACTTTTTTGGAATTTCTTCTGCAGCTAATGGAGCTAACATAGTAACAATTATTAATGCATATTTCTTAATTGCAGAAAAATTTTAAAAAATTAGAATTAAAAATATACACAATTAATTTTTCAAAAATAATAATTTGATACAAATAAACAGCCACGCATTTCAGAATTATGTGCTTAATTTTTCCAAATTCACATATTAAATCTGTGAAAATGTCATCTTTAGGCATAGTTTTATTAATGTAACTAAGTATTACCTTTTGAAATAGCAGCTGCTTTTTCCCCTCAGCCCTCTATATTCTGGATTTCAGGGTATCACTTTTAGTCTGTGGTCCCAACATGGACTACAAGGCTTCATGATTACATCATGGTTACTGGCATTTTCAACCCATAATTTGATTGAAAGGGAAATCAAGTAGATTTTAATTAGATATCTACTTGAATTTTTAAGTCATTATTGCTGAAACAGATTTTGTTTAAATAGTCATTAGCAAATAGCTCATAAATAAATAGTTGTAGGTATATGAGAGATGACAAAACCACTGTGGCCAGACCAATTAACTACACTCTGTGAGCTAACTTCTAATTCCAGCACATAATTTTCATATATCTAGCCTATTATTTCCTTCATTTTCCCCAAACTTACCATATGATGATCTGCCAGTGTCATTAATTGGATCACATAGAAAAAACATATGTCAAATACTTCCCCAACATCAGGCGTGATTGGAAGAAACCACATATTTCCAGCCAATACTGCCTCAGTGCATATTGATTTATTATTACTCACTCTGCTGCATGCTGTCTTTGAAAATATGGCACTATCTATGTTTTGTGTGAACTATGTCAGGAAAATAAAGTTGGTTTTCAGATTTATCTCCCTACTAAAGTCATCATTCTGTTAACATTTTATTTTTCTCACATGCTGATAGAGGCCTGACAATAGCTATAATTATTAAACACAATGAACATTTAACACACATACAGGTTCTAATCAATTTAACTTATAATACTACTTCATTAAAAATGAAAAATCTAAGCCATATGCTTACCTGATTAGCATGGATCAACAGCAGCAATAGTGTGGTAGTCAAGGGAGCTAATGAGAATATTTTATCCCTTTAAATTTAAAAGTTTACACACCGTGGTCCAGCCATTCTTCTAGTATATTCATTAGAAACTCTCACACATATGTAACTGGAGGCATAGGGAAGGTTTTCATTGTAGCATTTCAATAAACCCATCATGAGCGTGAGAATTTAGTAGACTGAGAATTATGCCATCAATAATGGCAGCTCTCAACAAGAATGTTAACAGAAAAAAATGCAAAATAATACACACCTTATAATATTCACATAAACAATACAATTTTACAAAACACCAGTATTACTTAGAAATAAATATTTGAATAAATTTAAAAAAAATGAAGGTAATACCAAGTTCATGATAATGGTGCCTCTGGAAATAGAAGAAAGGAAATGAGCCTGAGGGCATATATTCGAATTACAACGAGCGGTAATTTAAATAGAACAAGGAATGTTTTAATAACTGTTATTTTTAAGTGGGGTTAAATTGGTATTTGTTATATTATTTTGTATTGGTATATATTTTTCAAATTTTACTCAAAAACAAAATAATTTTGTAATGCACAATATACTGTTTACATTAGAATTACCTTGAGATGTAATTGCTTTAAAATTTCTCTGTCCCCATTGCCACTTCCAAGGAATTAAAAAAATTAAAATTTAGAGCATGTGATATTTTTCAAAGAACAACATTTTACAAGTATGAAATAAAATGTATTACCTACACATCACATTTTTTGACTCATTATCCATGTAAAATCTTGTAGTAGAAGAGAGAAGGACATAGGCAGAATTTCACATATTAATACAGGAAATAATTGTATGTTTATTTAAAACATACAATTATTTTGTATTTATTTGTTTTATCTTCTTAAGACATACAAGTGGCCAAGAAACATAAGAAAAGTACTCAACATCACTAGTCATCAGAAAAATCCAAATCGAAATCACAACAAGATACCCTCTCATATCCAGACAGAATGACTATTATTATTAAAAGCCAAAATAATAACAATAAGAATAATTGGGCAAGGATACAGAGAAAAAGGAACTCTTATACACTGGTGGTGAGAATGTTCCATCACTGTGGAAAGCAGTTTGGGGATTTGTAAAAGAACTAATAATAGAACTATGATGACACCCAGCAATCCTGTTACTTGGTATGTGCTCAAGGGAAAATAAATCATTAAAGCTACCAAAAAGACACATGAATTCTAATATTCATCACCACAGCAAAGACATGAAGTCAACCTAGAAGCCCATTCAAGGTGGATGGGATAAAGAAAATGTGTTACATGTGAACCCTGGAATAGTACACAGCCATAAAAAGAACAAAATACTGTCCTTTGCGGCAACATGGATGCAGCTGTAGTTCATTAACCTAAGTAAATTAATGAGGAAACAGAAAATCAAATATTGAATATTCTCACTCATGCATAGGAGCTAAAACGTGGGTGCACACAGAAATAAAGACAGGAACATATATTCCAGACACTGGGGACACAAAAGGGGGGACAGAGGGAGAACGGAAGGGGGTGAAAATCTTCCTATTGGGTTCAAGGTTTCCTATCTGGGTGATTGGATCAGTAGAAGAATAAATGTCAGCATCATGCAACATACCTTTGTGACAAGCCTGCACATGTACTCTGAATCTATAATAAAAAATGGAAATAAAAATAAAATAAAATAATTATTAAAGGAAATAATATATTACATTATATAATTGACATTATTGCAGTGACACATAATGGAAACCTACTGATAAAATTTATATAAGCTTTATGGAAACAGTGAAAAGTCTCCTGTCTTTAAAAGTATAAAAATGAGATGGCTATCTATATGCAAATTAACTAGACTTCAGTTGCACTAATTAAAAGAGCAAGAGCTGAGTCAATCAAACAATAACAGAAAAGTTATAACTGATGCCAAAATTCCACCTTTTTATATTATCTTTGAAATCATATCCCAAGTTTTATTCTATTTTGAGAAACATCACTTTACATGTATATAGAACAAAGATTGCTTTTGCAGATTAGTATGATTTTAATAGAGCAAATTTCATCTTCAAATCTGATAAGCATTTTCCAATCCATAAAATACTGTTGGAAAAAAACTGTCAATCAGGCTAGACAAACATTTCAAAGAACCTATGAGGTTACAAATCATTTATGCCTCACTCTTGTTTTATCATAATAATGCATAGCACTTAGATAATGTTTCTTAGCTTGAAATTGCCCAGGAACTGTAATTAATCCTTTGACTATCCAGTGAGAGAGTGTTAAGAAACCCTTCGAAGAGATGATTTAACTCTGTAACTCACTCTTGCCTAAATGTAATTCATTACATGTGCTGTGTTGTATTTTCCTAGCTTTCTATTTCAATCTTCAGAGAAGTAATATTTATGTGTGAATGTATGACACATAGGCATCTATTATGAATAAAATTATGTAGACTGCAGTCTGTCTGCCACTAAAAGCTAACAGATATATGGTACATTCTGTCATGTTTTCTTTTTTTGTTCATTTCGTATCTCATTTTCAGGTATTTCAGAGTGTACTTCTTAGATTTGAATAGGCTAAAAATTTTAAATGAGGAATATACAATTCTCTTGTTAATTTTTATAATTGCTTTAGTATTTTGGAAAGTGTATTAAAACTAAATGTTTATAATTATGCTGAATATAAAAGAATATCATATGTAAATGCTTCACCCAAATGAAAAAATATTTAAGTATTCTATTTAGTGTTCTTTCTAGTAGGATTTTCTTCTCTGAAGGTAGCTGGCTATAGGGGTCTACCAAAACCAGTCTATTTCTGCAGTAAATACCAACACGGGTTACACAGGAAAGAACTTTTTCAGCATGCAAAGCACAATGCATATTTTCCCTGAGCAGAATAAATTCTTATACAGTTTTACTGTCCAACTAAAATTTCAATTAAAGTTAATCATTTTGCTTTTTATTACAGAGAAAATCTGATTACTTTCTAATTACTTACCCAAAATCTATTTTCTATAATTATCTAAAATTACATAGACATTAACACCTGCATACAAAAGAAACAGTACAACTGGAAGACCAACCAATGTGTATATGTCTTCTGTTTTAAAAATCTTTCTACTATACTATTTGCATTAAGGTTACAGTTGTAATTCAATCAATGACCTATTTTAAATGAGTGAATAGGACATCACTGGAGAAAGTGTGTACAATGCAAGAAATATTTTCCTATGCATACACTTTATTTGTAAATGTGTTTAGACTGTGTAGTTAAAATGGTTAACTTTGTTGTCAAAGACTGATACTGGCTAAAGTTTTGTTTCTTAATATATTCTTATTTAATTTTTTCCAGAATGTTTTGAAATATTGTTCATATATTTACTTTAATTTCATCTGGGAATAGATGGCCAAATAAAAATGGAGAAAAGCAATTTTTTTCCTATAAGTTGAATCATCTCCTTAGTGTCAAACCTGTCACAAAAGGAGAGATGCATCTGCTGCTCTTACTTTAGGAGCAGACTTTCCACCAATAGATTATAAATGTGAAAATATCTGCCTACTTAATGCCACTATTCTTCAGAAAACACTAATGCAGTCTGAGTTTGAACCTGAAGGATTCGCATTGGGAACTTGGAGACTTTGGTCAACTAATTTCTAAGCTAATTTCTAAGGATGTTCTCTGTTGCAACGTCCTTAGATGTTTGACTCTAGTCAAACACTCTATCATGGAAAATCTAACCTAGTGGGCCATTTAGTTATGAGATGGTAAAAAAAAATAATAAAAATATTCCTGGAATGCAGATAGCCAGAACTATAGGTCTTTAAGGAAAAGTACTCCCAGTAACAATGTGGAAGTTTGTCTGAATTTCCATTTCTACATTATGATGACTTTGTAAATTATGTCTGGTTTTGAAAATCTTTACTTTTGAATGTGGATTTATCTTTTAAAATTAATATTGTTTCATAGGACCATTTTCATGTACAAAGTATGCAACATTTTATGGGAGCTCATACATAGACACCTCATAAAAGCAAAGGGGAACATTTGTGGAAGTCAGTGTGGTGATTCCTCAGGGATCTAGAACTAGAAATACCATTTGACCCAGCCATCCCATTATTGGGTATATACCCAAAGGACTATAAATCATGCTGCTATAAAGACACATGCACACATATGTTTATCGAGGCACTATTCACAATAGCAAAGACTTGGAACCAACCCAAATGTCCAACAACGATAGACTGGATTAAGAAAATGTGGCACATATACACCATGGAATACTATGCAGCCATAAAAAAATGATGAGTTCATGTCTTTTGTAGGGACATGGATGAAATTGGAAATCATCATTCTCAGTAAACTATCACAAGAACAAAAAAACGAAACACCACTTATTCTCACTCATAGGTGGGAACTGAACAATGAGAACACATGGACACAGGAAGGGGAACATCACACTCCAGGGACTGTTGTGGGGTGGGGGGAGGGGGGAGGGATAGTTTTAGGAGGTATACCTAATGCTAAATGAGGAGTTAATGGGTGCAGCACACCCTAAAACTTAAAGAATAATAATAATAACAAAAAATACTTCCAAAAAAAAAAAAAGCAAGGGGTGAGACAGATGTTTTAGATGCATTAGGATGGATGAAGAGGAAGCACTGTTTCTACTCTCTGGGTCTCTGATTTCTGATATGACAAACTATAAAATAATGACAAATTATAGTTTAAAAAGAAGGACCCAGTCTCTTGTGTTCCACTGTTATTTTGTATCCTATAAACGCTTTGTGCTATATCTAAGACTTAAAATGTTTTAAACATTAGATGTTGGTCTTTAGGACACCAAGTAGAGGTGGGAGCACACATGCAGTTGCTGCCTGGGAGATCTTATCTAACGAAAGAAGTTAATAACAGCCAGCAGAATGGGCAGTGGTCCAGTGCCAGGTGTTTAACTGAGACTTGCGTAAGTTTCTCAGAAATTCTCAGAAGCATTTGAGGGAAATGAAACTGGTTTACCAATGCCCTTTAAAAAAAATCAGCTGAAGAACATGCTATAGTGTGCTAAGGAGAAAAGTGAGCAAGACACTTAATTTGAGACAGGAAAATTCTAGGTGACTGCAGGAGCATAGAAATTCTCAGGCAGCTGTTTCACATGACTAGCAAAAAAATACACTATTAAAATAGATGCATAAACAAGGAGTTGATAAGACTGTGTAAAGCCAGCATGAAGACAAAGCTGGCTAGAAACAATTGAAGCCAACATGGTGTTGAATTTCAGCTAGGTTTCACCTTGGAGAAAATAGCGAAAAACTCACTGCTACTACCATGCGGCTCTGCTACTACCATACAGCAGAGCAACTGATCAAATGCAGTAACTGCCTAACTATGGCTGGTTCACATGTGAAAAACAGAAATCCTTGTTTATTTAATTCATGCTTCCTTTTTCTGCTATATGAAGTAAAAAACATTCCTTACTGACACAATGCTTCATTTTCTTAATTATTCTCCACCATTTATTTTCTTCTCACATTGCTTATAGTTTGCGACTTATTTTGTCAAACACTGCAATGAGGTAACACTGCAGTATTATAGAAAGCACACTGCATTGGAAAGAGACTCATGTTGAAGTGGGAAAACACCTTATCCCTCCCCCGCGGGGCATGCAATGAGGACAGGTTGTGGGGCTCTGATCCTAGGCAGCATCTAGGGGTGAAAGTTTACAGCTCCTGAATCCCCAGCAGGCAGGTGCTACACGGCCCATCCATAGGTGGCTTGTGTTAGTCTGCTCCATCAGACAACCTGTCTTACTGCAAAGAGAGAGGGCTATCTGAAACTAGGCGTTTCTTGCCTTGGTGTACCTGAAGAATTGGCTCACACGTGGACTTGGAGAATTAGTGCAAGGTGTCATTGATTGGGAGTTCTCAGCAGATAGATGGGGACCCAGAAGGGAGATGGAGCAGTAAGGTGGTTTTCCCTTGGAATGTGGCTGCTCAAGATTCTCCTCCCACAGCCCCACAAAACTCCGTGTTCTTCTGGGATTGATGGCCTGTCACCTCTGTCCTTGTGCGCTCCTTCCTCTGGTGTCCTCTTGAGGTCCAGTTGCCTTGTCTTTTTCTGCTGACGATTCCTCTCAAAGTCTAGCTGCTGTGTCTCTGCCTGCTAGGTTCTCAGGGTTTCTTATATCACAAGATGGAGTTGTGGCAGGCCAGGATGGTCTTGGGAAATGCAACATTTTGGCAAGAAAATAGAAGTGCTCTTCTTCACCTAGGTCAGTGAGCACAAGCCTGATGATGCAGCCCTAACCAAGGACCATGCCCTCCTCTACCCAGCCCTTCCCTGCTCCCCTTCCATATCAATATTTTTTTTATTTAAATCTCCAAAACTAATACCCAAATTATTTAGAGAAGACAATTGGAGGAAATGATATTAGAAGAGTCTAGGATTAGGGTCACTAAATAGAAAATGGAAACACAGAGATCATGTCCTGCAGGCCACAAAATCACTGCGGAAACATATCTCCTGCTGAGAAGGAGAGGGACACAGACTGGCTTCTCTCCTCTTCTTGTTCTGTAATCTCTGCAGTGTCACCCCTCGACTGAACTGAAAAAGGAAGTAATGTTTATGGAAGCCTAGGAACCATGCCTCACAGGGGACAGGCCTCCCTATTACAGAACAGTGCCAGGAGAGGTGATTGGTGTACCTGTGGGCATATAAACCCAGGACCACACACAAAGGAATATCAGAGAGAATATAGTATCAAAGGATCAAGAAAGAAGTCATCTCAGGAATGACTCATGCATGGTATTTGTGAAGACCAAAAAAGTAAAACAAAGCTTATGAGATAGTAAACATAACAAGAACTTAGAGAAAAATGGGCAAAATTGTAAAGTCAAGGTTACTTATCTTTCCTTTTAGGAGTTTTGAAATCCCTTCCAGAACACTTTTCCCAATATCTTTCATTCATTGATTCATTCAAGAAATACGTACTGAGCTAGTATGGTCTGAGATTTCAGCAGATGACATCATATGCACTGTTACTACTCCTATGATTGACAGAAAGAATGTTTCTTTTCTCCCACAGTGTTTTTCTCCCAAACATTCTTCTTGCAAATTCGTATACTTACAGATCTGGTCAATTGTTTCTGCCCTAAGAAGTTTCCCAAACCCTGATTTTTGGAAAACAATGTAAACAATTTTCTCTGACCATTTCCCATGAACTGCTCAACTTTAAACAATGTCTATGCATTTGGAGCAATTATGCAAACTTCCAAAAAGCACCTGACAGTGTTTTTATTTTGTTTTGTTTTGTTTTATTGTATTAATTTTTAGGGACAAATTCTTGACCTGTGGCCCAGGCTGAAATGCAATGTGTCATCATTGCTGACTGCAACTTTAGACTCCTGAGTAACTAGAAAAACAGATGCATACCATCATGCCCTATTTAATTAATTCATTACTTTTGTAGAGTTAGGTCTTGCTAGGTTGCCTGGGCTGGTCTCCAACTCTGGGCTTGAAGCAGTCCTCCCTTCTCAGCCTCCCAAAAAGTTGGGATTCCGGGCATCAACCACTGGACCTCAAAGAGGAAATTTTAGATTTTAGAATGTTGCAATGTTAGACTTAAATCATTTTTTCAAGTTTGCAGTTGCAGTGGCACTTGAGAATAATTATTTCTTATGGTGAAAGTGTGATTTCTCATATCTAGTCATCCACTTTTGAAATCTTTATTCTGTTTACTTAACCCCTAATAACTTGTAGTCAGCTTAGTTGAAAACTCAGTACATTGCTGTTTTGTGTTGAGGCCATGAAGACAAATGTAGAGAGGTATTAAGGACAAAAGACATTTATTTTGTACATAAAACACTAATCTTTTTATTATGGCCATAAATTTTAGAATTATCACAGGCATTTGATATGAGAAGGATTATGTATTGCTTAGTATATTCCAGGTGTTATCTAGGCAAATCTATATTTCTTGAGTCATATTATCTCATGGTACAGTATTATGAGCTAAGTACAGTTACTTTCTTACTTTACAGATAAACTGAAAGTTATTAAAGCATTCACAGTTCATAGGAAGATTAAAACAAGTCAATAGAAATATCAATTGTACAAAAGAATAAGAACTCATTTTTGTCTTGTAAATATTGAAACATTCATTTGTTTTAAATAAAAGAGGTACTGGGGTGTATGAAAATGGTAATATTATACACCATATAAATTGCCTCCCTAAAGGCACAAATATGCACTCGAGCACACAATTGAGATGCCATGTTGCCAGTATTGTTTAGATTTCTTTTCTTTGAAACATTTATGCTAAAGCTTTATCCTTTCAGGTGAGACATCATATATGGCATGGGTAGCTTTCAAAAATACTCTGAAATACATGTAAGTATACATACTTTAGTAACCAACTTCCCAATTTTGTCTTAATCAGGAGTTAATTATGTATGGCACTCCTAGTAAGTAAATTAATCTTTGAGTTGCTGTGAGTTATTTTAGAAATTGATCAGTTAAGCATTTAAGTTATCAAAGTTCTTTACTTGTGTAATATCATATAAATGTGGGATATTAAAAATTAATAACAGGATTTATGTAACTAAAAGCTGCCATCTAATGTGATATTTTTCAGTAAGATTACAGTAGTAATTATGCTGAGAAATAGTCATTCCCATAGTTTGAGCCATTATAGAAATTTCCACCTGGGAATTTCACAGTCAGATTCCAGTTCTGGGCAACAGTGATTAACATAATGGTTATTAATGAGAAGAGATTTTCAGACATCCAGCTGTGTTTAAATGTCAGTGCCTTGAAGGGATGGGTTTGGCATATGAATAAGAAAGGGTGCATTGGACTGGATACTAAGAATCGTATTGAATTTTTTCTCTTGTCGTCTGTAACATGAAAGGTCAATCAGAGATATAGAAACAATGGAACATTTCACAACATGGCCTGACATTTCACTGAACTTTTATCCTTTTAACCATGTACAAAGTTTATTAAATATGCAAAAGTAGGACTGCTATAGGAAGAAAGATGAGGAGTCAGAGGTCACAATCCAAAGCAAGGTGACAGTCTCTTGTGGATCACACTCTGAGAGTTAATTAGAGTGAGAGCCAACCTTCAGGTTGCCAACAGGGAACAGGGAGAATGAAGTTATCAGCAGTTAGCATTATTGGTTTAATTGAAATGAATGTTGACAGAGATTTTGTTGGCTTTCTATCAAATTGAGTATAGATAAGGTAACTGCTTATCAAATTTCAAATATATAAAATTGTGGATTAATTAAATGTATACACAACCCATATAATATGGGTATCCCATATAAATGTATATGTGCATTTTCAAACTCACAGTGTGCAAATATGTGTCTATATCTAAATATATATACATACATTGACCAACAGTTATAACTTATTCTCCCATTTTAACACTCTCTTTCCTAGAATTTTGTCACAAATATAAATTTTCCATCTGTTTGAAGCCTACTCTTTGGAGATATTTAATGTATGGATACAGTAAAGCCATGAGATATCACAGTGTTTGTATTAGAGAAAAAAAAACACTGGTGTTATAAAAGATTCACTGTGAAGAGAAAGTTATACTTCAAGTTACTACAAATACAGAAGTATGATTTCATCAAAAGCTGAAATCAGTCAATATAATTTGTTTTTGTTGTTTTACTTAAAATACTTAATTTCAAATGGATTACTCAAGTAGAATAACGGTACTGGTATTAAATAATGTTGAAGAATTAATTACCTTTAATTTGATTATTGAAAATGTAAGTAAAATATAAGAAGTACTGTATAATGTAGTTTCATGAAGCATTCTTTATGATTTTCATAAAATTAATAGTCTCAATGGAATATTTTGAGACTGGGAAAGTTCCATATACCATTGTATTGTACTTTCATTCTATTACTTGCTTGCATGTCATAACTGATGGAAATAAAAATATTTAAATTTCCACTTATACAAAACATGGATTTTTGTTTATGTTTTCTAGTGAGATAAAGTAACCCAAAATTTTATCTATATAGGAAAATGTTTACAAGCCCAAACTTCTTAACTTTCTTTTCTTTTGAAGTTTCATATTTCAGTCTAGGTATGAGATGGAATTGACTGTGATCATTCTTTGATTTCACTATGATTACTGAGTTTCTGATACAGTGTTAGGAATGTGTAGACTTTAAAGCTTGCTCTCTTCTTCTTTATCTCTCTTTGGACCTGTATATGTGATTTCTTCAGTAATGTGCATCATTGTCTGACATAAGGCTGCTGAAATATACAAGCACAAATAGAATTCTTAGTTTCAGTGAAACTTTAGGAACAAACAAGTAAAACTGAAAGATAATTATGATATGAATGTAAGTAAGCAGTTTATCACAAAGGTACAATAAGGGTGAAAATCAATTTAAAAATACATGCCTCATCCAAAACATGAGGTAGTAAAAATGAAAAATTTAATTTGGCATAAAGAACAGTTTAAAAGTTATGATTATTTCTGGTGAGAGAAAGTAGCTCAGAAACCGTGAGGAAGTCCTGAAAACTACATGTTGGATTTACAGGTCAGGATCTGGGAGAGGGTGCCAAGGTCCTGGCCAGGTTGAGGCCCTCCTGGGACTAGCGGGTGTCTCAGTGGAAGAGTTGGAAAAGGGAAACATATGCTTCACCCTAGCTAACAGGCCACCTCAGCACACCTAGATAAAATTATCCACTGACCGTCCTCTTTCTCCTTCTTGGACAGGCAGGTGGAGGAACTCAGCCATCCTGAGTAACAGCAGGAGGATGAAGTTTGCATTTCATCACAACATTTACTTCCACAATGAAGTGATCATTAAGGAGTATTGTGTTGGCGTTCTTATTAAGGAGTGCCTCCCAGCATGGTAGAGGGGGTGGTATGTGGGAAGCTAGGCTGGCATGAGCCTTCCTGACTCCTCTCCCTCCAGGATACAGAGCAACTGGAACCACTGCAGTTCACTCGTTCTAGGATCATGCAGGTGAAAGCCCCAGTTTCAGGCAGGGCACCACCTAACTGAGCTTCTTCAGCTGGTTGGTTGACAGTGACTGCCCAAAGTATGGCAGGATTATTGAGGTGGAGTGCCTGTGGGGTTTCATGGGAAAGGACCTTGCTGGTCATTTCTTGGCATCAGAGGAATTGGCTTTGAACCAGAATCTGACCTGTCATGACCACATTGCCTAGTCCCCCAGATCATCAGCCAGGGCCTGTGGCTCAGTCCTCTGCAGCACTACCTGAAGGAGTTATTTCCTCAGAGACGGAACAGAGAGGAGGCCAGGGGAGCAGCCCAAGGCTGGGGTCTGAGAGGCTTGTGCGTTCTGGAGCTATGACACACATAGAGAAGCTGAGGCTCAGGGAGAGGCTGCAGTAAACAATCTCAGGCCATCCATTGGTTGGGGGAGAAAGACCCATCAGGGAACTGCATCATGCACATTTCAGGGTTGGGGAACCCTAAGCAGGTTAAAAGGCCTAAGTAGCTAAGGTCAATGAGTGAGAGGCCACCTGGGGCTCAGTTTGGACTCAACCAGGGTGCTCTCACCCTCCACACAGATGCCCACCTGAGGCCTGTCTATGTCTACATCCTCCCAGAATGGCTCTCTCAGGCCTGCCATGTTCCATTTTGATGACCCCTGTCTCCCCTGATGTGCATTTTCTCCTATTCTATCCTCATTCAGCCAGCCCCTGTCCAACCCCAGAAAAGAGAGGCCACTACACAGGGAATCTAGAGGACAATAAAGGGCTCACAGGGGAGGAAATGTGAAGAGACAGCAAAACAGAAGGGGACCTTCTGTGTGTGTACAGGAAGGCAATCTGGATGGACATTAAGGCTCACCTTGCTATTGTTGAGGACACCCAGTGTCTCTTGGCCCTGAGCATGTGCACACAAACACACACATTGTCTAAATGGCATTGACTTCACTACTCCTTAAGTGATCTACAGATTCTATACAACTCCTGTAAAAATATCAATGACCCATTCTTCTTAGAAAAACAATCTGAGAATCCTAAATTTGCTGTGAAATGGCAGAAGATCCTGAAAACCCAGATGAATCCAGTAAAAAGCACAAAGCTGGAGGCATCACACTATCTAAGTTCACAATATACTACAAAGTTTTACACATGAAAATAGAACAGCACTGGCAGAAAAGCAGAGTCATGAGCTAATGAGCAACAATAGGGGCCCAGAACTAAGTCACGGCATTTGCAACTCATGATATTTTCCCAAAGAAGCAAGAATACACAATGCAAAATCAAGCATCTGCTGTAAACTAGGTTGGGGAAAAACTGAATATCCATATAAAGGATTTTTTTTTCTTTTTTCTTTTTGTTTTTTTGAGACAGAGTCTCACTCTGTCATCCAGGCTGGAGTGTAGTGGTGTGATCTCCATTCACTGCAAGCTCCACATCCTAGGTTCATTCCATTCTGCTGCCTCAGCCTACCAAGTAGCTGGGACTACAGGCACCTGCTACCATGCCTGGCTAACTTTTTTCATATTTTTAGAAGAGACAGGGTTTCACCATGTTAGCCAGGATGGTCTTGATCTCCTAACCTTGTGATCAGCCCACCTTGGCCTCCCAAAGTGGGATTACAGGCATAAGCCACCACACCTGGCCACATAAAGGACTTTAAAAGTAGATTACTTCTTACCAAACTCAAATATCAGACCTGAAACAATAAAAATACCAGAAGAAATCACAAGGTAGAAGCTCCATGATATTGCTGTGGGTAGATGGTCTCAAAGAGCACAGTAAACACCATCAAAAATAAAGAATGGGATTATATCAAACTAAAGTGCTCCAGCACACCATAGAAAACTAAACAGAGAGAAGGGACACATTACAGGATGGGAGAATTTTTCAGATCACCATATATCTCTTAATACACGAATATTTACAGTACATAAGGAAATGCAACAACTCAATAGCATGAAAATAAATAGGCTAAGGATGTGAATACTCATTTGTGAAACTAAGACAGACAGTTGCCCAGAGGACACACTAAAAAGTGCTCATCATCCCGAATACATTGGGAAAATGCAAATCAAAGCCACGATGAGATTTCATCTCACTTCAGTCAGAATGCCTATTACACAAAAGACAAAAAAAAAACAAACAAAAACGAAAACAAAAACCCTCATTTCTGGTGAGGATGAAGAGAAAAGGAAAGTCTTGCACACTTTTGGTGAGAATATAAATTAATGCAGGCATTACAAGAAGCTTTATGGCTTTAATTTTAGTATAGTCTTCAGAAATCTACAAAGTAGAATAACCCACCTTATGGTCCAGCAAATCAGAATACTGGTTCACACCCACAAGTACACAAATCAGTATGTTGCAGCAGTGAGTGCACCCCTGCAATTATTGCTGCACTCTTTACAGTTTTGCTATAGGTAAAATATGGAAGCAACCTCAGTGTCCCTCAGTTGAAGAGTGGATTTAAAAAATGGGAAATAAGCACAACAGAAAAATGTGCTGCAGTAACAAAGAAGGAAATCCTGCCAGTTTTGATAATGTGTGTGAATCTGGTGAATGTATGCATGCCATTTTGTTAAATGACATAAGCCAGGTATCAGAAAGGCAAATAGCACATGACCTCATTCCTATATGACATCTAAAAAGCAGACCTCACAGAGGTAGTGACTGTTGGGAGCAGGCCCCTCAAAATCTGGCCATAAACTGGCCCCCAAACTGGCCATAAACAGAAACTCTGCAGCACTGTGACATGTTCATGATGGCCATAACATAACATAACCCACACTGGGAGATTGTGGGTTACAGGAATAAGGGCAAGGAACTCCTGGCCCACTCAGGGCAGAAAATGACTTAAAGGCATTCTTAAGCCACAAACAATAGCATGAGTGATCTGTGCTTTAGGCACATGCTCCTGCTGCACTTAACTAGCCCAAGCCCAATCTATTCCTTTAATTTGGCCCATCCCTTCGTTTCCCATAAGGGATGCTTTTAGTTAATTTAATATCCATAGAAACAATGCTAATGACTGGCTTGCTATTAATAAATATGTGGATAAATCTCTGTTCAGGGCTGTCAGCTCTGAAGGCTGTGAGACCCCTGATTTCCCACTTTACAGCTCTATATTTCTGTGTGTGTGCCTTTAATTCCTCTAGTGCCACTTGATTAGGGTCTTCCCCACCGAGCTGGTCTCAGCAAGTGGCATCCATCATGGGGGCTTGAATCCAGGTTGAAGGGTCACCAGAATGATGGTTAGAGAACGTGGAATTAGCTGGAGGACACCCAAGTACTCTTTAAGCAATCCCTATGGTGAGTAAGAAGGGGAGCTCAGAGGCATCAGGGTAAAAATGGAACAAGTATGCGGTGTGGTTCATACTACCTTGGAACATCTTCACACTGATGATGAGGAGGAAGGAGAGTATAGTGAAGTAACAGAAGAGGTTACAAAGCATGTTTATTTGCTAGCTAAAGCTAAAGTGGCAAAGGAAGGAGAGGTTCATACCTACCTTTCTGCACCCCATCATTATTATTTTGAAGAAAAAGATCCTCCATATCTTTCTTTTCCAGAGGACACTGGGCAAAAAGTAATTGGTCCTGTGACTGTTCAAGCAGTGCATCAAGTGACCACTCTTTTTTCTATTCAGGCAGGAACTCAGCAAGCTAGATGAGAGAGTGATTTAGAGGCTTAGCATCTCCCTGTTAGAATATAACCCCAGACAAACAGGGAAATATTATAGCTACATTTGAGCTTTTTACTTTTAAATTATTCAAAGAATTTAAACAAGTTATAAATCAGTATGGACCAGGTTCTCCTTTTGTAATGGTACTGTTAAAGAACGTTGCTCTTTCCAGTCAGATGATTCCTACTGAATGGGATGCTCTTACTCGAGCTTTTTTAACTTCTGCTCAGTTCTTACAATTTAAAACTTGGTAGGCAGATGAAGCTTCCATTCAGGCTGCTTGCAATGCCCAGACCCAACCTCAAATTAATATAACTGCAGAACAACTTTTGGGGGTTGGCGGCTGGACTGGCTTAGATGCACAACAGGTCATGCAGGATGAGGCCATAGAACGGCTTAGAGGAGTGTGCATTAGATCTTGGGAAAAAATCACTTCAAGTGGAGAAAAATACTCTGCCTTTAGTGCTATAAAACTGGGACCTGAAGAACCATACTCTACTCTGCTAGCATGGGCAATGGTAGGACTGAGAGTGGATAAAGAAAATACTCCATTTCCTGGAGCTTGTTTTAACTGTGGGAAGCATAGTCATACTAAAAAATAATGTAGAAAAAATCAGCTAGTCAGGCTTCCTGATAGGGGAAAAAAGAAAATTGCTGAGCCTGAAATATATCCAAAATGTAAAAAAGGAAAACATTGGGCTAATCACTGTCACTCTAAGTTTGATAAAGAAGGGAACCCGATTTTGGGAAACGCCATGAAGGGCCTGTCTGGGGCCCTGTTCTAAACCAGGGCATTTCCAGCTCAAGACATTCCCTCACCCCCATACAATTTCTGTCCCCCACCACAGCTGATAGTGCTGCAGTAGATTTATGTTGCACAAAAGCTGTAAGCCTTCTGCCTGGGGAGGCCCCACAAAATGTCCCAACAGGAGCCTGTGGACCCTTGCCAGTGGGGACAATAGGACTGCTTTTAGGAAGGTCTAGTTTAGGTTTAAAAGGGGTACAAATATATACAGGAGTCATTGATTCAGACTACAATGGGGAAATTCAAATTATTATATCTACTTCTGTTGCCTGGAAAGCAGAGCCAGGAGAGCACATAGCACAGTTCCTGATTGTGCCATATGTGGGAATGGGAAAAAGTGAAATTAAATGAACAGGAGGATTTGGAAGCACAAATAAACAAGGCAAAGCAGTTTATTGGGTAAATCGAATTACTGATAAACATCCTACCTGTGAAATAACTATTCAGGGAAATAAATTTGAAGGTTTGGTAGATAGAGGAGGGAACATTTCAATAATTTTTCTACAGCACTGGCTGTCTGTGTGGCCAAATTCAACCTGCTCAATGTAACATAGTTGGAGTTGGTAAAGCTCCTGAAGTACATTAAAGTAGTTATATTTTGCATTGTGAAAGGCCCAATGGACAACCTGGGACTATTCAACCTATTATAACTTCTTTATAAATTTATAGGGGAGAGATTTATTACAACAATAAGGAGCACAAGTTCTAATTCCAGAACAATTATAGATCCCTCAACATCAACATACAATGGATGAAATGGGGTATGTCCCTGGTATTGGTCTAGAAAAACTTTGCAAGTTTTGAAAGAACTTCTTCAAAGGGAAAGACAAAGTTCCTGCCAAGGTTTAGAATATCATTTTTGATGGCGGCCATTGTTAAGCCTCCAGAACCTATACCTCTAAAATGGTTAACAGATAAGCCAATTTGGATACAACAATGGCCACTAAGTAAAGAGAAACTGGAGGCTTTAGATAAATTAGGTACTAAACAATTAGAAAATGTGCACATAGCTCCAACATTTTCCCCTTGGAATTCTCCAGTTTTCAGAATTAAGAAAAAATTAGGCAAATGGAGAATGTTAACTGA
This sequence comes from Pongo pygmaeus, assembly GCF_028885625.2. Lineage (NCBI taxonomy): Eukaryota > Metazoa > Chordata > Mammalia > Primates > Hominidae > Pongo > Pongo pygmaeus. Next base: position 13,598,064 of record NC_072397.2, on the reverse strand, counting down.
CGTAAGAGCTATTAACTCAGTTATACAACCTATGGGAGCATTACAGTCAGGATTGCCTTCTCCTGTTATAATTTTGAAAAATGGCCTTTAATAGTAATAGATTTAAAAGACTGTCTCTTTACTATCCCTTTAGCTGAGCAAGACTGTGAACAGTTTGCCCTTACAATTCCTGCAGTAAACAACCTGCAGCCAGCTAAGAGTTATCATTGAAAAGTGTTGCCACAGGGCATGTTAAACATTCCCACAATTTGTCACATGTATGTGGGGCAAGCAACTGAACCTACACCTAAAAAAATTTCACTGTGTTACATTATTCACTATACGGATGACATAATTTATGCTGCCCCCACTTGAGAAATATTACTTCAGCTCGTTCTCTGAAGTGAGGCTTGATTTTTATTTGCCTTCATGGGCAATCCACAGTGCCCTTCAGCAGTACCACTGGACATAATTTTCAGGCCTGCCATCAACAAATACTGCCTCTGAGACACTGTGTCAACAACATCTGCACCTGTGACAGGACAGTCCGAGGTGTGAGAACACTGCTCCACTTCAGACTTGCCTTTGTCATGGTTCCTGCCTTCCTCAGAAGCCCCTTTCAGCCAGGCTTAGAGGAATTTGGCTAACACACTTCAGTGCTTTTTGTTTTTTTGAGTCTCCATTGTGGAGTGTCTGTTTGGCTCTGCTTGGGTTGTTTGGTTCTGCGTTCTTTATTTTTTTGTGGATCCTGAAACTGCAGTGAATTGGGAGACATGCCAAGAGAAGCTGACATCCAAATCACCTCCCCTTGAAAAAAAAAAAACACTCTTCTAGAAAGAAGAGCAGCACATGACACCAAAAAACAGGCATCTCCTAATGTTTCATTGTCCTGTGTCCAAACCAGGGAGAACACCTGCAGTTCTGTCCACGGGGCTCCTTGAATTTACCTCCAAATCAATTCCCAGCTGAGCAAGTGATGCATGTCATAAGGGGAAACTCTTCCAACATCTTGATATTTCATCTTGGGACAAACAGTATGAGCAGCAATGAGGCCAGAAAGGGGTAAAAATACAATCTGGTGAGGGGTGTATGGGTCTCACAACTTTACCTGCAACAAAAATGAAGACAGATGACACATAATTGCTTCCAATTCCATCTTAGCATTCCCTTAATTGCACAAGTGGTCCACACCATAGCCTGGTGTTCAGATAGGAGTAATCCAATGTGCAAAACACAGCTGAAGTGCAAATAAGGGCTGTGCTGGCAAACAACCGATTTGAGGGCTTTTATACCAGAAGCCAAATTGAAGTTGAATGTGTTGATGCTGGGTGGGATGTGGCCTCCACACATGCCTCTTTTATTTTTCTGACTTTCATGTTACTCATCAGCTTAGGGTTTCCTGGGTCTGGCTCAACAGCTTCCACATTAAACGTTTCCCAGTTCATAAAGAAAAACCCTCAAGGAAATCCATTGCATGAGTGTTTCCTTCTAAACAGTGTCACACTTTAATGACTGGGCAGCTTTGATACTTTTAAAATTATAAATTCCCATTACAGGCACCAACAAGGAAATTCTTGTTCTCCCACTTCTACTGGAGGGATGCATGATTCCTGTAAAATGAGAAGCAGGCAGCTGTGTCTAGCTTTTGTCTGTCTGACAGTGTAGCTTCTGTTTCATTTAATTGGTGAATGGGACTGCTTCTCACCACAGATTACATAGCTGTCAGGGATTTCAGAAAGTAAAAGGGATTTTGGGCAGGCTGGCTGCACTCAAGGTTGTCAGTCACAGTCTCATTGTGGGGGCTGAGTTTCTTTGCACTTTGCAGGAGGCTTTTCCGTCCTCTGACAGGAATCATTGAACATTGCTTAAATGCCAGCATGAGGCAGCTCATTCTCTCAGGTGAGACTTTATTTATGTTTTGCATTCATGGGGAATCCACAGTGCCCCTCAACAGTACTACTGGACACCATTTTTAGGATTGGCAATGCCACAGATGGCTTCTGAGACATGGTCTCAATCTCATTTGCACCCATGAGAGACCAATCTGAGGTGTGAGAACATTGTTCCACCTTGGACTTGCCTTTGTCAGGGTTCCTTCCTATTCCAGAGAGTCCCTGTGAGGCCCAGGATGATGAGAGCCAGTGAAGTCAAGATCCTGGCCATCTTTCACTGACACCCACCTCTGGGGTCCGAAGTATGTTTCTATCAACCAAAGAACCCTCAACAACCCACCAGACTATATTCCAATGCCCATGGGCCTGGATTCTTGCACACATCTTCTTTCTGGAACGGAGCCAGAAGAGCAGTTTCCAGTGACCTCCTATCATTCTCAAAACACCTCTTCCTCCAGCATGACCTAACCACAGAGATGCCCTTACTGGGCCCTGAGGTAGAGATTTTTACAGTCCCAAAATGCGTTTTTTGCAGGCAGCCATTTTTCCAGTAACAGGGCCGCTCTATCTTTTTCCTCTGCTTAGGGAGGCTGACAGCTCTGAGAGCGAAGTGTCGGAGTCAGCCTCATGAACGTGCACTCACTAGTCTGAGGGCACCAGGCCTGATTGTGAGCTTTGGTTAGTGTCACAATGAATGTCACCATTGCCTAGTGACAAGTCCCCAGGATTTGCCAAAGAAGGAGGCCTTTGTGGAAGTGCATCAGCTGTGGACTCTCACCTGCCTTCTCTGTGAGATTTGTGGGCTAGTTTCATAACACTAGGACAGGACAGAGATGAGCCAGTCTGAAGAAAACTCAAGCAGTTTCCCAGGAGTAAACCACGAAATCCCTGATGATCAAAAAGCTCTTCAGGATTCCTCAGGTCTGCTTAGATGTTGTAGGGGTGAGTCTTTTTGAAACTTGCTCCACTGTGATTTCTAGGTACAGCCCACCTGTCTTCCCCAGGGTTGCTCTCTCTCAGGTTGGTCTTCCTGCAGAACAAAGCAAAGTCAGGAGCTCCCAGGCTGTGTGTCTGTGGGAGTGTTGAGAGTGTTGGATGTCTGCATATGTGTGTTTATGTGTGTGTTGTGTGTTTGTGTGTGTGTTTGCCTATAACTGGATTCTGCTAAAAGGTATGTAAATAATGCACTTCAGTGCTTCTTTTTTTTGTTTTTGGTCTCTCAATCTTTTGTTGGCCTATGTGGCTGTTCTTGGGCTGTGTAGCTCTGTGTTATTTATTTTTCTGTGGATCTTGAATCTGCTGTGAATAGAAAGGTGGGCCAAGACCCGTCGGTATCCACATCACCTCCCCCTGCAACAAAAATCCACTCTTCTAGAAAGAAGAGGATCACACCACACCAAAAAAACAGCATCTCTCAGAGTTTCATTTTCCTGTGGCCAACCCAGGGAGAAAAACGAGCAGTCCTGTCTGCAGGGCCCTTTGCATTTACCTTGAATACTGTTCATTGCCAAGCAGGTGCTTAATGTCTTGAGGGGACACTCCTTTGTCATCTTGTGATTTTATTCTGGGACATAGAGTATGAGCTGCAATAAGGTCAGACAGGGGTGACGATAAAATATGTTGAGGGGTGAATAGGGTCCTTCAATTTCACCAGCAAAAAAAAAAAAAAAAAAAAAAAAGAAAAACAAACAAACAAACAAAAAACAGGAAGACAGATGACACAGAAAGTGCTTCCAAATTTATCCCCACATACCCTTAATTGCACAAAGAGTCCACACCATGGCCCTGTGTTCAGTTGGGAGTACGTCAACGTGCAAGGAACATTTGCAGTGCAAATTGGGGCCATCCTGGCAAACTTCTGATAGGTGTGCTTTCGTATCTGGAGCTAAATGGAAGTGGATGGCATATGGCCTCCACTCTTGCCTCTTCTTTTTCTGACTTCCATGTTCCTTCTTGGCTTAGGGTTTACTGAGTCTGCATTAACTACTTCCACAATAAATGTTTCTCAGTTCATGGAGTACAACCCCCATGGGATTCCATTGTGTGAGTGTTACCTTCTAAAAATTGTTACATTTTAATGACTAGGCAGCATGGATACCTTTAAAACCATAAATTCCCATTACAGCCGCCAACAAGAAAACTCTTGTTCTCCCGCTTCTATTGGAGGGCTGCATGATTTCTGTAGGATGAGAAGAAGGCAGCCACGTGTGGTTTCTGCCTGGTAATCTGGACCCATTTTTAATTTATCTTCATTGTGGAAGTTCTCTATCATTGGGCTGTTGCTGGAAGGAACTGCCTCATGCAACAAATTATTTTGCTGCCAGAAATTTTGGTGAGCAAAAGGGATTTTGGGTGGGCTGGCTAGGTTCTAGTCTGTGGTTCATTGACTTGTTGGGAGGCTGAGTTTGTTTGCACTTTTCAGGAGGGTTTTTGGTCCTCTGACAGGAATCATTGAACATTGCTTGGACTCCAGCACAAGGCAGCTCATTCTCTCAGGTGAGCCTTAATTTTTCTTTGCTTTCATAGGGAATACCCAGTGCCCTCAACAGCACTACTGGACACCCTTTTCAGGCTTGCCGTCACCACGGACAGCCCCTGAGACACTGTCTCAACCTCATCTGAACCCATCAGAGGCTAGTTTGAGGTGTGAGAATATTTCTTCACCCTGGACTTGCCTTTCTCATTGTTCTTGAATTTGCTGGTAGCCCCTGTGCTGCCCAGGGTGAAGAGAGGCAGGGAGGTTAAGAACACAGCTGTCTTTCACTGGCACTCACCTCTAGGGGCAGAGGTATTATTCTATCATCCAAAGAACACTCCACAATTCAACAGAAAACATTCCAATCCTCATGGGGCCTGATTCTTGTGAACAGCCTCTTTCAGGAATGGAGTCAGGAGAGCAGTTATCAGTGACCACCTCACAGTCTCAAAACACCTTTTTCTCCAGTGGGACCAGATCATGCGTATGGCCTGAAGGGGCCCTAAGTTTGAGACTTTTAAGGTTCCAGGTGGGTTATCACATGCAACATTTTTCCCAATACCAGGCCAGGCATGCGTGTACCATTTTCCTCTGCTTAGAAAGGCTGACAGCTCTGACTGTCAGGTGCTGAGCTCACCTGTGAATACACATGGGCTAGTCTCAGGGCACCAGGCCTGAGCTGTGAGCTCTGGCTAGTATCACAATGAATGCCACCATTGCCTAGTGACAATTCCCTGAGACATGGCAGAGAAGGAGACCTCCATGGAGGTGTGTCAGTAGTGGGCTCTCATCTCTTTTTGTGGGATCCATGAGATTGTCCCATGACCCTAGGAGAGGGCGGATGTAAGCCAGCCTATAGAAATGTCAAGAAGAGACCTAGGAAAAAATCTAAAAGTCTTTAAGGATCCAAAAAGATCTGCAGCATTTCTCAAGTGTGCCTAGATGTTTTAGAGGTGAGTCTTTTTGAAACTTGCCCCATTGTGATTTCTAGGTACAGCCTGAATGTGTTCCCCAGGGTTGCTCTCGTCCAGGTGGGCCTACCTTCAGAACCACACAGCCTCAGGAGCTGCCAGGCTGTGTGTTTCTGTGGCAGTGTTGTGAGTGTCGAATATCTCTGTGTGTGTGTGGCATTATGTGTTTCTCTCTGTGTGTGTTTGTGTGTGCGTGTGCCTGTAAGTTCAGTCTGCTTAATGCAGTGTGCCTAACACACTTCAGAGTTGTTTTTTTTTTTTTGAGTCTCTCAACATTTTGGTGGCCTGTCTGTGTGGCTCTGCTTAGGCTTCAAAGCTTCATGTTCTTTGTTTTTCTGTGAATTATGAATCTGATGTGAATTGGGAGACAGGAGGAGTCCCACTTGTATCAAAATTACCACCCCCTGCAAAAAATTCCCACACTTCTGGAAAGATGAACACACCACATCAAAAAAAAAAAAAAAAAAAGAGAAAAAGAGAAAAAGGAACAGACTCTTTTTAGTGTTTTGTTGTCTTGCAGCAAACACAGGGGAGACATTAGCAGTCCTGTCCACAGGGCCAATTGAACTTACCTTGAATTCAGTTCCAAGCTGAGCAAGTGCTTCATATCATGAGGGGACACTTCTCCATTGTCTTGGTATTATGTCCTGGGACATACAGTGTGAGCAGATATAACATCAGATATAGGTGAGGATATAGTCTGGTGAAATGTGATTGGGGTCATGTAAGTTCATCTGCAATAAAAATTAAGACAGATTACACAGAAAATTCTTCCAACTCTATCCCATATTCCCTTAATTGCACAAGCAGTCCACACAATGGCCTGGTGTTCAGGTGGGAGTACTCCAACATACAATTCCAAAGTTTAACGGATATTTGGAGTGCAAATTGGGACCATCCTGGCAAACTCCTGATTTGAGGGCTTTCATATTCGGAGACCAATGTGAGTGAAATGGATTGACGCTGGGTAGGATGTGGCCTCCACGCTTTCCTCTTCTTTTTCTGACTTCTATGTTCCTCACCTACCTAGAGTTTCCTGTGTCTGGCTCAACAACTTCCATACTAAAGATTTCCCCGTTCACAGAGAACAACGTTCATGGGAATCTATTGCATAAGTGTTCCCTTCTAAACACTGTCACGTTTTAATGAATGGCAGACTTGATATTTTAAAACTGAAAATTTCCATTACCGCTGCCAACAAATAAACTCTTTTTCTCTCACTTCTATCAAATGGCTGCATAATACCTGTAAGATGAGAAGCCATGTCTGCCCTTTGCCTGGTAATCCAGCCTCTGTTTCATTTCATCTGCACAGCTTTTTCATTGTGGAGGGGCTCCTTCATTGGGCTGTTTCTTGATAGGACTTCCTCTTGCCACAGATTATTTAGCTGCCAGGGATTTTAGAGAGCAAAAGGGACTTTGGGTAGGCTCACTGTGCTCCAGGTTCTAGGTTGTTGCCTGATTGTGGGGGCTGAGGTTGTTTGCACTTTGAAGGAGGCTTTTGAGTCCTCTGACAGGAATCACTGAGCATTGCTTGGACTCTAGCACAAGGCAACTCATTCTGTCAGGCAAGTCTTGATTTTTCTTTGATATAATGGGTAATTCACAGTGAATCTTGATGGCACTAACATTCACATTTTCCAGGCTTGCCATCACCACAGATGGCCTCAGAGACACTGTCTCAACCTCATCTGTGCCCATGAGAGGGCAGTCTGAGGTATGAGAACACTGCTCCACCTTGTACTTGTCTTTGTCATAGTAACTGCCTTCCTCAAAGAGCCCCTGTTAGGCCCAAGATGAAGGGAGGCAGTGAGGCCAAGAGCCCAGCTGTCTTTCACTGACACATGCCTCAGAGTTCTCAGGTAAGATTCTATCACTCACATAATCCTCAACAATACACAAGACTATTCCAATCCCCATATGGCCTGATTTTTGCACACACACACATTCTCTTTTGGGAATGCAGTCAGAAGAGCTGTTTCTAGCGGCCACCTCACAGTCTCAAAATGCCTCCTCCTGCAGTGAAAACTGATGGCCTGAAGGGGACCTGATGTCAATACTTTTATGGTCCCCCAGTTGGTTTTTGCAGTCAGATTTTTTTCTGATACCAGGCCAGCACTGCCTGTACTATTTTTCTCTGCATAGGCAGGCTGACAGGTCTGACAAACAGGCACCCAAGCCTGCTTCACAGATATGCATGTGGTAGTCTCAGGGCACCAGAACTGATTGTGAGCCCTTGCTGGCATCACAATAATGGTGACTGTTGCATAGCAAGAAGTCCCTGTGGCTTGGCAGAGAAGGAGACTTTCTTGGAGGTGTGTTGGTGGTAGACTCTCGCCTGTCTTCTCTGTGGGATCCATGGGATAGTCCCGTGATCCTAGGAGAGGACAGATATAAGTCAGCCCGAAGAAATATCAAGCACAGCCCCAGGAATAAACTGCAAAATCCCTAAGGATCCAAAAGGACCTGCAGGATTTCTCAAGCCTGCCTAGACATTGTAGGGGTGAGTCTTCTTGAAAGTTTCCCCATCATTATTTCTAGGTAAATACTACCTGTGTTCACTGGGGTTGCTCTCTCCCAGGTGGGACTTCCTGCAGAACCACGAAGCTTCAGCAGCTGCTGGACTGTGTGTTTCTGTGGGATTGTTGTGAGCATTGGATGTCTGCATGTGTGTGTGGCATTGTGTGTGTGTGTTTTTGTGTGCCTGTTAGTGGAATCTGCATAAAGGAATGTGGCTAAAACACTTCAGTGCTTCTTTTTTTTTTTTTTTTTTGAGACTCCCACCCTTTTGGTGGCTGCCCTGTGTGGCTTTTCTTGGGCTGTGGGACCTCGTGTTCTTCATTTGTCTGTGGATCATGAATCCCCTGTGAATTGGGAGGCATGCCAAGAGCTGCTGGCATCCATATCACCTCCCCCTACAAAAAAACCCACCCTTTTAGAAAGAAGAGAAACACACCATACCAAAAAACAGACATCTTTCTGTCTTTTATTGTCCTGCAGCCATTCCAGAGAGGGACACTAGAATTACTGTTTACTGTGTCCCTGGAATTTACCTCAAATTTGATTCCTATCTGAGTAGGTACTTCACATCATGAGGGGACATTCCTCCATTGTCTTAGGATTTCATCTTGGGACATAGAGTGTGAGAAACAATACAGTCAGATGGGGTGAGAATACAATTTCATGAGAGGTGGATTGGGTCCCGCTTCACCTGCAACACAAAGGAAGACAGATGACACAGAAGGTGCTTCCAACACCATTCCCACTTTCCTTTAATTGCACAAGCAGTTCATACCATGGCCCAATGTTCAGATGGGAGTACTCCAACATGAAAAAAGATTTGGTGTGTAAATTGGGGACATCCTAGCTAACTCCTGATTTGATGGCTTTCCTTCCCAGAGTCAAATGGGTGTGCAATGGATTGATGCTGTGTGGGATGTGGCCTCCAGAATTTCCACTGCTTTTTCTGGATTCCATTTTTCTCATTGGCCTAGTGTTTCGTGGGTCTGGCTCAATGAATTCCACACTAAATGTTTCCCAGTTCACAAAAAACAACCATCTTGGGAATCCATTGCATGAGTGTTTCCTTCTAAACACTGTCACATTTTAATGAGTGGAACCCTTTAATACTGTTAAAACCATAAATTCATGCTACAGCCACCAACAAGAAACTTTGGTTCTCTCACTTCCATCAGAAGGCTGCAAGATTCCTCCAGGATGAGAAGCAGGCAGCTGTGTCTGGCTTTTGCCTATTAATCTAGTCTCTTATTCATTTAATCTTCATGTCCTCCTTGTGGATGGGCTCTTTCACTGAACTGTTGCTGGATGGGTCTGCCTCTTGCCACAGGTTATTTAGGTGCTAGAGATTTCAGAGAGCCAAATGGACTTCAGGAGACACTTCCAGGGAGAGACACTAGCAGTCCTGTAAACAGGGCCCCTTGAATTTACCTCAAATTCTGTTCCCAACTGAGCAGATGCTTCATGTCACAAGGCGTCACTCTTCCATCCACTGGGATTTCATCCTGTGAAATAGAGTGTTAGGAGCAATAAGGTCAGATAGGGTGGGGATACAATCTGGAAGGGGTGGATGGGGTCCAGTAACTTCACCTGCAAAAAAAAAAAAAAAAAAAAAGTGAAGACAGATGACACAGAAGGTGCTTCCAACTGCATCCCCACATTCCCTTAACTATAAAAGTATTCCACACCATGGCCTGGTGTTCAGGTGGGAGTGCTCCAATATGCAAGGAACATTTGGAGTAGAAATTGGAGCCATCAAAGCAAACTCACGATTTGAGGGCTTTCATATTCAGAGACAAATGGAAGTGGAATGGATTGATGCTGGGTGGGATGTGGTATTTACACTTGCCTCTTCCTTCCCTGACATCCATGTTCCTCCTTGGACTAGGATTTTCTTGGTCTGGCTCAATGACTTCCACAATAAATGTTTCCCAGTTCATGGAGAATGACCCTCATGAAAATCCATTGCCTGAGTATTTTCTTCTAACCAGTGTCATGGTTTAATGACAGGGAAGCTTTGAGATTTTTAAAACTGTAAACTCCTGTTGCAGCTGCCAACAAGAAAACTCTAGTTCTCCCAATTCTATCAGAGGTCTGCATTATTCCTGCAGGATGAAAAGCAGGCAGCCATGTCTGGCATTTTCCCTGGTCATCTAGCCTCTGTTTCATTTCATGTGCATGGATTCCTCATGGCGGAGGGTCTCTTTCATTGGGCTGTTACTGGATGGGGCTGCCACTGGCTACAGATTATTTAGCTGCCAGGGACTTCAGAGAGCAGAAGCAACATCAGGTAGTCTGGCTGCACTCCAGGTTGTCTGTCATTGCAGATATTGTTTGCACTTTACAGGAGTCTTTTGGTTTCTCTGAAAGTAATCACTGAACATTGCTTGGACTCCAGCACAAGGCAGCTCATTCTTTCAGGTGATCCTTGATTTTTCTTTGGTTTCCTGGGGAATCCACATTGCCTATTAACAGCACTACTGGACACCATTTTCAGGCTTGCCATCACCACAAACGGACTCTGAGACACTGTTTCAACCTCATCTGCACCCGGGAGGGTAGTACGAGGTGTGAGAACACTGATCCAAATTTGACTTATCTTCGTCGTATTTCCTGCCTTTCCCATACAGCCCCTGAAAGGTCAAAAATGAAGGGAGGCAGTGAGGTAAAAAGTCTGGCCATCTTTTGATGACACCTGCCTCTGAGTTCTCAGGTATGATTATATTACACAGAGAACCCTCAACAACACACCGAACTATATTATAATCACCATGTGACCCAATTCTTTCACACAACCTGTTTCCAGAATGGAGTCAGAAGAGCAGTTTCTAGTGACCACCTCACAGTCACAAAATGCCTTCTCCTCCAGCAGGACCTGACCACCAAGACCGCCCAGAGGGTCCCTGTGGTCAGGAGTTTTAGGGTCCTAAAGTGTGTTTTTGCAGGCTGCCTTTTTCCTGATACCAAACCGACTCTGCCTGTACCATTATTCTCTACTTAGGCAGGCTGATAGCTCTGGCAGCTGCACTCCGAGCCTCCCTCACAAAAGTGCACATGCTAGCCTCAGAACACCAGGCCTCATTGTGACCTCTGGAATGTGTCAATATGAATGTCACTGTTGCCTAGCGACAAGTCCCTGTGGCTTGGTGAAGGAGACCCCTGTCGAGGTGCCTTGGCAGTGAACTTTCTTCCATCTTCTCTATGGGATCCATGGGATCATCCAGTGATCTTAGGAGAGGGCAGACATGAGCCAGCCTGAAGAAATATCAAGTGCAGCTTCAAGAATAAACCACAAAATCCCTAAGGATCCAAAAGGATCTGCAGTACTCTTCAGGCCTGCCTAGACATTGTAGGGTTGGGTCTTCTTGAAACTTGCCCCACTGTGATTTCTAAGTGCAGATTCCCTGTGTTCACTGGGGTAGCTCTCTCCAGCTGGGGTTTCTTGTAGAGCCACACAGCCTCAGGAGCTCCTGGACACTGTGTTTCTGTGGGAGTGTTGAGAGTGTTGAATATCAATGTGTTTGATGTGTGTGTCTGTGTGGCATTGTGTGTGTGTGTGTATGTGTATGTATTTGTGTGTTTGTGTGTGCATGTGTGACTGTATATTGATTCTGCTTGTAAGAATGGAGCGAATGTACTACAGTATTTCTTTTTCTTTTTTTTTTTCAGTCTCCCAACCTTTTGGTGGCCTGTTTGTGTGGGTCAGCTTGGGCTGCATCACTGCATGTTCTTTATTTTTTCTGTGGATCATGAATCTACAGTGGATTAGGAAGCATGTCAAAACATGCCAGTATCCAAATAACCTCCCTTTGAAAAAAAAATTAAAAGCCACTCTTCTAGACAGAAAAGGAACACACATACTAAAGGTTTCCCAGTTCACAGAGAATGACCCTCATGGGAATCCATTGCATGAGTGTTTTCTTCTAAAGACTGTCATGTTTTAAAGACTGGGAAGCTGTGATGAGTTTTAAAACCATACATTCCCATTGCAGCTGCCAATAAGAAAACTCTTATTCTCCCACTTCTATCAGAGGGCTGCCTGGTTACTGCAGGTTGACAAGCAAGCAGTTGTGTCTTGCTTTTCCCTGGTAATCTAGCCTCTGTTTCATGTCATCTGCACAGTCTTCTCTTTGTGGAGGGGCTCTTTCATTGGGATGTTTCTAGGTTGGACTGTCTCTCACCACAGATTATTTAGCCATCACAGATTTCAGAGATGAAAGAAAAAAGAAAAAAAAAGAAATCCTGGTACTCTGGCTGCACTCCAGGTTTTGGGTTGTTGTCTGATTGTGGGGGCTGAGGATGTTTGCACTTTGCAGGAGGCTTTGGGTCCTCTGTGAGGAATCACTGAACATTACTTGGGCTCCAGCTCAAGGCAGCTCATTCTCTGGTAAGCCTTGATGATTTTCATTTGCTTTCATGGGGAATCCATTGTGCCTATCAACAGTAATACTAAACACCATTTTCAGGCTTACCATTGCCACAGATGGCCTCTGACACACTGTCTCAACACATTTACACTCATGACAGGCCAGTCTGAGGTGTGAGAACATTGCTCCAACTTGGACTTGCCTTTGTCATGGTTCCTGCTTTTCCCAGAGAGCCCTGCAAGGCCCAGGATTAAGGGAGGAAGTGAGGACAAGAACCCAGCCATTTTTCACTGACATCTACCTCTAGGGTCTCAGGTATTATTCTATCGCCAAAAGAACACTCAACAAAACACCAGACTATATTCTAATTCCCTTGAGAACTGATTCTTGCAAATTGATCTTTCTTGAATGGAGTCATAAGAGCAGTTTCCTGTGACCACCTCACAGTAACAAAATGCTCCAACCTCCAGCAGGACCTGACCACCAGAACGGCCTGGAGAGTCCATCAGTTCAAGAGTTTTAGGGCCCTGCCATGGGTTTTTGCAGGCAACCTTTTTTTTCAATACCAGGCTGACTCTACCTATACCATTTTCATCTGCTTAGGTAGACTGACAGGTCTGAGACATGGGTGCCAGAGCCTCCCTCATGAATGTGCATGTGCTAGTCTCAGGGCACCGGGTCTGATTGTGAGCTCTAGCTAGCATCACAACAAATGTCACTATTGCCTAGCAACAAGTCCCTTCAGCTTGGTGGAGAAGATTTCCATGGTAGTGCATCAGCTTTGGACTCTCACTTGTCTTCACTGTGGGACCCATGAGATAATCCCATGACCCTAGGGGAGGGCAGACATGAGCCAGCTTGAAGAAACATCAAGCACAGCCCCATGAATTCAACCACAAAATTCATAAGGATGCAAAAATCTGGAGGATTCCTCAGGACTGGCTGGATATTGTAGGGGTGTGTCTTTTTGAAACTTGCCCCACAGTGATTTCTAAGCATAGCCAGACTCTTTTTTGAGGTTGCTGTCCCCCAGGTGGGGATTTCTGCAGAACCACTCAGTCTCAGGAGCTGCCAGTCTGTGTTTTTATGTGGAAATGTTGCAAGTGTTGGATGTCTGCATGTGTATGTGGCATTGTATTGTGTGTGTGTGTGTGTGTGTGTGTGTGTGAGTATGTGTGTGTGTATGTGCCTGTAAGTGGAGTCTGCTTAAAATAATGTGGCTAACACACTTCAGCACTTCTTTTTTGAATCTGCCAATGTTCTGTTGGGCAGTCAGTGTGGCTCTGCTTGGGCTGTGGGACTCCATTTTTCTGTGGAGCCTGAAGCAGCAGTGAATTGGAAGGCATGCCGAGAGATGCCAGCATCTAAATCACCTCCCCCTGCAAAAAAGCCATTCTACTATAAGGAAGATGAGCACACCCCACCAAAAAACAGACAGACATCTGCCTGTGTTTAATTGTCGTGTAGTGAACCCAGGGAGAAACTCCTGCAGGGCTGCTTGAATTTACCTCGTATTTGGTTCACAGCTGAGCGTGTGCTTCATGTCATGAGGGCAATCCAGCATCACCTTGAGATTTCATCCTCAAACATAGAGTGTGAGCAGAAATAAGTTCAGGTAGGGTTGAGGATACAATCTGGTGAGAAATACATGGGGTCCCACAACATCTCCTGCCAAAAAAATAAAAAAATAAGACATGATCCGGAATGTGTTTCCAACTGCATAGCCAGGTGTTCAGGTAGAAGTACTGCAACATGCAGGGAACATTTCAAATACAATCTGGGGCCATCCTGGTAAATTCCTGATGTGCAGGCTTTCATACCCGGAGCCAAAGCAGAGTGTGATGGGTTGATGCTGGATGGGATGTGGCCTCCACACTTGCCTCTTCTTTTCTTGCCTTCCATGCTCCTCTTTGGCCTAGGGTTTTCTGGATCTGGATCCATGTCTTCCACACCAAAAGTTTCTCAGTTAACAGAGGAAGAACCCCATGGAAATCCATCATGTGAGTGTTTCTTTCTAAACTCTGTCATGTTTTAATGACTGGGCAGCTGTGATACTTTTAAAAACTTAAATTCCCATTACAGCCACCAACATGGAAACTCTTGTTCTCCCCCTTTTATCAGACGGCTGCATGATTCCTATAGGAGGAGAAGTAGGCAGCCCTCTCTGCATTTGCCTGGTAATCTTGGCTCTGTTTCACTCCATCTGCACATCATTCCTCACTGTGGAGTGGACCTTTCATTGCCTCTTGCTGGATCAGACTGCCTCTCACTACAAATCTTTTGGCTGCCAGGAATTTCAGGAAGCAAAAAGAACTTTGGGTAGGCTGGCTGTGCTCCAGGTTGTGGATCATGATCTCCTTGTGGGGGCTGATGTTGTTTGTCCTTTGCAGGAGGCTTTTGGTTCCTCTGACAAAAATTTTTGAGCATAGCTTGAACTGCACCAGTCAGCTTGTTCTCTCAAGTAAGCCTTCATTTTTCTTTGCTTTTGCCAGTGGTCCACATCACCCCTCATCAGCACAACTGGACACCCTTTCTCATGATGCCCAGAATGAAGGGAGGAAGTGAGGTCAAAGTCCTGGCCATCTTTTGCTGACACCCTCCTCTTAGGTCTCTGTGATGATTCCATCATCCAAAGACACCTCAAAAACTCACCAGATGGTATTCCAATCCCATGAAAACCAACTCGTGCATAGCTTCTTTCAGGAATGGAAGCAGAGTAGCAGATTGCAGCAACCTCCTCGCAGTCTAAAACTATTCCTCCTTCAGTGAAACCCAACGATGGAGACTGCCTGAAAGGACCCTATGGTCTAGACTTTTTGGGTAAGACAGTGGGTTATTACAGACAGCCTTTTTTTCCCCATACCAGTTGGTTCTGCCTGTACCATTTTCCTCTGCTTAGGCAGTCTTACAGCTCTGAGAGATAGTTTCTCAAGCCTGCCTCACAAATGCACATGGGTTACTCTCAGGGTACCAGACCTGATTGTGAGCTCTGGTTAGCATCACATTAAATGTCACCATTGCCTAGCGACACGTGCTTGTGGCTTGGCAGAGAAGGAGACCTCCGTGTAGGTGTGTGGGCTGTGGACTCTGGCCGGTCTTTTCTGTGAGATTTACTGGATAGTCTCATAATCCTAGGATAGGGCAGATGTGAGCCAGCCTGAAGAAAGTTCAAGCAGAGCCCTAGGAATAAACTATGAAAACCCTAAGAATCCAAAAGGATCTTCAAGATTTCACAGGCCTGGCAACAAGTTGTAGGGGTGAATGTTTTTGAAACTTGCCCTACTATGATTTCTAGATACAGTTCCTCTCTGTTCTTTGGGGTTGTTCTGTCTCAGGTAGGGATTCCTGTGAAACCATGCAGCCTTAGGAGCTGCTAGGCTGTATTTTTCTGAGGGAGTGTTGTGAGTTTTGGATGTCTGCATGTGTTTGTGGCATTGTGTGTTTGTGTGTGTGTGTGTGTCTGCCTGTAAATGAAGTCTGCTTAAAATAATATGGCTAACGCACTTCAGTGCTTCTTTTATTTTGAATCTCCCAATATTTTGTTGGCTTGTCTGTGTGGCTCTGCTTGGGCTATGGGGCCCAGTATTCTTTATTTTTCTGTGGATTATGAATCCACGGTGAATTGGGAGGTGAGCTGAGACATGCCGGCTACTCTTCTAAAAGAAGAGGATCACACAACACAAAAATAAGACATTGCCCAGCGTTTCATTTTCCTGTGGTCAACCCAGGGAGAGACACTAGCAGTCCTGTCTGCAGGGCCCTTGAAATTACCTTAAATTTGGTTCCCAGCTGAGCAGGTGCTTCATGTCATGAGGATGCATGCCACCATCATCTTGGGATTTCATACTGGGACATAGACAGTGAGCAGCAATAAGGTCAAATAGGGGTGAAGATACAATCTGGTGGAGTTGGATGGGGTCCCACAACTTCACTGGTAAAATTAATGAAGACAGATCAAGCAGAAGCACTTCCCACTCCATCCCCACATTCCCTTAATTGAACAAGCAGACAACATCATGACTCGGTGTTCAAGTGGGAGTACTCCAACGTGCAAAAAACATTTGCAGTGCTAACTGGGGCCAACCTGGAAAACTCCCAATTTGAGGGCTTTCATACCCAAAGCCAAATGGGAGCAGAATGGAATGATGCTAGGTGGGATGTGGGCTCCAGACTTGCCTCTTCTTTCCCTGACTTCCATGTTCCTCATCCTCCTGGGGTTTCCTGGGTCTGGCTAAACCACTTCCACCCTAAATGTTTCTCAGTTCATGGAGAATGGCTATGATGGGAATCCATTGTGTGAGTGTTCCCTTCTAAACACTGTCACATTTTAATGACTAGTAAGCCTTTATACTTTTAAAATAATAAATTGCTGTTTGCTGTTACAGCCCCCAGCAAAGAAACTCTTGTTCTCCCACTTCTATTGGAGGGCTGCATAATTCCTGTAGGATGAGAAGCATGGAGCCATGTCTCACTTTTGCAGGGTAATCTACCCTGCTTCATCTCATCTGGATGGACTTCTCGTTGTGAAAGGAGTCTTTCATTGGGCTGTTGCTGGATGGGACTGCCTCTGGCCACAGATTATTTAACTGCCAAAGATTACAAAGAGCAAATGGGACTTCGAGTAGGTGTCTGTTCTCCAGGTGGTGGGTCATTGTCCCATTGTTGAAACTGAAGTGGTTTACAATTTGCAAGAGGCTTTTGGATCCTCTGATAGGAATCATTGAACATTGCTTCAACTCAAGACAAGGCAGCTTGTTCTCTGAGGCATGCCTTGATTTGTCTTTGCTTTCCAGGGAAATTCACAGTGCCCTGCAACAGGCACAACAGGACACCATTTTCAGGCTTGCCATCACCACAGATGGCATCTAAGACACTGTGTCAACCTCATCTGCACAGATGAAAGGCCAGTCCAAGGTATGAGAACACTGATCCACCTTGGACTTGCCTTTGTTGTTGTTCCTACTTCTCCAATGAGCCCCTGTGAGGCCCAGGATGAAGAGAGGCAGTGAAGTCAAGAGTCCTGTCATCTTTCATTGAAACCTGCCTCTGGGGTCTCAGGTATGATTCTATTACCCAAAGAACCCTCAACAACATGCCTGACCATATTCCAATCCCCATGGGACCTGATTCTTGCACACATCATCTTTCTGGAATGGAGCCAGAAGATCAGTTTCCAGTGACCAGCTCACTGCCTTGAAACATCCCTTCCTTCACTGGGACCTGACCACGAAGACGGCCCAAAGGAGCCCTGAGGTTGAGACATTTAGGGTCCTGCAGTGGGTTTTCACAGACAGCCTTTTTTGTGATACCAGGCTGGCTCTGCCTTTTTCCATTTTTGTCTGCTTAGGCAAGCTGACAGCTCTGACAGCTGGGTGTCTGACCTGCCTCACGAATGTGCATTTGGTAGTCTCAGAATATCAGGCCTGATTGTGAGCTCTGGCTAGCATCACAATGAATATCACCATTGCATGTTGACAAGTCCCTGTGGCTTGGCAGAGAAGGGGGCCTCCTTGGAGGTGCATTGGCAGTGTACTCTCACCTGTCTTCTCTGTGGTATCCACAGGATTGTCCCATGATCCTAGGAGCTGGCAGACATGAGCCAGCCTGAAGAAACATCAAACACAGCCCCAGAAATAAATCACAAAATTACTAAGGATGCAAAAGGATCTGCAGTATTCCTCAGGCCTAACTAGATATTGTAGGAGTGAGTCTTTTTTAAACTTGCCCCACAGTGGTTTCTAGATACAGTCCACCTGTGTTTCTTGGAGTTGCTGTCTCCCAGGTGGGGATTCCTGCAGAACCATGTAGCCTCAGGAGCTGCCATGATTTGTTTATCTGTGGAAGTGTTGCAAGTGTTTCATGTCTGAGTTTATGTGTGGCATTATGTGTTTTTGTGTGTGTGTGTGTGTTCCTGTAAGTGGAGTGTGCTTAAAATAATGTGGTTAACACACTTCAGTGCTTCTTTTTTAGTCTCCACACATTTCTGGTGGAGTGCTGCAAGTGTTGCATATCTGCATGTGTGTGTCGCATTGTGTGTGTTTATGTGTGTATGCATGTGTTTGAGACTGTAAGTGGAGTCTGCTTAAAGGTATGTTGCTAATGCCCTTCCATGCTTCCTTTTTTTTAGTCTCCCAGCCTTTTGGTGGCCTGTCTGTTTGGCTCTGCTTGGGCTGTAGGGCTCTCTTCCAGGTGGTGCTACCTGCAGAACAACACAGCCTCAGTGGCTGCTGGGCTGTGTGTTTCTGTGGCACTGTTGTAAGTGTAGGATATCTTAGTGTGTGTGTGTGGCATTGTGTGTGCAAAAAAACCACTCTTCTAGAAAGAAAAGGAGCACACCACACCAGAAAAGAGACATCTCTCAGTGTTTTGTTGTCCTGCTGCCAACCCACGGTGAGACACTACCAGTCTTGTCCACAGTGTCACTTTAATTTACCTCGAATTTGGTTCCCAGCTGAATAGGTTATTCACATATTGGGGGGCACTCTATCATATTGGGATTTCATCCTGGGACATAGAGTGTGAGCAGAAATAAGGTCAGTGTGAGGATACATTCTGGTGAGGGTTCCATGGGGTTCCACAACATCATCTGCAAATAAAATGAAGACAAATGGCACAGAAGGTAGTTCCAACTCCTTAGCCTGGTGTTCAGGTGGAAGCACTACAATGTGCAGGGAATATTTCGAGTACAAACTAGGGCCATCCTGGCAAACTCTCGATGTGAGGGCTTTCATACCAGGAGCCAAATGAGGGTGTGATGGATTGAGTCTGTGTGATAAGTGGTCTCCACAGTTGCCACTTCTTTTCCTGACTTCTATCTTCTTTTCCTTACTTCCATGTTCCTCTTCAGACTAGGGTTTCCTGGGTCTGTCTCCATGTCTTCCACACTAAAATTTCCCAGTTCATGGAGGATGACCCACATGGGAAGCCATCATGTGAGTGCTTCTTTCTAAACTCTGTCATGTTTTGATGACTGGGCGGCTATAATACTTTTAAAAGTGGAAATTCCCAATACAGCCACCAACATGAAAATTGTAGTTCTCCTACTTTTATCAAATGGCTGCATGATTCCTGTAGGATGAGAAGCAGGCAGCCATGTCTGTTTTGGCCTGGTAATCTTGACTCTGTTTCACTTCATCTGCATGTCCTTCCTCAATGAGGAGTGGATCTTTCTTTGGCTCTTGCTGAATGGGACTGCCTCTCACTACAAGATCTTTTGGCAGCCAAAAACTTCAGGAAGCAAAAAGGACTTTGTGTACCCTGGCTATGCTCCAGGTTGTGGGTCATGGGGGGCTGATGCTTTTTTTATTATTATACTTTAAGTTTTAGGGTACATGTGCACAACGTGCAGCTTTGTTACATATGTATACATGTGCCATATTGGTGTACTGCACCCAGTAACTCATCATTTATATTTTTTGCACTTTGCAGGAGGCTTTTTGGGTTCTCTGACAGGAATTTTTGGACATCGCTTAGATTCCTGCACAAGTCAGCTTGTTCATGCAGGCCAGCCTTCATTTTTCTTTGCTTTCATGGGGTGTCAACATTGCCCCTCATCAGCACTACTGGTCACCATTTTCTGGCTTGCCCCTCATCAGCACTACTGGTCACCATTTTCTGGCTTGCAATCACCACAGATGTCTGCTGAGACTTTGTCTCAACCTCATCTGCATGTGTGAAGGCCAGTTTGAGATGTGAGCACAATGCTTTACCTTGGACTTGCTTTTGTCGAGGTTTTTGCCTTTCCTTGAGAGCCCCTGTGAGGGCCAGGATGAAGGGAGGCAGTGAAGTCAAGGGCACGGCCATCTTTTGCTGACTCCTGCCTCTTGGGTCTCTGTGAGGATTCTCTTACCAAAGGACACATAAAAAACTCATCAAACAGTATTCCAATCCCCATGGGAACTGAATCTTGCACACAGCCTCTCTGGGCAATGAAGGTAAATGTGCAGATTGCAGTGACCACTTCACAGTCTCAAAACGACTCCTCCTTCAGTGGAACCCAAACCTGGAGACTGCCCAAAAGGGCCCTATGGTCTAGAATTTTTGGGTCCAGCAATGGTTTATCACAGGCAGTGTTTTTCACCATGCCAGGTAAGCTGTCTGTACCATTTCCCTCTGCTTATTATGCAGGCTGACAGCTCTGAGAGCTGGGTGCCCGATCCTGCCTCAAGAATGATCAGTCACTAGTCCCTGTGGTATCCATGGGATTGTCCCATAATCCTAGAAGATAGCAGACATGAGCCAGCCTGAAGAAACATGATGCACAGCTCCAGGAATACACTGAAAAATCCCTAAGGATGCAAAAGGATATGGAAGAATCCTCAGGCCTGCCTAGAAGTTGTAAGGGTGAGTCTTTTTGAAGCTTGCCAGTGATTTCTAGGCACAGTTTCCCTGTGTTTCTTGGTGTTGCTCTCTCCCATGTTGGGATTCCTGTAGAAATCCACAGCCACAGGAGTTGTCTGGCTTCCTTTTTTTGTGGGGGTGTCACAGATGTTGGGTGCTTGCATGTGTGTGTGGCATTTTGTGTTTGTGTGTGTGTTTGTGTTTGTTTGTGTGCCTGTAAGTGGAGTGTGTTTAAAATAATGTGGCTAACACACCTCAGGCCTTCTTCTTTTTTTTTTTCTCCAGAATCCCAACCTTTCTGGTGGTGTTGCACATGTATGTGGCATTGTGTGTTTTTTTTTTGTGTGTGTGTGTATGTGAGCATAAGTGGAGTCCGCTTAAAGGAATGTTGCTAACGCACTCCAGTCCTTTCTTTTGTTTTGCATCTCCCAAACTTTTGGTGGCTTCTCTGTGTGGCTCAACTTGGGCTGTGGGACTCTCTCCCAGGTGGTGTTTCCTGTACAACAATGCAGACTGAGTAGCTGCTGGGTTGTGTGTTCCTATGGAAGTGTTGAGAATTTTGGATATTTGAGTGTGTGTGTGACATGGTGTGAGCCAAAAAGGCTACTCTTCTAGAAAGAAGAGGAGCACACCACACGAAAAAATATATATCTCCCCATGCATTTTTGTCTTTTGGCCAGCCAAGGGAGAGACACTAGCAGTTCTGTCCACAGGGCCCCTTAAATTAACCTTGAATTCACTTCCCAGCTGAGCAGGTGATTCACTGTTGTTGTTTTTGTTATTGTTGTTGTTGTTGTTTTTTGGGGTGGGTTCAGGGAAAGCACTTTTTATCATCTTGGAATTTCATCCTGGAACATACAGTGTGAACAGCAATAAGGTCAGATATGGGTCAGAATAAAATCTGGTGAGGGATGCATGGGCTGTCATAACTTTTCCAGCAAGACAAATGAAGGCAGATGACACAGAAGGTGCTTCCAACTCAATAACCTGGTGTTTCAGATGTAGTACTCCAACATGCAGGGGACATTTGGACTGCAAACTGGGGATATCCTGGTAAACTCCTGATTTGAGGGTTTTCATACCCGGAGCCAAATGGGAGTGTGATGGACTGATACTGAGTGGAATATGGCCTCCACACTTGCCTCTTCTTTTCCTGTCTTCCATGTTTCTCATCAGCCAAGGGAATCCTGCCTGTGGCTCAACATTTTCCACACTAAACGTTTCCCACTTCATGGAGGTCAAACTCATGGGAATCCACTGAGTGAGTGTTTCCTTCTAAACACTGTCATGTTTTAATGACTGGGCAGCTGTATTTCTTTTAAAAGCATAAATTCCCATTACAGCCACCAACAAGGAAACTCTTGTTCTCACACTTCTATCGGAAGGCTGCATGACTCCTGTAGGATAAGAAGCAGATAGCCGTATCTTGATTTTCCTGATAATCAAGGCTTTGTTTCACTTCATCTGCATGCCCTTTCTTATTGTGGAGGGAGTCTTTCACTGAGTTTTGGTGGATGGGACTGCCCTTCACAACAGATGTTTTGGCTGCCAGAAATTTCATGGAGCAAAAGGGACCTTTTAGGCTGGCTGTGGTCCATATTGTGTTTCATGGTCTTGTAATGGCTGAGGTTGTTTGCACTTTGCAGAGAGCTTTTGGTTTCTCTGGAAGAAATCTTTGAACATTTCTGGGAGTCCAGCACAGGTGAGCTCATTCTCACAACTGAGTCTTGATTTTTCTTTACTTCATGAGTGGTCAACAGTACCCCACCAAAGCATTACTGGACACCTTTTTCAGGCTTGCAATCACCACAGAAGGCCTCTGCAACACTGTCTCAACCTTTTCTGTACCTGTGAGAGGCCAGTTTGAGGTGTGAGGACACTGCTCCAACTTGGACTTGATTTTTTTGTGGATTCTCCCTTTTCCAGAGAGCCCTGCAAAATCCAGGATGAAGGGAAAAAGTGAGGTCAAGATTATGGCCTTCTTTCACTGACACGTGCATCTGGGGTCTCAGCTATGATTCAATCACCCAAGGACCCCTCAACAACTCACCAGACTACATTCCAACCCCCAGGGGACCCAATTTTTGCAGAAAGCCCTTTTCTAAAATGGAGTCAGAAGAGCAGTTTCCAGCAACCACCTCACAGTCTTCTAGGGTCTTGCAGTGGGATATCATAGGCAGTGATTTTCCCATTATCATGCCAGCTGTGGCTGTACCTGTTTTCCCTGCTTAGGCAGTCTGACAGCTTTGACAGCAGGACAGCCTGAGCCAGCCTCAGGAATGTGCGTGTGCTAGTCTCAGAACACCAGGCCTGAGCTGTGAGCTCTGGCTAGCATCAGAGTGAATGCCACTGTTGCCTTCCGACAAGTCCCTCTGGCTTGGAAGAGAAAATGACATCCATTGAGGTGTGTTGGTGGTGGACTTTAGCTTCTTTATTCTGTGGGACCTATGGGATAGTCCCATGATTCTAAGAGAGGGTAGACATGAGCCAGCCTGAAGAAACATCAAGTAGAGCCCTAGAAATAAACCAGGAAATCACTAACAAAACAAAAGAATCAGCAAGATGTCTCAGGCCTGCCTAGACACTGTAGAGGTGAGTCTTTTTGAAACTTGCCCTGCTCTGATTTCCAGGTACAGCCTTCTTGTGTACCCTGGTGTTGCTCCATCCCAAGTGGGGCTTCCTAAAGAAAAACACATCCTTAGAATCTGCTGGCTGTGTACCTCTCTGAAAGTGTTGTGAGTGTTGGATATCTGCGTGTGTGTGTCTTTGTGTCTGTGTGTGTGTCTGCACCTGTCAGTGTAGTCTACTTAAAGAAATGTGGATAACTCACTTCAGTGCTTCTTGTTTTTGAGTCTCCCAACCTTTTGGTGGCCTGTTTGTGTGGCTCTGCTTGGGCTATGGGACTCTGTGTTTTTAAATTTTTTGTGGATCATGAGTCCGCAGGGAATTGGGTGGTCAGCCATTACCTGCTGGCATCCAAATCACCTCCCCCTGCAAAAAAGCCACTCTTCTAGAAAGAAGAGGAGCACACAAGACCAAAAACCAGACATCTCCCACTGTTTCATTGTCCTGCAGCCAACTCATTGAGACACACTGGCAGTCCTGTCCACAGGGCTTCTTGAATTTACTTCGAATTCAGTTCTCAGTCAAGCAGGTGCTTCACATCATGAGGAGGCACTTCTCCATCATCTTGGGATTTTATTCTGGGGCAGAGAGTGTGAGCAGCAATAAGGTCAAGTAGGGGTGAGGATACAATTTGGTGAGGATGGATAGGGTCCCGCACATTCACCTGCAAAAAAGGTGATGACAGATGTCACAGATGGCACTTCCAACTGCATCTCTGCTTGCCTTAATTGCACAAGCAGTCCACACCATGGATCAGTGTGCAGGTGGGAGTACTCCAACATGCCATGAATATTTGAAGTGTAAACTGGAGCCATCCTGCAAATTCCTAACCTGCGATCTTTCATAACTGGAACCATGTGGGAATGGGATGGGTTGACCCTGGGTGGTAGGTGGCCTCCGCACTTGCCTCCTTTTTTCCTGACTTTCATGTTCATCATTGGCCTAGGTTCCCTGGGCCTGGCTTAAATTCTTCCCCACTAAACATTTCACACTTAACAGAGGAGACTCTCATGGGAATCTATTGCATGAGTGTTTCATCTTAACACTGTCATGTTTCAATTTCTTCACAGCTGTGATACTTTTAAAACTGTGAATTCCAGATACAGCTACCATCATGGAAACCCTTGTTCTCCCACTTCTGTCGGAGGGCTGCAGAATTCCTGTACGATGAGAAGCAGGCAGTCATGTCTGGCTTTTGCGTGGCATTCTGTGTTCTGTTCCATTTAATTTGCACATCCTTTCTCATTGTGGAGCAGGCCTTTCACTGGGCAGTGGCTGGATGAGACTGCCTTTTGCCACAGATCTTTTAGCTGCCAGGGATTTCTGGGTCCAAAAGGGATTTCAGGTAGGCTGGCTGTGCTTTAAGTTGTGGGTCATGGTCTCGTTGTGGAAGCTGAGGTAGTTTGCACTCTGCAGGAGGCTCTTGTATATTCTGACAGGAATCTTTGAATGTTAATTGGACTCCAGCATGATTTACCTCATTCTCCCAGGCAAGCCTTGATTATTTTTTGCTTTTATGGGGGGGGCCCACTTTGCCCATCAACAGCACTACTGCACATAATTTTCAGGTTTGCAATGGCCTCAGATGGCCACTGAGACTCTGTCTCAACCTTATCTGCACCCATGAGAGGCCAGTTTGAAATGTGAGAACATCAAAAAGCTTATCCAGCATGATCAAGTGGGCTTCATCCCTGGGATGCAAGGCTGGTTCAATATACACAAATCAATAAATGTAATCCAGCATATAAATAGAACCAAAGACAAAAACCACATGATTATCTCAATAGATGCAGAAAAGGCCCTTGACAAAATTCAACAACTCTGCATGCTAAAAACTCTCAATAAATTAGGTATTGATGGGAAATATCTCAAAATAATAAGAGCTATCTATGACAAACCCACAGCCAATATCATACTGAATGGGCAAAAACTGGAAGCATTCCCTTTGAAAACTGGCGCAAGACAGGGATGCCCTCTCTCACCACTCCTATTCAACATACTGTTGGAGATCTGGCCAGGGCAATTAGACAGGAGAAGGAAATACAGGGTATTCAATTAGGAAAAGAGGAAGTCAAATTGTCCTGTTTGCAGATGACATGATTGCATATCTAGAAAACCCCATTGTCTCAGCCCAAAATCTCCTCAAGCTGATAAGCAACTTCAGCAAAGTCTCAGGATACAAAATCAATGTACAAAAATAACAAGCATTCTTATACACCAACAACAGACAAACAGAGAGCCAAATCATGAGTGAACTTCCATTCACAATTGCTTCAAAGAGAATAAAATACCTAGGAGTCCAACTTACAAGGGATGTGAAGGACCTCTTCAAGGAGAACTACAAAGCACTGCTCAAGGAAATAAAAGAGGATACAAACAAATGGAAGAACATTCCATGGTCATGGGTAGGAAGAATCAATATCATGAAAATGGACATACTGTCCAAGGTAATTTATAGATTCAATGCCATCCCCGTCAAGCTACAAATGACTTTCTTCACAGAATTGGAAAAAACTACCTTAAAGTTCATATGGAACCAAAAAAGAGCCCACATTGCCAAGTCAATCCTAAGCCAAAAGAACAAAGCTGGAGGCATCGCACTACCTGACTTCAAACTATACTACAAGGCTACAGTAACCAAAACAGCATGGCACTGGTACCAAAACAGATATAGAGATCAATGGAATAGAACAGAGCCCTCAGAAATAATGCTGCATATCTACAACTATCTGATGTTTGACAAAACTGAGAAAAACAAGCAATGGGGAAAGGATTCCCTATTCAATAAATGGTGCTGGGAAAACTGGCTAGCCATATGTAGAAAGCTGAAACTGGATCCCCTCCTTACACCTTCTACAAAAATTAATTCAAGATGGATTAAAGACTTAAATGTTAGATCTAAAACCATAAAAACCCTAGAAGAAAACCTAGGCATTACCATTCAGGACATAGGCATGGGCAAGGACTTCATGTCTAAAACACCAAAAGCAATGGCAACAAAAGCCAAAATTGACAATTGGGATCTAATTAAACTAAAGAGTTTCTGCACAGCAGAAGAAACTACCATCAGAGTGATTAGGCAACCTACAAAATGGGAGAAAATTTTCACAAGCTACTCATCTGACAAAGGGCTAATAACCAGAATCTACAATGAACTCAAACAAATTTACAAGAAACAAACAAACCCATCAAAAAGTGGGCGAAGGACATGAACAGACACTTCTCAAAAGAAGACATTTATGCAGCCAAAAAACACATGAAAAAATGCTCATCATCACTGGCCATCAGAGAAATACAAGTCAAAACCACAATAAGATACCATCTCACACTAGTTAGAATGGAATCATTAAAAAGTCAGGAAACAACAGGTGCTGAAAAGGATGTGGAGAAATAGGAACACTTTTACACTGTTGTGGGACTGTAAACTAGTTCAACCATTGTGGAAGTCAGAGTGGCGATTCCTCAGAGATCTAGTACTAGAAATACCATTTGACCCAGCCATCCCATTACTGGATATATACCCAAAGGACTATAAATCATGCTGCTATAAAGACACATCCACACATATATTTATTGCGGCACTATTCACAATAGCAAAGACTTGGAACCAACCCAAATGTCCAACAATGATAGACTGGATTAAGAAAATGTGGCACATATACACCATGGAATACTATGCAGCCATAAAAAATGATGAGTTCATGTCCTTTGTAGGGACATGGATGAAAGTGGAAATCATCATTCTCAGTAAACTATCACAAGAACAAAAAACAAAACACCACATATTCTCACTCATAGGTGGGAATTGAACAATGAGACACATTGACACAGGAAGGGGAACATCATACTCTGGGGACTGTTATGGGGTTGGGGGAGTGGGAAGGGATAGCTTTAGGAGATATACCTAATACTAACTGACAAGTTAATGGGTGCAGCACACCAGCATGGCACATGTAACTAACCTGCACATTGTGCACATGTACCCTAAAACTTAAAGCATAATAACAATACAATACAATACAATACAATACAATACAATACAATAAAAAGAAATGTGAGAACACTCCTCCACCTTGGATGTGCCTTTGTCATAGTTCCTACCTTTCTCAGAGAAACCCTGTGAGGCTCAGGATGAAGGGAGGAAGTGACGTCAAGAGCCCCACCATCTTTTGTTGGTACCTTCCTCTGCAGTCTCAGGTATGATTCTATCACCCAAAGAGCCCTAAACAACACACCAGGAAGTACTCCAATACCAATGGGACCTGATTCTTGTACACAGCCTCTTTCTTGAATGGAGTCAGAAGAGCAGTTTCCAGCGACCACACCACAACTTCAAAATGTCTTCTTCTTCAGTAGGACCCTACCACAGAGATGACTCAAAGGGACCTTGTGGTTGACAATTTTAGCTTCCTGTAGAGGATTTTTGCAGAAATCCTTTTTACCAAAACCAGGCTGGCTATACCTGTACCATTTTTTTCTTTTTCTATTTAGGCAGACTGGCAGCTCTGAAATCCTGGCACTTGAGACTGTATCATGAATGCACAAGTGCCATTCTGAGCTCACCAGGCCTGACTGTGAGCTCTGACTAGCATCATAATGAATGCCACCATGGCTTATTGACAAGTCCATGTGGCTTGGCAGATAAGGAGACATCCGTGGAGGTGTGTAGGCAGTGAACTCTCGCTTGTCTTCTCTGAAGGATCCACAAAATAGTCCCATGATCCTAGGAGAGGGCAGACATAAGCCATGCTGAAGAAATGTCAGACACAGCCCCAGGAATAAAATGCAAAATCCCTAAGGATCCAAAAGAATCTGCAGGATTCCTAATGCCTGCCTAGATATTGTACAGTTGGGTCTTTTTAAAACTTGCCCAACTGTGATTTCTAGGTACAGACCACCTGTGTTCCCCAGGGTTGCTCTTGCCAAGGTGAGGTTTCCTGCAGGACCAGACAGCCACAGGAGTTGCCAGGCTGTGTGTTTCTGTGAGAGTTTTGTAACTGTTGGATGTCTACATGTGTGTGTGTGACATTGTGAGTTTGTGTGTGTGCTTGTAAGTGGAGTCTGCTTAAAAAAATGTGTCTAACACACTTCAGCGCTTTTTGTTTTTTTGAATCTCCAACACTTTTTGTGACCTGTCTGTGTGGCTCTGCTTGGGCTGTGGGACTCCATGTTCTTTAGTTTTCTGTGGACCATTAATCTACAGTGAAGTTCGAGAAGCGCCAAGACCACCGGCATCCAAATCAACTCCCCCTGCAAAAAAAGCCACCCTTATACGAAAAAGAGGAGCACACCCCACCAAAAACACAGATATCTCCCAGTGTTTCATTGTTTTCTAGACTACTGAGGGAGATAGACTTCCACTTCTCCCTGAAGGACCCTTGAATTTATCTCATATTCAGGTCCCAGCTGAGCAGGGGCTTCATGTCATAATGGGGCACACCTTCCTCATCTTGGGACTTCACCTGGGAACATTAACTGTAAGGTCAGATAGGGGTGAGGATACAGTCTCCTGAGGGGTAGATGGGGTCCCACAACATCACCTGCAAAAAATAAAAATAAAGACAGATAATATGGAAGCTTCTTCCAACTCCATCCCCACATTCCCTGAATTGCACAAGCAGTTTACACCATGACCTGGTGTTCACCTGGGAGTAATGCGATGTGCCAGGAACATTTGTAGTGCAAATTGAGGCCACCCTGGCAAACTCCTGATTTGAAGGGTTTCATACCTGAAGACAAAAGTGAGTGGAAAAGATTGATGCTAGGTTGGATGTGGCCTCCCCACCATTTCTTATCCTGATTTCTATGTTTCTCATCAATCTAGGGTTTCCTGGGTCTGGCTCAACGACTTCCACAATGAAGGTTTCCCAGTTCACGGATAACGACTCTCATGGGAATCTATTGCTTGAGTGTTTTTTGGCTAAACACTGTCAAGTTTCAATGACTGGGAAGCTTCAATACTTTTAAAACCATAAATTCCCATTACAGCCATCATCAACAAGCAAATTTGTTCTTCCACTTCTATCAGAGGGATGCATGATTCCTTTAGAATGAGAAGCAGACAGCCATGTATGGCTTTTATCACATAATCTATCCTCTGCTTCATTTCATCTGCATGGCCCTCTCATTGTGGACTGGCTCTTACATTGAGCTGATGCTTGATGGGACTGCGTCTCTCCACAGATTATTTAGCTGCCAGGGATTTCAGACAGCAAAAGGGACTTCCATAGGCTGGCTGCATTACAAGTTATGTATCTTTATCACGTTGTGAGGCTGAGATTTTTTACACTTTGAAGGAGGTATTGGGTCCTCTGTCAGGAATTATTGAACATTTCTTGGACTGAATAACAAGGCAATTTGTTCTCTCGGGTGGGTTGTACCTAGAAATCATGGTGGGCAAGTTTCGATAATACTCAATCTTACAACATCTAGGAAGGAATGAGAAATCCTGCAGATCCTATTGGATCCATCGGGATTTCACACCATGGCCTGGTGTTCATCTGGACCTTGATTTTTCTTTGCTTTCATGGGAAATCCACAGTGCTTCTCAATAGCACAACTGCACACCATTTTCAGGCTTGCCATTGCCACATATGGCCTCTGAGACACTGTCTCAACATCATCTGCACCCGTGAGAGGCCAGTCTGAGGTGTGAAAATGCTGCTTGAACTTGGACTTGCCTTTGATGTGTTTCCTACCTTCCACATAGAATGCGTGTGAGGCCCTGGATGAAGGGAGGCAGGGAGATCAAGAGCCCTGCCATCTTTCACTGACACCAGCCTTTGGGGTCTTGGGTATGATTCTATCACAAGAGAACCCTCAACAACACACTTTACAATATTCCAATCCTCATGGGATCCGATTATTTTACACAGCCTCTTTTGGGAATCAAGTCAGAAAAGCAGTTTCCAAAGCCCACCTCACAGTCTAGAAATACCTCTTTCTCCAGCTGGACCCCACCTCACAGATGACCTGAAGGGACTCTGAGGTTGAGACTTTTAGGGTCCCTCAGTGGGTTTTTGCCAGCAGCCTTTTTTCCTGATACCAGACCCGGTCTTCCTGTACCATTTTTCTCTGCTTAGGCAGGCTGACAGTTCTACCAGGCAGTCACCTGAGGCTGCCACACAAATGCACATATGCCAGTCTCAGGACACCAGGCCTGATTGTGAGCTCTGGATAGTGTCAAAATAAATATTGTTGCCTAGCTACAAGTCCCTTAGCTTGGTGAAGAAGGAGACCTCCGTGGACTCTCACTTGTCTTCTCAGTGGGATCCAGGGGACAGTCCCATAATTCTTGGAGAGGGCAGACGTGAGCCACCCTGCAGAAACATCAGTCAGAGCCCCAGTAATAAACAGTGAAACCCCTAGGGATCTAAAAAGATCTGCAGGATTTCTTATTCCTTCCTAGATGTTGTAAAGTTGAGTCTTTTTGAAACTTGCCCACTGTGATTCCTAGGTACAGACCACCTATGCTTCCCAGGGTTGCTCACTCCCTGTTGGGGACTTCTGCAGAAACATGCAGCCTCAGGAGCTTCCAGGTTATGTGTTCCTGTTGAAGTTTTGTGAATGTTGGATATCTTTGTGTGTGTGTGTGTGTGAGTCAAAGTGTGTTTCTGTTTGTGTGTGTGTGTTGCGACTGTAAGTAGAGTCTGCTTAAAGAAATGTGGTTAATGCACATTTTCAGTGCTTCTTTTTTTTTTAAGTCTCAAAGGCTCTTGGTGGCTTGTCTGTGTGGCTCTGCATGGGCTATGGGACTCTTTTTTTAATTATTATTTTTCTGTGGATCATGAATCTGCCATGAATTGGGAGGCAAGCCATTAACCGCTGGTGTCCAAATCACTTTTTCTTTCATAAAAAGCCACTATTCTAGAGAGAAGAGTAGCACAACATAACAAAAAACATAGCTCCCAGTGTTTCCTTGCCCTGCAGACTACCCATGGAGAGACACAAGTAGTCCCGACCACAGATCCCCTTGTATTTACCTCAAACTTGCTTCACAGCTGAGCAAGTGCTTCATGTCCTGAGGGGGCACTCCTTCATAGTCTTGGGATTTTATCCTGGTACATAGAGTTTGATCACCAATAAGGTCAGATAGGGGTGGAAATAAAATCTTTTGAGGGGTGGATTGGGTCCCGCAACCTCACCAGCAAAAAAAAAAAAAAAAAAAATTGAAGACAGATGACACAGATTATTCCAATGCCATCCCCACATTCCCTTTGTGGCAGGACAGGCAGTGGAGAAAACATCTCAGACACTGGATTAAAGAAAGAAGTGACATTATTTGTCTGGGAGTATTGGCAGATGCACATCTCAAGAGCCATGTTCACTGAAGAAATATTTCCTGGTCTTTTTAATGGATTACAACTCTGAGGGGTTCCACATGAAAGTTTTGTGATAGAATGAGATCTGTAGATAGCATATGTGGTTAAATTGGTGGTTAACCTTTTAACCTCAGGCCTGGTCATCAGTGGCACCAGCTGGTCTTGCCACTGCTATCATTCATGCTGTTTTTCAGCTTTAACTTCCTCCTTCTCTTCAAAGAACAGGAGACAGTAAGAGAAATGGCCTCTCTCCTCCTTCCCCACTTTGAGAATCTCACTCACTAGTAGGAGTTCTCACTCTCATCTTCACTACCTATGTCTTCCTGTGAGGCAGATCAGTAGTGATTCATGTAATATACTCATGCTGTGGTCTTCTGAGGAACTAAGGTGCTAGAAATACTGGTACCATACAGGGGAGTAAACACTGGCTTGGGACTGTGCCTGTGGACCTCCCATTAGACTAAAATATTTACTCAGTGATCCAGTCCAGTTCCATTGATTTGTAGAGTTGCATAATCTCCTTTGTTTCCAACTGGGTCAAGTATTTCTAATGGGTTATCACACATCACACTTGTTACTTCCTGGGCTGCATAGTTTCTACTGTTTGGTATTATACAAACAAGCCCTTTTCAAAGTTTCAGTATATTCATAATAACTATAAAACAGAAAGTCTGCTTTATTTCTTTGCCCTACCTCATAACTTGAATGGTCCTCAGTCTGAGGAAGTTCAGTTGAAGTCCTTACTGTACATGTCCAAAATATAAGGAAAAAGAGTCCCATGATGAGTTTCCTCATGTTTTGGCCATGCATGGACCAGTCAGCTTCTGTATGTGACTGGTGCAAGGCTTTTCATGTTCTTCAAAGTAACTTTGCAGGTGTTGTCTGGGCTTGGACTCACCTCCCAGGTGTCAGGTGCTGCAGGTTTTACGTGGCTATGGAGGATCCAGGCTAGGATTTCCTCTACCTTTATGGCTGTAGGAGTGCTCAAGACAAGGCTCTAGGGTTCTTACCACCTGTGGCCACAAGTAGCCTAAGTTCCAATCCTTGATCAACACCCAATCACCTGAGGAGAAAGGGTGAACTGGGGAGATTAAGATGATGGAGCACCTCTCATTAACCCAGACTGAAATTGTTTGTGCAATTTTCTCTAAAGCCTGTAGCTGTCCCTGAAACTCAATTTCACCTAGCTCTCAAGGAGTGCCTAGGGGTCCCCAAAGTATGGGAGGGGGCCTATGATATAATATTTCATAAGAGAAATATCCTGTTCTTTTAGAAGTTGTACATCTAATCTTAAACAATACCATAAAGAGAGCTTGTAACCACTTGAATGCCATTTCTTGACACACTTTTCCTAAACTATTTTTGATAGTCTGATTTATCTATTCCACCTTTCTGGAACTCTACACATAATTATCTTTATTGGAAGAAAGTGCCTGAATTCAACTTCTGACATTCATCTAACCACCAAGCAGGTATGGTAAATTGAATATTACTACAGAAATAAGAGTCATCTACAATTAGTCTTAGAAAATATTTTCCTAATCTATAAAAATACTAAAAATCTTGTACACAATCATCATGAACATCAAGTATTCTTCTAATCAGTTTTCTATGATTCATTCTGATTCAATGTTTATTTACTCTCAATTTTTTTTGGAGTGTCAGATGCCAGCCAGTCTTTCTCACATAAAATTCTAAGTTTCCCTTGTGTCTTGAAATTTTGCAGCATAGTTTCTAACAGAATGGGCTTACTTTGTGTTCCACCTATCTTCCTTCTGAGTCAAAACAACACTCACACCACATGTAGGAAAGAGCAAAGTGGTCACTCATTCAACTGTCCCATCTGAAACTCAAGCATGCACTCACTTTCACTTTCCTTTTTGCAAACAAGTCAAGCCAAATCAAAATCAATACCGAGACCAAAGTTCTAATTACAAACAAGTCAAGCCAAATCAAAATCAACACCAAAGTGCTGATAAGGGCACATCGTGGGTAATCAGGCCACCTTTCCACTCAAATGATGTGGATAAGTTCACAAGACCTGTCCTGTTGTGCTCCAGATGTCTTAACTCCAAGCATCAGTTTCTTCCTGGTGTACAGCCACAGCATTGAACCTTTGTGGTGGCCTTCAGTGTACTGCTCTGACAAGGTATTCCACCGGGGAAAATGTCTACCCAAGAGCACTCTTAGGATACATGTCACTCAAGCTAGAAGGAGTCCTCTGCAGCGGTACATCGCAGGACAGATCTAAGCTGCCTTAGGGGCTACTTTGATGGTCCATTAATCATCTTGCTTCCGGCTCACAGAACCAACAAATGTAGCAGCATGCGTGGAGGACAAAACCACTCAGACACCGGATTAAGAAGACAGTGGCTTTATTTGGCTGGGAGAATTGGCAGACTCACATCTCAGGAACCAAGCTCCCTGAAAAAAAGAGTTTCTGGCCCTTTTAAGGGCTTACAACTCTAAAGGGTTTCACTTCAAATGGCCATGATAGATTGAGATCTATATATAGCACATGTGGTTAGAGTGGTGGGTTTATCTTTTAGCCTCAGGCCTGCTCATTAGTGGCGCCAGCTTGTCTTGCCACTGATAAATTCCTTTTGTTTTTAGCTTTTACTTCATCCTTCTCTTCAGAGACAGAAGACAGAGAAATGGATTTTCTCCTCACCTTAATTGAATAAGAATTCCACATCATGACCAGGTGTTCAGGTGGGAGTTCTCCAATGTGCAGGGAACATTTTGAGTGCAAATTGGGTTCCTAGGTCTGGCTCAATGATTTCAACACTAAAAATTTTCTATTTCACAGAGAATGACACTCGTGGGAATCCATTGCATAAGTGCCTTCTTCTAAACACTGTCACATTTTGATGACTTGGCAGCTTTGATACTTTCAAAACCATAAATTTCCATTAGAGCCACAAAAAACACCACCAACAAATAAGCTCTTGTTTTCCCACTTCAGTTAGAGGTTTGCCATGTCTAGCTTTGGCCTGGTAAACTAGCCTCTGTTACCTTTCATCTGCCTGGCCTTCTCACTCTGGAGGGGCTTTTTCATTGAGCTGTTGCTAGATGGGACTGCCTCTCACCACAGATTATTTAGCTACCAAGGATTTCATAGAGCAAAAGGGACTTTGGGCAGGCTGGCTGCATTCCAGCTTGTAGGTGGTTATCTCTTTGCTAGGGTTGAGGTTGTTTTTACTTTGCAGTGGGCTTTTGGATCCTCTGAGAGGAGTCACTGGACATTGCTTGGACACCAGCACAAGCCAGCTCTTTCACTCAGGTGAACTTTTGACTTAAATCAAATTCTCTTCTCAGCTGATCAGGTGTTTGACATCGTGAGAGGGCACTACTCCATCATCTTGGGATTTCATCCTGGGATATAGATGGTGAGCAGCAATAAGGTAAGATGGGGTGATGATAAATTCTGGTGAGTGGTATATGTGGTCCCGCAACTTCACCTGAAAAAAAAAAAAAAAGATGACATAGACGGCGCTTCCAACACCATTCCACCTTCCCTTAATTTCAAAAGCCATCCACAATATGGCCCAATGTTCAGGTGAGAGTACTACAACACGCTAGGAAAATTTTGAGTGCAAATTGGGGCCATCCTGGCAAACTCCAGATTTGAGGGCTTTCATATGTGTACCATATCACAGTGGAACATATTGATGCTGGGTGGGATGTGGCCTCTACACTTGCCTCTTCTTTTCCTAACTTCCATGTTCATCATTGGCCTAGGGTTTCCTGGGTCTGGTTCAACAACTTCCACACTAAACATTTCCTAGTTCATGAAGATCTACCCTCTTGGAAATCTATTGCGAGAGTGTTTCCTTGAAAACACTGTCACGTTTAATGAGTCGGTAGTTTTGATACTTTTAAAATTTGGGCTGTTGCTGGATAAGATTGCCTCTCACCTCAGGTCTTTTGGCTGCCATGGACTTCAGGGATCTAAAGGCACTTTGGGTAGGCTGACTGCCATTCAGGTTGTGAGTAATTGTCTCATTCTAGGGACTGAGGTTGTTTGCAGATTGCAGGAGGAGTTGGGGTCCTCCGACAGGAATCTTTGAATGTTTCTGGGACTCCAGCACAAGTCAGCTCTTTCTGACAGAAGAGGCTTGATTTTCTCTGCTTCAGTGATGGGTCCATGTTGCCCCACCAGCATTACTGGAGACCTTTGTCAGGCTTGCAATCATTACAATTGGACTCTGTGATACTGTCTCAACCTCTTCTGCACCCATGAGAGGCTTGTTTGTAGTGTGACAGCACTGCTCCACCTTGAAGTTGCTTTTGTCTTGGTTTCTGCCATTTCCAGAGAGCCCCTGAGATTCCCAGGATGAAGGGAGGCAGTACATTCAAGTGTATAGACTTCTTTCACTGACACCCACCTCTGAGGTCTCAGGTATGATTTCATCACCCAAACACCCATCAACAACTCACCAGACTAAATTGCAGTCCTATGGGACTCAGTCTTGCACACAGCTCCTTTTAGGAATGAAGTCAGAGGAGCAGTTTCCAATGACCACCTCAGAGTCTTGAAACCCCTTCTCCTCTCATAGGACCTGACCATGGAAATGGCACTAAGAGGCCATAGTTTGAAAATTCTAGGGTCCTGGAGTGGGTTATTGCAGGCAGTGATTTTCCTGATGCCATGCTGGCTCTGCCTGTATGGCACCCTTGCTTAAGCAGGCTGAAAGTTCTGATAGCTGGGTGCCCGACCCTGCCACATAGTGGCACAGGCTGCCACATGGTGAACTCTCACTCGTCTCCTCTGTGGGATGCTCAGGATAGTCCCAAGAGCCTAGGAAAGAATAAAAGTGAGCCAGCCTGAAGTAACATCAAGGAGAGACCCAGGAATAAACTGCAAAATCCCCCAAAATTGAAAATGATCTGCAGGATACTTCAGGCCTGCTTAGACTTTGTAGGGGTGAGTCTTTTTGAAACTTACATTATTGCAATTTCTAGGTATAACTCACCTGTGTTTTCTGGGGTTGCTGTCTCTCAGATGGTTCTTCCTGTGGAACCACACAGTCTGAGAAGTTGTTGAGCTGTGTGACTCTCTAGCAATGTTGCAAATGTTAGACGTTTGCATGTGGGTGTGGTTTTGTGGGTTCATGTTTGTGTGTTTGTGTGTATGTACCTGTAAGTGGAGTCTGCTTAAAGGAATGTGGCTAATGTATTGCATCTTTTCTTTTTTTGTTTCCCATCCTGTTGGTGTCTCTCTGTTGCTTAGGGTGTGGGGCTCTGTTTTCTTCAATTTTCTGTGGATCATGAACCTGAAGTGAATTGGGAGGCTGGCTGAGACATGCTGGGGTCCAAATTATCACCTCATGCAAAAAAACAAACAAACAAAAAATCTACTCTTCTAAAAAGAAGAGGAGCACACCACTCCCAAGAACAGACATCTTCCAGTGTTTCATTGTTCTGCAGCCAACAGAGGGAGAGACACTAGCAGTTTTCTCCTCAGCCCCCCGTGAATTTACCTCAAATTCAGTTCCCAGTCAAGCAGATGCTTCACGTTGTGAGAGGGCACTCCTCCATCATCTTGGGATTTCTTTGTAGAATAGAGAGTGTGAGCAGCAACAAGGTCAGATAGACATGAGGATACAATCTTTTGGGGGTGGATGGGGTCCCACATATTCACCTGTGAAAAAGATGAAGTCAGATGATACAGACGGTGCTTCCAACTGCATCCTTGCATTCCAGTAATTATGCAAGCACTCCACACTATAGCCTGGTGTTCAGGTGGGAGTACTCCAACATACTGGAAGCATTTCAGGTACAACTGGGGCCTTACTGGCCAACTCCAAATTTCAGGACTTTAATATCTAAAGCCAAATGGGAGTTGGATGTATTGATGCTAGGTGGGATGTGGCCTCCACATTTGCCTCTTCTTTTCCTGACTTTAATGCAACTCATCTGCCTAGGGTTTCCTGCAGCTGACTTCATGTCTTCCACAATAAATTTTTCCAGTTTATGGAGGATGACACTCATGAGATTCCATTGTGTGATTGTTCCTTTAAACATCCAGCAGTGGATTTTCACAGACAGCGTTTTTCCCAATACTAGGCCGGCTCTGTCTCTACCACTTTTCTTAGCTTAGGCAGGTTGACAGGTCTGAAAGCCAGGTGCCCGAGCCTGCCTCATGGATGTGCAAGTGCTAGTCTCAAGGCCAGATTATGAGTTCTGACTAGTGTCACAAAGAATGTTACCATTGCCTAGCGACAAGTCTCTGCTTCTTGGCAGAGAAGGAGACCCCCAAAGAGGTTTGTCAATGGTGGACTGTCGCCTTTCTTCTCTGTGGAATCCACAAAGTAGTTCCATGATCCTAGGAGATTTCAGACAAGAGCTAGCATAAGGAAACGTAAGCACAGCCCAAGGAATAAATGGTGAAATCTTTAGGAATCCAAAAGGATCTGAAGGAAACCTTAGGCCTGCCTAGACATTGTAGGGGTGAGTCTTTTCTAACTTGACCCACTGTGATTTCTAGTTACAACCCACCTCTGTTCCCCAGGGTTGCTCTATGTGAGGTGTGGCTTCCTGAGGAAACTTGCAGCCTCAGGAGCTGCCAGACTGTGTTTCTGTGAGAGTGTTGCGAGTGTTGGAAATCTGTGTGTGTGTGGCATTGTGTGTTTCTCTGTGTGTAAGTGTGTGTGTTTATGTGCCTGTAAATGGAGTCTGCTTAAAGAAATGTGGCTACCACACTTTACCACTTCCTTTTTTGTGTCTCCCAACCTTTTGTTGGCCTGTCTGTGTGGCTTTGCTTGGGCTGCAGGGCTCCATGTTTTTTTAATTTTTCTGTGTATCATGAATCCTAATGAATTGAGAGGTGGGCCAGGACCAGCTGACATCCAAGTCACCTCCCCTTTCAAAAAAAAAAAAAAAAACACTCTTCTAGAAAGAAGAACAGCACATCAAGCCAAGCCAAAAAATGGACATCTCCCACTGTTTCACTGTCCTGCATCTAACCAACGGAGAGACACTAGGAGTCCTGTTTGCACGGCCCCATGAATTTACCTTGAATTCAGTTTCCAGCCATGTAGGTGCTTCACATCATGAAGGGGAACTCCTCCATTGTCTTGGATTTTCATCCTGCAACATTGAATGCAAGAATAAATGAGGTGAGATTGGGGTGAAGATACAATGTGATGAGGGGTGGAAGAGCTTCCACAACTTCACCTGCAATAAAAATGAAGACAGATGACATAGGAAGTGCTTCCAACTCCATATTCACATTTCATTAATTGCACACGCTGTCCACTCCATGGCCCAATGTTCAGGTGGGAGTTCTGCAACATGCAAGGAACATTTGGAATGCCAACTGGGACCATCCCAATAAAATCCTAAGATAAGGGTTTTCATACCCGGAGCCAAATGGGAGTGGAATGTATTGATGCTAGGTGGGATGTGGCCTCCACACTTGCCTATTCATTCCCTGACTTCCATTTTCCTCGTCAGCCTAGGGTTTCCTGGTCTGGCTCAAAGACTTCCACACTGAACATTTTTCAGTTCATGAAAAATGAATGTCATTGGAATCTATTGTGTGAGTGTTTCTTTCTAAACACTGTCATGTTTTAATGACAGCAGCTTTAATATTTTTAAAACCATAAATTTTCATTACAGCTGCCAATAAGAAAACTTTTTCTCCCCCTTGTATCAGAAAGCTGCATGATTTCTGAAGGATGAGAAGCAGGAAACTGTGTCTAGCTTTTGCCTGGTAACCTAGCCTCTGTTTTATTTAATCTGTCCGGCCTTCTCATTGTGGTGGGGCTCTTTCACTGGGCTGTTGCTGGATGGGACTTCCCCTCTCCACAGTTTAATTAGCTGCCAGGGATTTCAGAGAGCAAAAGGGCTTGGATGCACTCCATGTCATGGTTGTTGTCTCATTGTGGGGGCTGAGGTTGTTTACACTTTGGAGGAGGTTTTTGGGTCCTGGGACAGGAATCATTGAACATTGCTTGTACTCCAGCACAAGGCAGTTCATTCTCTCAGGTGAGCCTATATTTTTATCTGCTTTCATGGGGAATCCACAGTGCCCCTCAACAGCACTACTGCACTTGTTATTCAGCCTTGCTGTCACCACTGATGGCATCTGAGACACTGTCTCACCATCATCTGCACCCATGAGAGGCCAGCCTGAGGTGTAAGAACACTCTACTTTGGATTTGTTTTTGTTGTGGTTCCTGCCTTTCCCAGAGAGTCCATAAGAGGCCCAGGATGAAG
Organism: Pongo pygmaeus; assembly: GCF_028885625.2. Taxonomy (NCBI): domain Eukaryota; kingdom Metazoa; phylum Chordata; class Mammalia; order Primates; family Hominidae; genus Pongo; species Pongo pygmaeus. Next base: position 13,558,354 of record NC_072397.2, on the reverse strand, counting down.
GGAGGCCATAAGGTCAAGTGCCTGGCCAGCTTTCATTAACACTCACCTCTGGGGTCTCAATTATGATTCTATCACCCCCCCAAAAAAAAACTCTCAACAAAGTATGATCATGTCACCCAAAAAACCCTCAGTAACACACCAGACCACATACCAAATTCCATGGGACCTGATTCTGGTACACATCCTCTTTTCAGAATGTTGCTAGTCAATGGTGGCATTGATTATGATGCTAGCCATACTTAACAGCTCATGCCTGGTGCCCTGATACTATTGCATTCCATTTGTGAGGCAAGCAGGTGCTTCCATTTCTAGAAGATGTCAGCCTGCCTAAACAGAGGAAAAAGTTACAGAAAGAGCCAGCCTTTTATCGGAAATAAAGATGGCTGCAGTAATCCACTTTGGGACTCTAAAATCTTGACCTTAGGGCATTTTTGGGCCACCTCCAGATTGGGTCCTTCTGGAGGAGAAGGAGTTGTTTCCATACTGTAAGGTGGTCACTGGAAAACTGCCCTTCTGAATCCATTGCTGAAAGAGGCTGTGTGCAGGAATTGAGTCACATGGGTATTAGAATATAGTCTGGTGAGTTGTTGAGGGGTCTATGGGTGATGAAATCATACCCGAGACCCCAGAGGCAGGTGTTAGTGACAGATGGCTGGGCCCTTGACCTCTCTGCCTCCCTTCATTTTGGGCCTTGCAGGGGCTCTCTGGAAAAGGTGGGAACCATGACAAAGGCAAATCCAGTTCAGAGCAGTGTTCTCACACCTGGAACTTGCCTTTCACAGGTGCAGATGATGCTGGGACAGTGTCTCAAAGGTTGTCTGTGGTGATTGTAAGACTGAAAAGAATGTCTATTAGTGCTGTTGAGGGGCACTGTTGAGGGGCACTGTGGGCCCCCCATGAAGAAAAATCAAGACTCCCCTGAGTGAATGAGGTGACTTGTGCTGGAGTCCAAGCAATGTTCAGAGATTCCTGTCTGAGAACCCAAAGCCTCCTACAAAGTGAAAACCATCTCAGCCCCCACAATGAGACTACAACCCACAACCTGGAGTGCAGCAGCTTACTTGAAGTCCCTCTTTCTCCCTGAAATCCCTGGCAGCCAATAGATCTGTGGCAAGAGGTGGACCCATCCAGCAATAGCGCAATGAAAGAACCCCTCCACAATGAAAAGGACATGCAGATCTGATAAAACAGATCCTAGATTACAAGAAAAAGCCACACATGGCTGCTTGCTTTTCATCCTACAGGAATCATGCAGCCCTCCGATAAAAGCAGGAGAACCAGAATTTCCTTGTTGGCCATTGGAATGGAAATTCATTGTTTTAAAAGTATCACAACCGCCCAGTCATTAAACCAAGACAGTGCTTAAAAGGAAACAATCACACAATGGATTCCAGTCCTTTGTGAAGTAAAAATGCTCATTGTGGAAGATGTAGAGCCAGAAAAGAAACCTTAGGTTGAGGACCCCCAAGCAGCCTAACTGGGAGGCACCCCCAGCAGGGGCAGACTGACATCTCACATGGCCAGCCAGGTATGCCAACAGACCTGCAGCTGAGGGTCCTGTCTGTTAGAAGGAAAACTAACAGAAAGGACATCCACACCAAAAACCCATCTCTACATCACCATCATCAAAGACCAAAAGTAGATAAAACCACAAAGATAGGGAAAAACCAGAGAAGAAAAACTGGAAACTCTAAAAAGCAGAGTACCTCTCTTCTTCCAAAGGAACACAGTTCCTCACCAGCAATGGAACAAAGCTGGAATGACTTTGATGAGCTGAGAGAAGAAGACTTCAGACAATCAAATTACTCTGAGCTATGGGAGGATATTCAAACCAAAGGCAAAGAAGTTGAAAACTTTGAAAACAATTTAGAAGAATGTATAACTAGAATAACCAATACAGAGAAGTGCTTAAAGGAGCTGATGGAGCTGAAAACCAAGGCTCGAGAACTACATGAAGAATGCAGAAGCCTCAGGAGCCGATGCGATCAAATGGAAGAAAGAGTATCAGCCCTGGAAGATGAAATGAATGAAATGAAGTGAGAAGGGAAGTTTAGAGAAAAAAGAATAAAAAGAAATGAGCAAAGCCTACAAGAAATGTGGTACTATGTGAAAAGACCAAATCTACATCTGATTGGTGTACCTGAAAGTGATGGGGAGAATGGAAACAAGTTGGAAAACACTCTGCAGGATATTGTCCAGGAGAACTTCCCCAATCCAGCAAGGCAGGCCAACATTCAGATTCAGGAAATAAAGAGAATGCCACAAAGATACTCCTCGAGAAGAGCAACTCCAAGACACATAATTGTCAGATTCACCAAAGTTGAAATGAAGGAAAAAATGTTAAGGGCAGCCAGAGAGAAAGGTTGGGTTACCCTCAAAGGGAAGCCCATCAGACTAACAGCGGATATCTCAGCAGAAGCCCTACAAGCCAGAAGAGAGTGGGGGCCAATATTCAACATTCTTAAAGAAAAGAATTTTCAACCCAGAATTTCATATCCAGACAAACTAAGCTTCATAAGTGAAGGAGAAATAAAATACTTTACAGACAAGCAAATGCTGAAAGATTTTGTCACCACCAGGCCTGCCCTAAAAGAGCTCCTGAAGGAAGCGCTAAACATGGAAAGGCACAACCGTTACCAGCCACTGCAAAATCATGCCAAAATGTAAAGACCATCGAGACTAGGAAGAGACTGCATCAACTAACGAGCAAAGTAACCAGCTAACATCATAATGACAGGATCAAATTCACACATAACAATATTAACTTTAAATGTAAATGGACTAAATGCTACAATTAAAAGACACAGACTGGCAAATTGGATAAAGCTCAAGACCCATCAGTGTGCTGTATTCAGGAAACCCATCTGACATGCAGAGACACACATAGGCTCAAAATAAAAGGATGGAGGAAGATCTACCAAGCAAATGGAAAATAAAACAAGGCAGGGGTTGCAATCCTACTCTCTGATAAAACAGACTTTAAACCAACAAAGATCAAAAGAGACAAAGAAGGTCATTACATAATGGTAAAGGGATTAATTCAACAAGAAGAGCTAACTATCCTAAATATATATGCACCCAATACAGGAGCACCCAGATTCATAAAGCAAGTCCTGAGTGACCTACAAGGAGACTTAGACTACCACACATTAATAATGGGAGGCTTTAACACGCCACTGTCAACATTAGACAGATCAACAAGACAAAAAGTCAACAAGGATACCCAGGAATTGAACTCAGCTCTGCACGAAGTGGACCTAATAGACATCTACAGAACTCTCTACCCCAAATCAACAGAATATACATTTTTTTCAGCACCACACCACGCCTATTCCAAAATTGACCACATACTTGGAAGTAAAGCTCTCCTCAATTAATGTAAAAGAACAGAAATTATAACAAACTATCTCTCAGATCACAGTGCAATCAAGCTAGAATTCAGGATTAAGAATCTCACTCAAAACCACTCAACTACATGGAAACTGAACAACCTGCTCCTGAATGACTGCTGGGTATATAATGAAATGAAGGCAGAAATAAAGATGTTCTTTGAAACCAACGAGAACCAAGACACAACATACCAGAATATCTGGGACATATTCAAAGCAGTTGTAGAGGGAAATTTAAAGCACTAAATGCCCATAAGAGAAAGCAGGAAAGATCCAAAATTGACACCCTAACATCACAATTAAAAGAACTAGAAAAGCAAGAGCAAACACGTTCAAAAGCTAGCAGAAGGCAAGAAATAACTAAAATCAGAGCAGAACTGAAGGAAATAGAGACACAAAAAACCCTTCAAGAAATTAATGAATCCAGGAGCTGGTTTTTTGAAAGGATCAACAAAATTGATAGACCACTAGCAAGATTAATAAAGAAAAAAAGAGAGAAGAATCAAATAGATGCAATAAAAAATGATAAAGGGGATATCACCACCAATCCCACAGAAATACAAACTACCATCAGAGAATACTACAAACACCTCTATGCAAATAAACTAGAAAATCTAAAAGAAATGGATAAATTCCTCAACACATACACCCTCCCAAGACTAAACCAGGAAGAAGTTGAATATCTGAATAGACCAATAACAGGAGCTGAAATTGTGGCAATAATCAATAGCTTACCAACCAAAAAAAAGTCCAGGACCAGATGGATTCACAGCCAAATTCTACCAGAGGTACAAGGAGGAAATGGTATCATTCCTTCTGAAACTATTCCAATCAATAGAAAAAGAGGGAATCCTCCCTAACTCATTTTATGAGGCCAGCATCATCCTGATACCAAAGCCGGGCAGAGACACAACCAAAAAAGAGAATTTTAGACCAATATCCTTGATGAACATTGATGCAAAAATCCTCAATAAAATACTGGCAAACAGAATCTAGCAGCACATCCAAAAACTTATCCACCATGATCAAGTGGGCTTCATCCCTGGGATGCAAGGCTGGTTCAATATACACAAATCAATAAATGTAATCCAGCATATAAACAGAACCAAAGACAAAAACCACATGATTATCTCAATAGATGCAGAAAAGGCCTTTGACAAAATTCAACAGCCCTTCATGCTAAAAACTCTCAATAAATTAGTTATTGATGGGACGTATCTCAAAATAATAAGAGCTGTCTATGACAAACCCACAGCCAATATCATACTGAATGGGCAAAAACTGGAAGCATTCCCTTTGAAACTGGCACAAGACAGGGATGCCCTCTCTCACCACTTCTATTCAACATAGTGTTGGAAGTTCTGGCCAGGGCAATTAGGCAGGAGAAGGAAATGAAGGGTATTCAATTAGGAAAAGAGGAAGTCAAATTGTCCTTGTTTGCAGACGACACCATTGTATATCTAGAAAACCCCATTGTCTCAGCCCAAAATCTCCTTAAGCTGATAAGCAACTTCAGCAAAGTCTCAGGATACAAAATCAATATACAAAAATCACAAGCATTCCTATACACCAATAACAGACAAACAGAGAGCCAAATCATGAGTGAACTCCCATGCACAATTGCTTCAAAGAGAATAAAATACCTAGGAATCAAACTTATAAGGGATGTGAAGGACCTCTTCAAGGAGAACTACAAAGCACTGCTCAAAGAAATAAAAGAGGATACAAACAAATGGAAGAACATTCCATGCTCATGGGTAGGAAGAATCAATACACTGAAAATGGCCATACTTCCCAAGGTAATTTACAGATTCAATGCCATCCCCATCAAGCTACCAATGTCTTTCTTCACAGAATTGGAAAAAACTACTTTAAAGTTCATATGGAACCAAAAAAGAGCCCACATCACCAAGTCAATCCTAAGCCAAAAGAACAAAGCTGGAGGCATCACACTACCTGACTTCAAACTATACTACAAGGCTACAGTAACCAAAACGGCATGGTACTGGTACCAAAACAGAGATATAGATCAATGGAACAGAACAGAGCCCTCAGAAATAATGCCACATGTCTCAACTATCTGATCTTTGACAAATCTGAGAAAAACAAGCAATGGGGAAAGGATTCCCTATTTAATAAATGGTGCTGGGAAAGCTGGCTAGCCATATGTAGAAAGCTGAAACTGGATCCCTTCCTTACACCTTATACAAAAATCAACTCAAGATGGATTGAAGACTTAAACGTTAGACCTAAAACCATAAAAACCCAAGAAGAAAACCTAGGCATTACCATTCAGGACATAGGCATGGGCAAGGACTTCATGTCTAAAACACCAAAAGCAATGGCAAAAAAAGCCAAAATTGACAAATGGGATCTAATTAAACTAAAGAGCTTCTGCACAGCAAAAGAAACTACCATCAGAGTGAACAGGCAACCTACAAAATGGGGGAAAATTTTCGCAACCTACTCATCTGACAAAGGGCTAATATCTAGAATCTACAATGAACTCCAATAAATTTACAAGAAAAAAACAAACAACCCCATCAAAAAGTGAGCGAAGGACATGAACAGACACTTCTCAAAAGAAGACATTTATGCAGCCAAAAAACACATGAAAAAATGCTCACCATCACTGGCCATCAGAGAAATGCAAATCAAAACCACAATGAGATACCATCTCACACCAGTTAGAATGGCAATCATTAAAAAGTCAAGAAACAACAGGTGCTGGAGAGGATGTGGAGAAATAGGAACACTTTTACACTGTTGGTGGGACTGTAAACTAGTTCAACCATTGTGGAAGTCAGTGTGGTGATTCCTCAGGGATCTAAAACTAGAAATTCCATTCGACCCAGCCATCCCCTTACTGGGTATATACCCAAAGGACTATAAATCATGCTGCTATAAAGACACATGCACAAGTATGTTTATTGCGGCATTATTCACAATAGCAAAGACTTGGAACCAACCCAAATGTCCAACAATGATAGACTGGATTAAGAAAATGTGGCACATATACATCATGGAATACTATGCAGCCATAAAAAGTGATGAGTTCATGTCCTTTGTAGGGACATGGATGAAATTGGAAATCATCATTCTCAGTAAACTATCTATCACAAGAACAAAAAACCAAACACCGCATATTCTCGCTCTTAGGTGGGAATTGAACAATGAGAACACATGGGCACAGGAAGGGGAACATCACACTTCAGGGACTGTTGTGGGGTGGGGGGTGGGGGGAGGGATAGCACTGGGAGATATACCTAATGCTAGATGATGATTTGGTGGGTGCAGCACACCAGCATGGCACATGTATACCTATGTAACTTACCTGCACATTGCGCACATGTACCATAAAACCTAAAGTATAAAAATAATAATAATAAAAAGAAAGACTTCTTCAGAAAAAAAAAAAAGAAAAAAGAAACCTTAGGTTGATGAGGAACATGGAAGTCATAATAAGAAGATGAAAGTGTGAAGGTCACATCCCACCAAGCATCAATCCCTCCCACTCCCATTTGACTCCAGGTATGAAAAACTTCAAATATGGAGTTAGCCAGCTTGGCCCCAGTTTGTATTTCAAATGTCCCCTGCATGTTGGAGTACTTTTGCCTGAACACAGGGCCATGGTATAGGCTGATTGTGCAATTAAGAGAAAGAGGTGATGCAGTTGGAAGCACCTTCTGTGTTATATGTCTTCATTTTTTTTTTTTTTTTTTTGCAGGTGAAGGTGCAATATGGTATCAACCTCTCACCAGATTGTATCTTCAACCCTATCTGACCTTATTGCTGCTCACAGTCTCTGTCCCAGGATGAAATCCCAACACATTGGAGCAGTGCCTCCTCACTATGTGAAGCACCTCCTGTGCTGGTAACCAACTTCGAGGTAAATTTAATGGGCCTTGCAGACTGGAATTCTAGTGTCTCTTCCTGGGTTGGCTGAAAGACAATGAAACCCTGGTAGATTTCTGTTCTTGGGTGTGGTGTTCTTCTCTTCTTTCTAGAAGAGTGGCTTTTTTCTTTTTTTTCTTGCAGAGGGAGGTGATTTGGACAGCAGCATTTCTCAGCCAGCCTCCCAATTCACTGCAGATTTATGATCCTCAGAAAAATAAAGAACACAGAGTCTAACAGCCCAAGAAGAGCCACACAGACAGGCCACCAAAATGTTTGGAGACTCAAAAAAAAAAAAAAAAACAAACAAATCAGTGCAGTGCATTAGCCACATTCCTTTAAGCAGACTCCAGTTACAGGCACACATACACTCAATCACACACTCATACTACCACACACACACACACACAGATTTCCAACACTTCCAACAGTCTCACAGAAACCCAGAGCCTGGTAGCTTCTTAGGATGCTTTGTTCTGCAGGAAGCCCTACCTTTGAAAGAGAAACCCCAGGGAACATATGCGGCCTGTACCTAGTAATTACAGTATGGCAAGTTTCAAAAAGACTTACCCTGACAACAAATGGGAGGCCTGAGGCATCTGGCAGATCATTTTGGATCCTTAGGGATTTTGTGGTTTATTCCTGTGGCTGTGCTTGGCTTTTCTTTGGGCTGACTCACCTCCTTTCTCTCCTAGGCTCATGGGACTATCCCGGGAATCGAACAGAGAAGTTAGTTGAGAGTCCACCGCCGACGCATCTCCACACAGTTCTACTTCTCCATCAAGCCACAGGGACTTATGTCTAGGCATTGGTGGCCTTCATTGTGATGCTAGCTGGAGCTCACAGCTCAGGTCTTGTTCCCTAAAAGTAGTGCATGAGCATTCACAAGGCATGCTTGGGCACCGGGCTATCAGATCTGTTAGCCAGCCTAAGTAAAAATAAATAAATAAATAAAATAAAAAATAAAAATGTTACAGGAAGAGCCGGCCTGGTATCAAAAAAAAAAAAAATGCTGCCTGTGATAACTCACTGCGAGATTATAAAAGTCTCTACTGTAATGTCCCTTCAGGTTGTCCCCATGGTTGGGTCCTGCTGGAGACAGAGGCGATTTGAGACTGTGAGGTGGAAAAGGAGAATTTCCTGGAGGGGCTTCAGCATTGGCCTCCTGGCTGTCTTCTCTGTGGGATCCATGGATAGTCCCATGATGCCAGGAGAGGACAGACGTTAGCCAGACTGAAAAAAACCCTCAAGCAGAGCCCCAGGAATAAGCCCTGAGATCTCTAATGATTCAAAAAGATCTGCAGGATACCTTAGTCCTGCCTAGATGTTGTAGGGGTGAGTCTTTTTGAAACTTGCCCTACTGTGATTTCTAAATACAGCCCGCCTGTTTTCCCCATGGTTGCCTTCTATGAGGTTGGGCTTCCTGCAGAACCATGAGGTGGAGCTTCCTGCAGAATCTCACAACCCAGAAGCTGCAGGGCTGGGTGTTTCTGTGGGAGCACTGGGAATACTGGATGTCTGCATATATGTATATGGCTATGGGTGTTTTTGTGTGTGTGTTTGTGTGTGTGTCCATGTGCCTGTAAGTGGAGTTTGCTTAAAAAAAATATGGCTAACGCACTGCAGCGCTTCTTCTTTTTTTTGTTTTTTTGAGTCTCCCAACATTTTAGTGGCCTGTCTATGTGGCTCTGCTTTGGTTGCAGAGCTCCATCTTCTTTATTTTTCTGTGGATGATGAACCTGCAGTGAATTGGGAGGCTAGCAGAGACATTCTGGGGTCCAAATCACCTTTCTGTGCAAAAACAGCCCCCTTTTAGAAAGAAGAGGAGCACGCAAAACCCAAGAACAGATATTGCCCAGTGTTTTTTTGTCTGTTTGTTTTTGTTTTTGTTTTTGTTTTTAATCCTGTGACCAGCCCAGTGATAGACACTGGGCCCCTTGAATTGACCTCAAATTCCATTCCCAGCCAAGCAGATGCTTTACCTCATGAGGAGGCACTAATCCATCCTTGGGGTTTCACTCTGGGTCAGAGAGTGTGAGCAGCAATGAAGTCAGATGGGGGTGAGGATACAATCTGATGAGGGGTGGATGGGGTCCCGCACTTTCACTTGAAAAAAGATAAAGACAAATGACACAGAGAGTACTTCCAATTGCATCTTATATGAACTTAATATCACATGCAGTCCATACCATTGCCCGCTGCTCAGGTGAGAGTACGTTAACGTTCTGGGAACATTTGGAGGGCAAACTGGGGCCATCCTGGCAAACTCCCAATTTGAGGGCTTTCAAACACCGAGCCAAATGTGAGTGGGAGGGATTGATGCTGGATGGGATGTGGCCTCCACACTTGCCTATTCTTTTCCTGACTTCTATTTTCCTCATTGGTTTAGGGTTTCCTTGCTCTGGCTCAACCTCTTCCAAACTAAATGTTTCCCAGTTTACAGAAAATGACCCTCATGGGATTCCATTCTGTAAGTATTTCCTTCTAAACCCTGTCATATTTTGGTGACTGGACAGCTGTGATACTTTTAAAACCATAAATTCCCACAACAGCCACCAAGGTAACTCTTGTTCTCCCAATCCTATAGAAAAGCTGCATGATTTCTGGAGGATGAGAAGAAGGGAGCAGTGTCTTGTTTTTGCCTGGTAATCTAGGCTGTTTCATTTCATCTGCATGTCCTTTCTCATTGTGGAGGGGGTCTTTCATTGGGCTGATGCTGAATGGGACTGCCCCTCACCACAGATCTTTTGGCTGCCAGGGATTTCAGGAAGCAAAAGGGATGTAGTGTAGACTGGCTGCACTCCATGTTGTTGGTCATGGTCTCATTGTGGAGACAGTTTTTCACACTTTTCAGGAGGCTTTTGTGTTCTTTGACAGGAATCTTTGTATGTTGCTTGGAGTCCAGCACAATTCAGCTCTGTCTCTCAGGTGAGCCTTGACTTTTCTTTGCTTCCCTGTGGGGTCCACAGTGCCCCTCAACAGCACTACTGGACATCCTTTGCAGGCTTCCGATTGCCACATATGTCCTCTGAGTCACTATTGCAATCTCATGTGTATGTGTGGGAAGGCAGTTCGAGGTGTGAGAACACTGCTGCTCCTTGGACTTGCCTTTGTTACAGTTCCTGACGTTCCCAGAGAGCCCCTGCAAGGCCCAGGCTGAAGGGGGACAGTGAGATCAAGAGTCCATCCATCTTCTAGTCACATTCACTCTAGTGTCTCATTTATTATTCCATTACCCAAAGACTTATCAACAACTCACCAGATTATTTTCCAATCCCCATGGAACCCAATTCTTGTGTACAGCCTCTTTTGGAAATGGAGTCAGAAAAACTGTTTCCAGAGACCATCTCACAATATCAAATTGCCTCCTCTTCCAAAGGTCCCCAACCATGGAGATGGCTTGAAGGTGCCCTGAGGTCTATTATCCTGCAGTCGATTATCACAGGAAGGTTTTTTCCCAGTGCCATACTGTCTCTACCTGAATCTTATTCCTCTGCTTAGGCAGGCTGACATCTCTGACAGCCAGGTGCCTGACACTGCCTTGTGAATGTGTATGCACTAGTCTCAAGGCACCAGGCCTGAGCTGTGAACTCTGGCTAGTGTCACAGTGAATGCCACTGTTGCCTAGTGACAAGTCCCTGCAGCTTGGTGAAGAAGGAGACTTATGTGGAGGTGCGTCGGAGATGGACTCTCACCTATCTTCTTGGTGGGATCCACGGGATGTTCCTATGATCCTAGGAAAGGGCAGATGTCAGGCAGCCTGAAGAAACTTCAAGCAGAGCCCCAGAAATAAATTGTGAAATCCCTACATGTCCAAAAAATCTGCAGGATTCCTTAGCCCTGCCTAGATGTTGTAGGGGTGAGTCCTTTAGAAACTGGCCTCACTGTAATTTTTAGGTACAGCCTGCCTATATTCCTCAGAATTGCTCTTTCCCAGGTGGGGCTTCCTGCAGAACAATGCAGCCTCAAAAGCTCTTGGCCTGTATGTTTCTGTGGGAGTGTTGTGAGTGTTGGAGGTCTGCATGTGGGTGTTGATTTGTGGCTTTGTGGCTTTGTGTATTTGAGGTTGTGTGTGTTCACATGCTTGTAAGTGGAGTCTGCTTAAAGGAATGCGGCCAATGCACTGCAGCGCTTCTTTTTTTGTGAGTCTCCCAACATTTTGGTGGCCTGTGTGGCTCTGCTTGGGCTGCAAGGCTCCATTTTCTTTATTTTTCTTGGGATTTTGAATCTGCAATAAATTGGGAGGCTGGCTGTGACCAGCCAGGTTCGACATCACCTCCCCATGCAAAGAAAGCCTCTCTTCTAGAAAGAAGAAAATCACACCACACAGAAAAATGGAAATCTCTCAGTATTCCATTGTCCTGTGGCCATCCGAGGGATAAACACTAGCTGTCCTGTCCTCAGGGCCCCTTGAATTTACCCCAAATTCAGTTCCTAGCTGACCAGGTGCTTCATGTTATGAGAGAGCACTCCTCCATCTTCTTGGGATTTCATTCTGGGACAGAGAGTGTGAGCAGCAATAAGGTCAAGGAGGGGTGAGGATATAATCTAATGAGGGGTGGATGCCATCCCACACATTTACCTGCAAAAAAGTGAAGTCACATGATACAGAGGGTCCTTCCAAATGCATCTCTGCATCACTTAATTGCACAGTCCACACCATGGCCCATTGTTCAGGTGGGATACTCCAACCTGCAGGGAACATTTGGAGTGCAAACTAGGGCCATCTTGTCAAACACTGCTTTAAGGGATTTCACACCCAGAGCCAAATGGAAATGGGATGGATTGATGCTGGGTGGGATGTGGCCTCCGCATTTGCCTCTTCTTTTCTTGACTTCCATGTTTCTGGTCAGCCTAGGATTTCCTGGATCTGGCTCAATGTCTTCTATGCTAAACCTTTCCCAGTTCATGGAGGATGGCCCTCATGGGAATCCACTGGGTAGACTGTTTTCTTCTAAACACTGTCACATTTTAATGACTGGCAGCTGTGATACTTGTAAAACTGTAAACTCCCATTTCCTCCAAACAACAAGGAAACACTTATTCTCCCACTTCTTTTGAAAGGCTGCATGCTACCTTTAGGATAAGAAACAGGCAGCCATGTCTAACTTTGACCTTGTGATCTATCCTCTGTTTCAATTCATCTACAAGTCTTTTCTCATTGTGGAAGGAATCTTTCACTGGGTTGTTGCTGCATGGGATTGACTCTCATCATAGATCTTTTGGCTGCCAGTGATTTTAGGGAGGAAGAAGAGACTTTAGGTTAGCTGGCTGTGCTCCAGATTGTGGGTCATGGTCTCCTTGTGAGGGCAAAATAATTTTGATTTGTCTGACAGAAATCTTGGAACATTGCTTTAACTCTAGTGAATGTCTGCTTATTCTCTCGGGTGAGCTTTTATGTTTCTTTGATTTCATGGGGTTCCACAGTCCCCTAAACTGCACTACTGGACACTCTTTTCAGTCTTGGAGTTGTCACAGAGGTTCTCTGATGCATTGTCTCAACCTCATTTGCACCTTTGAGAAGACATTTCAAGGTATGAGAACACTGCTTACAACATGTTGTGGTTCCTGGCTTTCCCAGAGAGCTGCTGTAAGGCCAAGGATGAAGGGAGGCAGTGAGATTAAGGGCCCTGTCAACTTTTGTTGACATGCACCTCAATAGTCTGAGGTATGATTACTTCACCCAAAGACCCCTCAACCTCTCCCCAGACTGTATTCCAATTGCCATGATACCCGATTATTGAACACAGCCTCTTTTGTGAATGGAGTCAGAAAAGTAGTTTTCAGTGACCACCTCATAGTCTTGAAACACCTTCTCCTCCAGCAAGACCCAACCATGGAGATGTCCCAAAGGGGCCCTAAGATTGAGACTTCTAGGGTTATCAGAGGCAGAGTTTTTCCCAATACCTGGCTGGCTCTACCTGAATCATATTCCTCTCCTTAGGGAGTCTGACAGCTCTGACAGCCAAGTGCCCAATTCTGCCTCGTGAATGTACATGTGCTAGCCTCCAGGCACCAGGCCTTAGCTATGAGCTCTGACTAGCATCACATTGAACACCACCATGGCCTGGTGACAAGTCCCTGTGGCTTGGCCAAGAAGGAGACCTCCGTGGGTTTGTGTCAGTGGTGAATTCTCGCCTGTCTTCTCTGTGGGTCCGTGGGATAGTCCTATGATCATGAGAGGGCAGATGTGAGCCGGCCTGAAGAAACACCAAGCAGAGCCCCAGGAATAAACCACAAAATTCCTAAGGATCCAAAACATCTGCAGGATGCCTCAGGCCTAACTAGAGTTTGTGAGGCTGAGTCTTTTTGAAACTTGCTCCACTGTGATTTGTAGGTACAGCCTGCCTGTGTTTCCCAGGGTTGCTCTCTCCCAGGTGGGGCTTCCTACAGAATCACACAGCTTCAGAAGCTGCTGGGCTGTGTGTTACTGTGAGAGGGTTGAGAGTGTTTTATGTCTGTGTATATGTGTGGCTTAGTGTGTGTGTGTGTGTTTGTGTGCCTGTAAGTAAAGTCTGCTTAAAGGAATGTGGGTAATGCACTGCAGAGTTTCTTCTTCTTTTTTTTTTTTTTTTTTTTTGTCTCCATACCTTTTGGTGGCCTCTCTCTTTGGCTCTGCTTAGGCTGTGGGGCTCTGTGTTCTTTATTTTTCTGTGGATCATAAATCTCCAGTGAATTGGGAGGCTGGGTGAGATGCCCTGGGTTCTAAACAAATTTCTGCAATGAAAAAACACTTTTCTAGAAACAATAAGCACACCACAATTAAGAACAGAAATCTCCCAATGTTTGATATTCCTGCAGAAACCCCAGAAAGAGACTGTAGCAGTCCTGTCCACAGGGCCCCTTGAACTTACCTCAAATTTGGTTTCCAGCTGAGCAGGTTCTTCACATAATGAGAGGACATTACACCATCATCCTGCAATTTCATTCTGGGACACAGAGTTTGAGTAGCAATAAGGTTATACAGGGGTAGGGATACAAACTGGTGAAGGGTGGATGGGGTCCTGCACCTTTGCCTGCAGAAATGGTAAAAACAGATGACAGAGAAGGTGTTTCCAACTGCATTTAAGCATTCCCTTAATTGCAAAAGTAGTTCACACCATGATCCGGTGTTCTGGAGTGAGTACTGCAAGGTGCAGGGAATATTGGTAGTGCAAACTGGGGTCATCCTGTCAAATTCCCTATTTGAGGGCTTTTGTACGTGGAGACAAAGGAGAGTGGGATGGAATGATGCTAGGAGGGATGTGGCCTTCACACTTGCCTCTTCTTTTCCTCAGTTTCATGTTCCTCATTGGTCTAAAATTCCTGGGTCTTGCTCAACCTCTTTCACACTAAACATTTCCCATTTCACAGAAGACAACCCTCATGGGAATGCATAGTATCAGTGTTTCCTTCTAAACACTGTCCTGTTTTAACAACTGAGCTGCTGTGATACTTTTAAGATCATAAATTCCCATTACAGCCACCAACAAGGAAACTCTTTTTCTCCCACTTCCATGAAAGAGCTGCATGATTCCTGTAGGATGAAAAGCAGGCAGCCATGTCTGGCTTTTGCCTGGTAATCTATGCTCTGTTTTATTTCATCTGCAAGTCCTTTCTCATTGTGGAGGGTGTATATCATTGGGCTGTTCCTGGATGGGATTGCCTCTCAATACAGATCTTCTTGCTGCCACTGATTTCAGAGAGCAAACATGACTTAATGTAGGCTGGCTGCACTCCAACTTGTGAGTCGTGGTCTCATTGTGGGAGTTGAGGTTATTTGCACTTTTCAGGAGGCTTTCAATTCCTTTGATAGGAATCCTTGAAGGTTTCATGAATTCCAGCTCAAGTCAGCTCATTTTCTGAGGCAAGCCTTGATTTTTCTTTGCTTTCATGCTGGGTCTACATTGCCCCTCAACACCAGTATTGAACACCCTTGTCAGGCTTGAAATTTCCACAGATGTCCTCTGTGAAAATTTCTCAATGTCATCTGCACCAGTGAGAAGCCAGTTTGACTTGTGAGAACACTGCTTGATTTTGGACCTGACTTTGTCATGGTTTTTGCCTTTCCCATAGAGCCCCTGCCATGCCCAGGATGATGGGAGCAAATGAGGTCAAAGGCCCAGCCCCCATTCACTGACACCTGCCTCTGGGGTCTCAGGTATAATTCCATCTGACATAATCCCCTCAACAACTTGCCAGAATATATTCCAACCCCCATGGGACCTGATTCTTGCACACTACCTCTTTTGGGAATGGAGTCAGAAGAGCAGTTTTCAGTGACCATTTCACAGTTTGCAAATGCCTCCTCCTCCACTGGGTCCTGGCCATGGAGATGTCCAGAAGGGGCTCTAGAGTGGAGAATTTTAGGGACCCACAGTGGGTTATCACAGGCAGCCATTTTTTCAATACCAGATCATCTTTCCATGTACCACTTTCCTCTGTTTAGGCTGGCTGACAGGTCTGACAGCTGGGCACCGGAGTCTACCTGGAGAATGTGCGTGCTCCAGTCTCAGTGCAGAAGACTTGATTGGGAGCTCTGGATAGTGTCACAATAAATGCCACCATTGCCTATTGACAAGTCCCTATGGCTTGAAGGAGGAGGAGACCTCCATGTAGGTGAATCCATAGTGGACTCTCCCCTGTCTTGTATGTAAAATGCATGGGATAGTCCCATGATTCTAGAAGAGGACATATGGAAGTCAGCATGAGGAAACCTCAAGGAGAGCCCCAGGAATAAACCGTGACATTCCTGATAATTTAAATATCTGCAGTATTTCTAATGCCTGTCTAGACACACTAGGGGTGAGTCTTTTTTAATGTTACCCCACTGTGATTTCTAGGTAAAGCCCACCTGTGTTCCCTGCGGTGGCTCTTTCCCATATGGGGCTTCCTGCAGAACCAGGAAGACTCAGGAGCTGCTGGGCTATGTGTTTCTGTGAGAGTGTAGGGAGTGTTAGATATCTATGTGTATGTGTAGCTTTGTGTGTGTGTGTGTGTCTGTGTTTGTGTATGTGTGTGTGCCTGTAAGCGGAGTCTGCTGAAAGTAATGTGGCTAATGCACTGAAACGCTTTTGTTTTTTAAGGCTTCCAACTTTTTAGTGGCTTGTCTCAAGCTGTGGGGCTTTGTGGGGTTTTTTTATTATTTTTCTGTGGATTCTGAATCTAAGTCTAGGGCAAGATGAGACCCGCCTGGTAAAAAACCACTCCCTTCTGCAAAAAAATCCACTCTTCTAGAAAGAAGAAGAGCACACCACACCCAAGAAAATACATCTCCCAGTTTTTATTGTCCTTCAGCCCACCGAGGGGGAGACAATAGTAATCCTGTCTGCAGGGCTTTTCGAATTTACCTTGAATTCAGTTCCCAGCGGAGCAGATGCTTCAGGTCGTGAAGGGGTACTCCTGTGTCATCTTCAGATTTCATTCTGGGACACACAATGTGAGCAGAAATAAGGTCTGAGAGAGGTGAGGATAAAATGTGGTGAGGGCTGGATAGGGACCTGCAAGTTCACATGCAAAAAATGTGAAGACAGAAGACAGAAGGTGCTTCACACTGCATCCCTGCATTTGCTTGCACAGTAGTCCATGCAATCGTCCAGTGTTGAGGTGGGAGTTCTACAATGTGCAGGAAATATTTGGAGTACAAACTGGAGCCATCTTGCAAACTGCCTATTTGAGGGTTTTCATACCAGGAGCCAAATGACAGTACAATGGATTGATGCTGGGTGGGATGTGGCTTCCACACTTGCCTCTTCTTTCCCTGACTTCAATGTGCCTAGTCAGCCTATGGTTTCCTGGGTCTGGCTCAACGTCTTCCACACTAAACATTTCCCTGTACAATGATCCTCCTTACAGGAATCCACTACATGAGTGTTTCATCTTAACAATGTCATGTTTTAATTACTTTGTAGCTGTGATATTTTTAACACAGTGGTTTCTTGCTACAGCTGCCATCAAGGAAACTTTTTTTCAACCACTTCTATTGCAGGGCTTCAAGATTTCTGTAGGATGAGAAGTAGCCAGCCATATCTGGCTTTTGCCTGGCATTGTAGGCTCTGTTCCATTTCATCTGCACATCCATTCTCATTGTGGAGGGGGTCTTTCAGTGGAATGTTGCTGGATGGTACTGCCTCTCACCACAGATCTTTTGGCTGCCAGGGACTTCAGGGAGCAAAAGGAACTTCAGATAGGCTGGATGAAATCCAGGTTGTAAGTTGTACTCTCTCTGTGGGGGCTGAGGTTGTTTGCACTTTACAGGAGGATTTTGGGTCCTCTGACGGGAATATTTGAACATTGCTTGGACTGCAGCACAAGGCAGATCGTTCTCTAAGGTGAGCATTGATTTTTCTTTGCTTTCATAAGGTATACATAGTACCCCTAAACAGCACTACTTAACACACTTTTCAGGTTTGCCATGGACACAGATAGCCTCAGAGACATTGTCTCAGCCTCATGGGTACCGGTGAGAAGCTGGTCTGCATTGTAAGAACACTGCTCCACTTTTGACTTGCCTTTCTATGGTTCCTGCCTTTCCCAGACAGCCCTGTCTCCAAAAGAAAGGGAGACAGTGAGGTCAAGAGACCAGCCATCTTTCTCTGACACCCACCTCTGGGGTCTCAGGTTGATTCTATCACCCAAAGAATCTTCAACAACTCACCAGACTATACTCCAAACCCCATGGGACCCAATTCTTGCACAGAGCCTTTTTCAGAAATGAAATCTGAAGACCAGTTTCCAGAGGTCACCTCACAGTCTCAAGATGCTTTCTCCTCCAGCAGGAACCAACCACGGAGATGACCTGAAGGGGCCCAGAGTTTGAGAATTCTATGGTCCCACAATGAGTTTTCACAGGCAGCCTGTGTCCTGATACCAGGCCAGCTCTGCCTGTACTATTTTTTCTATGCTTAGTCAGGTTCACAATTCTGACAGTCAGGAGCCCAAGCCTGCCACATGAATGTTCATGTACTAGTCTCAAGGTACCAGGCCTGATTGTGAACTTTTGCAAAGGTCACAAAGGATGTCTCCATTGCCTAGTGATGAGTTCCTGCCTCTTGGTGGAGAAAGGGACCTCTGTGGAGGTGTGCAGCTGTGTACTCTCGCCTGTCTTCTCCGTGAAATCCATAAATAGTCTCAATATCCTAGGAGAGGGCCTGGGGCTTGGTGGAGAAGGAGGCCTCTGTGGAGGTGCATCGGCAGTGTAACCTCACCTGTCTTCTCTATGGGATCCACAGGATACTCCCATAAACCTAGAAGAGGGAACACATGATCCAGCCTGAGGAAACATCAAGAAGAGCCCCAGGAATAAATGGTGAAATTTCTAGGGATCCAAAAAATCTATAGGATTCCTCAGGTCTGCCTAGAGGTTGTAGGAGTGAGTCTTTCAGAAACTTGTCTGATTGTGATTTCTAGGTATAACCTGTGTGTGCTTCCTGGGGTTTCTCTCTCCCAGGTGGGGATTTCTGCAGTACTGCATAGCCTCAGTAGCTGCTTTGGTGTGTTTCTATGGGAGTGTTGTGAGAGTTGGACATCTTCGTGTGCGTGTGGCATTGTGTATTTTTGTGTGTGTTTCTCTGTAAGTGGGGTCTGCTTAAAGGAATATAGCTAATGCACTGCAGCATTTCTTTTTTTTAGTCTCCCAACCTTTTGGTGGCCTGTCTGTGTGGTTCTCCATGGTTTGCAGGGCTTCGTGTTCTTTATTTTTCTGTGGATCATGAATCCGCAGTGAATTGGTAGGTGGGCCGAGACATGCAGACACCCAAATTCCCTCCCCCTTAAACAAAAGCCACTCTTTTAGAAAGAAGAGGAGCACACCACACCAAAAAACAGACATCTCCTGGTGTTTCATTGCCCTGAGGCCAACCCAGGAAGAGACACTAGTGGACCTGTCTGCATGGCCCCTTGAATTTACTTCGAAATCAGTTTCCAGACCAATAGATGCTTCATGTCATGAGGAAGATCTCTTCCATCATGTTAGGATTTCATTCTGGGACATCAATTGTGAGCAGAAACAAGGTCAGATGGAGGTTAGCATACAATCTGGTGAGGAGTGAATGTGGTGTTGCAACTTCACCTGCAAAACAGTAAAGACAGATAATACAGAAGCTGCTTCCAACTTCACTCTGCATCCTCTTAATTGCACAAACCATCCACACCATGGCCCAGTGTTCTGGTGGGAGTAGTTTAACCTGCAAGGAATATTTGGAATGAAAATTGGGGCCATTTTTGCAAACTCTCAATTTATGAGCTTTCATACATGGAGCCAAATGGGAGTGGAATGTACTGATTCTGGGTTTGATGTGGTCTCCATACTTGCCTTTTTTTTTTTCTGACTTCTATGTTTCTCATCGACCTAGGGTTTTCTGGGTATGGCTCAATGACTTCCACACTAAACGTTTCTCAGTTCACAAAGAACGACCCTCCTGGGAATCCATTGCATGAGTATTTCCTTCTAAACACTGTCACGTTTTCATGACTGGACAGCTTTGATACTTTTAAAATGGTAAATTCTTGTTACAGCTGCCAACAAGGAATCTGTTGTTCTCCCACTTCTATCAGAGGGTTGCATGATTCCTGTAGGATGATAAATAGGCAGCCATGTCTGGCTTTTGCCTGGTAATATAGCCTTTGTTTCATTTCATCTGCATGGACTTCTCATCATGGAGGGGCCCTTTCATTGTGCTGTTTCTGGATGGGACTGCCTCTCACCACAGACAATTTTGCTGCCGGGGATTTCCACAAATCTTCAGGTAAACTGGTTGCACTTCAGGTTGTGGGTCATTGTCTTGTTGTGGAGGCTGCAGTTGTTTGCACTTTGCAGAAGGCTTTTGGTTTCTTTGACAGGAACCATTGAACATTGCTTAGACTCCAGCACAAGGTAGCTCATACACAAGTGAGCCTTGACTTTTCTTTGTTTTCATGGGAAATCCACAGTGCTCCTGAACAGTAGCACTGGACATTTCCAAGCTTGTCATCACCACAGATGGCCTCTGAGACACAGTCTCAACCACATCTGCACCCATGAGAGGCCAGTCTGAGGTGTGAGAACACTGCTCCACACTGGACTTGCCTTTGTCATGGTTGCTGCCTTTCCCAGAGAACCCCTGAAAAGCTCAGAATGAAGGGAGGCATTGAGGTCAACAGCCTGGTCATCTTTTGCTGACATCCACCTCTGGGGTTTCAGGTATGATTCTATCACCCTAAGAACCCTCAACAACACACCAGATAATATTGCAATCCCCATGGGACCCAATTCTTGTACACACCCTCTTTCACTAATGGAGCTAAAAGAGCAGTTTCCAGGGACCACCTCACAGTCACAAAACGCCTCTTATCCCAGCTGTACCTGACCAAGGAGACAGCAAGAAGGGGCCCTGAGGTTGAGAATTTTAGAATCCTATAGTGGGTTTGTATAGGCAGCCTTTTTCCTGATACCAGGCTGGCTATGCCTGTACCATTATCCCCTGCTTAGACAGACTGACTGCTCTGGCAGCCTGGTGCCTCAGCCTGCCTCATGAATGTGCATGGGCTAGTCTCAGGGCACCTGGTCTGATTGTGAGCTCTGTCTAGGGACACAATAAATGTCACTGTTGCCTAGTGACAAATCCCTGGCTCTTGGTGGAGAAGGAGACCTCCACGGAGGTGCTTCAGTAGTGTCTTCTTGCCTGTCTTCTCTGTGAAATCCATGGATAGTCTTATGATCCTAGGAGAGGGCAGACATTAGCTAGCCTGAAGAAATGCCATACACAGCCACAGAAATAAGCTACAAAATCCTTAAGCATCCAAAAGGATCTGCAAGACTTCCTAGGCCTGCCTAGACATTGTAGCGTGAATCTTCTTGAAACTTGTCCCACTGTGATTTCTAGGTACAGCCTGCCTGTGTTCTTTGGGGCTGTTCTCTTCCAGGTGGAAATTCCTGCAGAGCCATGCAGCCTCAGGGGCTGCTGGGCTATGTTTTGTGTGGAAATGTTGTGACTGTTGAATGTCTGAGAGTGTGGCATTGTGCGTTCGAGAGTGTGTTTGTGTCTGTAAGTAAAGTCTGCTTAAAATAATGTGGCTAATGCAATTCAGTGCTTCTTTTTTTTTTTTTTTAATCTTCCAACCTTTTGTTGGACTGTCTGTGTTGCTCTCTCTGTGTTGCAGGGTTCCATGTTCTTCATTTTTCTGCGGATCATGAATCTGCGGTGAATTGGGAGGTGGGCCAATACACACAGGCATCAAAATAACCTCCTCCTGCAAAAAATTTGACACTTCAACATAGAAGGTGAGGCTTCCTGCAGAACAATGTAGCCTCAGGTGTTGCCAGGTTGTGTTCCTGTGTGACTGTTGTCAGTGTTGGATGTTTGTATGTGTGTGTGGCATTTTGTGTTTCTGTGTGTGTCTGTGTGCCTGTAAGTGGCATCTGCTTAAATGAATGTGGCTAATGAACTTTATCGCTTGTTTTTTATTTATTTTTTTAGTCACCAAACCTTTACCTGGTCTATCTGTGTGGCTCTGCTCAGGCTGTGGGGCTCTGTGTTCTCTATTTTTCTGTGGATCATGAATCTGCAGTAAATTGGGAGGTGGGCTGAGACCCGCAGTTGTTTAAATCATCTCTGTCTGCAAAAAAAAAGCCACTCTTCCAGAAAGAAGAGGAGCACACCACACCAACAAATAGACATATTGGTGTTTCATTGTCTCAACCTTATCTGCACAGTCTGAGACAAGTCTGAGGTATGAGAACAACCTCATCAGCAAATGAAAGGCCAATCTGAGGTATGCAAATACTCCTTCACCTTGGACTTGCCATTGTCGGGGTTTCTACCTTTCCAATAGATCTTCTGTGAGACCTAGGGTGAAGTGAGGCAGAGAGGTCAAGAGCCTGGCCTTCTTTCACTGACACCAACCTCTAAGGTCTCAGGTATGATTCTATCCCCCAAAGAACCCTCAGCAACACACCAGGTCATATTCCAATCCTTATGGGACCTGATTCTTGCATACAGCCTGTTTCAAAAATGGAGTCAGAAGGGCAGTTTCCAGCAACCAGGTCACTATCTCAAAACACCTCCTTCTCCATCGGGACCCAACCATGGAAATGGCCCAAAGGGTTCCTGAGGTCGAGACATTTAGGGTCCCACAGTGGGTTTTCACAGACAGTCTTTTTATCAATACCAGGTGAACTCTGCCTGTAACATTTTTCTCTGCTTAGTCAAGCTGACAGCTCTGACTGTCAGCTTGCCTAAGCAGAGACAAAAGCATCTGCAGGATTGTCAGATGCAAAAGCATCTGCAGGATTCCTTAGGCCAGACTAGATGTTGTAGGGGTGAGTCATTTGAAACTTGCCCAACTGTGATTTCCAGATATATCATGCCTGTGTTTCTTATGGTTGCTCTCTCCCAGGTGGGGATTTCTGCAGAACCACATAGCCTCAGGAGATGCCAAGCTGTGTTTTTCTGTGGGAGTGTTGTGAGTCTTGGATGTCTGTGTGTGTGTGTGTGGCATTGTGTGTGTGTGCCTGTAAGTGGAGTGTGCTTAAAATTGTGTAGCTAACCCACTTCAGCCCTTCTTTTCTTTTTTTATTATCACAACTTTTTCTGGTGGGGTATTTTGAGTGCCTGATGTCTACATGTGTGTGTGGCATTGTGGGTTTGTTTGTGTGTGTGTGTGTGACTGTAAGTGGAGTCAGCCTAAAGGAATGTCCTAATGCACTTCAGTGCTTTTTATTTTTGAGTCTCCCAACATTTTGATGGCCTGTATGTATTTCTCTACTTGGGCTGTGGGACTCTCTTCCAGGTGGTGCTTCCTGCACAACAACTCAGCCTCAGTAGCTGCTGGGCTGTGCATTTCTGTGGGAGTACTGTCAGTGTAGGATGTCTGAGGGTGTGTGTGGCATTGTGTATTCAAAGAAAGCCACTCTTCTAGACAGAAGAGGAGCACACCACACCAAAAAGAGACATCTAGTGTTTTATTGTAGTGCAGCCAACCCAGGGAAAGACACTAGAAATCCTGTCCACTGGACACCTTCAATTAACCTTGAATTCGGTTCCTAGATGAGCAAGTGATTCACATCTGGTGGCAGGACGGGGGCTGTCCTCCATCATCATGGGATTTCATCCTGGGACATAGAGTATGAGCAGCAATAAGATCAGATAGGGGTAAGTGTACAATCTGGTGAGTGGTACATAAGGTTTTGCAACATCATCTGCAAAAAAAAAAAAAAAAAAAAAAAAAAAAATGAAGACAGATGGCACAGAAGCCGCTTCCAAGTAAATAGCCTTGTGTTCAGGTGGAAATACTCCAACGTGTAGAGAACATTTTGAGAACAAACTAGGGCCATTCTGGCAAGCTCTCAATGTGAGGGCTTTTAAACCTGAAAGAAAAATGAGAGTGTGATGGATTGATGCTGGGTGGGATGTGGCCTACACACTGGCGTCTTCTTTTCCTGACTTTCATGATCCTCTTCAGCCTAGGGTTTCCTGTGTCTGGCTCCATGTCTTCCACACAGAAAGTTGCCCAATTCATGGAGGATGACCCTCATGGGACTCCATTATGTGAGAGTTTCTTTCTAAATTCTATCACGTTTTAATGATTGGGCAGCTGTGATAATTTTAAAAGTGTAAATTCCTGTTACAGTAACCAACATGGAAACTCTTGTTCTCCAACTTTTTTTGGAGTGCTGCATGATTCCAGTAAGATGAGAAGCAGGCAGCCATATCTGCATTTGCCTTGTAATCTTGGCTATGTTTCACTTCATCTGCACATCCTCTCTTTGGAGTGGATCTTTCATTGACTCTTGCTAGACTGACTGCCTCTTGCTACAGATCTTTTTGCTGCCAGGAATTTCAGGAAGCCAAAAGGACTTTGCATAGGCTGGCTATGCTGCAGGTTGTGGGTCATGGTCTCCATGTGGGGGCTGATGTTTTTTGCTCTTTGCAGGAGGCATTTGGGTGCTCTGACAGGAATCTTTGGACATTGCTTGGACTTCTGCACAAGTCAGCTTGTTCACTCAGGTGAGCCTTCATTTTTCTTTGCTTTCCCGGGGGGGTTGTCCACATTTCCTCTCATCAGCACTACTGGACACCCTTTTCTATCTTGCAATTTTCACAGATGGCCTCAGAGACAATATCTCAAATTCACCTGCACCCTTGAGAGGCGAGTGTGAGGTGTGAGAACAACACTGTATCTTGAAGTTTCTTTTGTTGTAGCTCCTGTCTTTCCCTGAGAGCACTATGAGGCCCAGGATGAGGGGAGGCAGTGATGTCAAGGGCCCGGCCATCTTTTGCTGACACCGCCTCTTGGGTCTCAGTGATGATTCCATCACCCAAAGATGCCTCAAAAACACACTAGATGGTATTTCAATCCCTATGGGAATTGACTCTTGCATACATCCTCTTTCGGGAATGGAGACAGAGGTTCAGATTGCAGCAAACACTTCACAGTCTCAAAATGACTTTTCCTTCAGTGGAACCCAAACTTAGAGACGCCCAAAGGACCCTATAATCTAGATTCTTGTGTCCAGCAGTGGGTTATTGCAGGCAGCCTTTTTCTCTATACCAGGCATGCTCTGCCTATATCATTTTCCTCTGCTTAGGCAGGCCGACAGCTCTGACATCTGGGTGCCTGAGCCTGCCTCACAAATGTGCATGTGTTAGTCCCAGAGTACCAGCCTGATTGTGAGCTCTAGCTAGTGTCACAGTCACCACTGCCTTGCGACAAGTCCCTGTGGCTCAGCAGAGAAGGAGACCTCCGTGGAGTTGCATCAGTGGTGGACTTTGACTCTCTTCTCTTTGGTGTCCCTTGGATTGTCTCATCATCCTAGAAAAGGGCAAGAATGAGTCAGCCTGAAGAAATGTCAAGTACAGCTCCAGGAATATACTGCAAAATCCCTAAGGATGCAAAAGGATATGCAAGATTGCTCAGGCCTGCCTAGATATCGTAGGGGTGAGTGTTTCTGAAACTTGCCCCACTGTGATTTCTGGGTATAGTTCCCCTGTATTTCTTGGGGTTGCTGTCTCCCAGGTTGGGTTTCCTTCAGAATCACAAAGCCTCAGGGGCTGCTGGTCTTTGTTTTTCTATGGGCATATTGCATGTGATGTATGTGTGCGTGTGTGTGTGGCATTGTGTGTTTGTGTGTGTGTGCCTGTAGGTGGAGAGTGCTTAAAATAATGTGGCTAATGCACTTCAATGCTTCTTTTATTTATTTTCATTTTTTTAAGTCTCCCATCCTTTCTGGTGGAGTGTAGTGAGTGTTGGATGTCTTCGTGTGTGTGTGGCATTGTGTGTGTGTTTGTGTGTGTGTGTGTGACTCTAAGTGCAGTCTTCTTAAAGGAATGTTGATAACCCATTTCAGTGCTTCTGTTTTTCTGTCTCTCAACCTTTTGCTGGCTTGTCTGTGTGGCTCCACTTGGGCTGTGAGGCTCTCTCATGTGGTGCTAACTGCACAACAAGGCAGCCTGAGTAGTTGCTGGGTTGTATGTTTCTGTGGAAGTGTTGCGAATGTTGTATGTCTGTGTGTGTGTGGCATGGTGTGTACAAAAAAAGCCACTCTTCTAGAAAGAAGAGGAGCACACTACACCAAAAAAGAGACATCTCCCAGTGTTTCATTGTCCTACAGCCAACCCAGAAAGAGATCATAGCAGTCCTGTCCACAGGGCATATGAATTAACCCTGAATTCAGTTCCCCACCAAGCAAGTGAGTCATGTCTTAGTGGGGCACTCTGATATCATTTTAGGATTTTATCTTGGGACATAGAGTGTGAGCAGCAATAAGGTCACCTAGGAGTGAAGATGCAATCTGGTGAGGGATGCATAGGGTCCTGCAACTTCACCTGCAAAAAAAAAAAAAAAAAAAGAAAAAAAAAAGACAGAGGACACAGAATGTGTTTCCACCTAAATAGCCCAGTGTTCAGGAGGAAGTACTCCAACATACAGGGAATATTTTGAGTACAAACTGCGGCCATTGTGGCAAAATCCCGGTGTGAGGGCTTTCATACATGAAGCCAAAGGACAGTGTGATGGATTGATGCTGGATGGGATGTGGCCTGATTTTCTTGACTTCCATGTTTCTCTTCAGCCTAGGGTTTCCTGAGTCTGGCTCCACATCTTCCACATTAAAAGTTTCCCACTTCCTGGAGTATGACTGTCATGGGAATCCATTGTGTGAGTGTTTCTTTCTAAACTCTGTCACATCTTAATGACTGGGCAGCTGTGATATTTATAAAAGTGTACACTCCCATTACAACCTCCAGCATGAAAACTCTTGTTCTCCCACTATTATTGGCATGCTGCATGATTCCTTTAAGATGAGAAACAGGAAGCTGTGTCTGCGTTTGCCTGGTAATCTTGACTCTGTATCACTTCATCTGCACGTCTTTCCTCGCTGTGGAGTGGATCTTTCATTGGCTCTTGCTGGATGGGTCTGTCTCTCTCTACAGATCTTTTGGCTGTGGGGCACTTCAGGAAGCCAAAAGGACTTTGTGTAGGCTGGCTACTCTCCATGTTGTGGGTTGTGGTCTCCTTGTGGGAGCTGATGTTTGCATGTTGCAGGAGGCTTTTAGGTCCTTTGACAGGAATCTTTGAACATTGCTTGGACTCCTGCAAGAGTCAGCTTGTTCACTCAGGTGAGCCTTTATTTCTCTTTGCTTTCAAGTGGGATCCACATTGCCCCTCATCAGCACTATTGGACATATTTTTCCGGCTTACGTTTCCCACAGACGGCATCTGAGAAACTGTTTCCACCTCATCTGCACCCGTGATAGACCAGGTTAATGTGTAAGAACAATGCTTTATCTTGGACGTTCTTTTGTTGTGGTTCCTGCCTCCTTCTGAAAGCCCCTGTGAGACTCAGGATGAAGGGAGGCAGTGAGGTCAAGGACCCAGCCATCTTTCACTGACACCCACCTCTTGGGTCCCAGCGATGATTCCATCACACAGAGACCTCTCAAAAACTCACCAGACAGTATTCCAATACCCATGGGTACTGCCTCTTGCACACATCCTCTTTCTGGAATGGAGGCAGAGTAGTGGATTGCAGTGACCATCTAATAGTCTCCGAATGACTTCTCCTTCAGTAGAACTCGACCTTGAAGACTATCCAAAAGGGCCTTATGGTCTAGACTTTTTGGGTCCAGCAGTGGTTTATCACAGGCAGCATTTTTCATAATACCAGACTGGCTCTCCTTGTTCCCTGTTCCCCTTCTTAGTCAGTCCAAAAAGTCTGACAGCCATGTGCCAGAATCTGCCTCTTGAATTGAAATATGCTGGTCTCAAGGCAACAGGACTGGGCTGTGATATTTGGTTAGCATCACAGTGAATGCCACCTTTGACCAGAGACAAGTTCCTGCAGCTTGATGGAGAAGAAGACCTTTTTACAGGTGTGTTGGTGGTGGACTTTCACCTGTTTTCTCTGAGGGAATTACAGGATAGTCCCATGATCCATCCTGAAACAATGTCAATAAGAGCCTCAGGTATAAACCGCAAATTCCGGATGAATCCAAAAGGATCTGCAAGATGCCTCAGGCCTGCCTAGGCTCTGTAGGCATGAGTCCTTTTGACACTTGCCCCACTGTGGTTTCTAGGTACAGCCCTCCTGTGTTCCTTGGTGTTGCTCCTTCCCAGGTGTGGCTTTCTGCAGGACCATGCTGCCTCAGGTGCTGCCAGGCTCTGTGTTTCCGTGGGAGTCTTACAAGTGTTGGATGTCTGCATGTGTGTTTGGCTTTGTGTATTTGTGTGTGTGTTTGTGTCTGTGTGCCTGTAAGTGAAGTCGGCTTAAAGGAATGTGGCTAACTCACTACACTACTTCATTTTGTTGAGTCTCCCAACCTTATGTTGCCTTTCTGTGTGCCTCTGCTTGGGATGTGGAGCTCCATGTTCTTTTTATTTATTTTATTTATTTATTACTGTGTGTGTGTGTGTGTGTTTGTGTGTGTGTGTGTGAATCATGAATCCGCAGTGAGTTGGGAGGCCGACCAAGACACACCGCTCTCCATGTCTCCTCACATTGCAAAACTGCACCTCTTCTAGATAGAAGAGAAAACCACACCCAAGAGCAGACATCTCCCAGTTTTTCATTGTCCTGTGGCCAATCCAGGAAGAGACACTAGCAATCGTATCTGCAAGAACCCTTGAATTTTCCTCAAATTCAATTTGCAGGTGAGCAGGTGCTCCACGTCATGAGGGGCACTCCTCCATCACCTTGACTTTTCATTCTTGGGCAGAGAGTGTGAGGAGCAATAAGGTCATATTGGGGTGAGGATACAATCTAGCGAGGGGTGGATGGGGTCCCACAACTTCACCTGCAAATAAGGTGAAGATGAGTGACACAGAAGGTGCTTCCAACTGTGCTCCCCACATTCCATTAATTGCATAAGTAGTCCACACCATGGCACATTGTTCAGGTGGGAGTACTCCAACATGCAGAGAACATTTGGAGTGCAAACTAGGGGCATCCTGGCAAACTCCAGATTTGAGGGCTTTCATACGCAAAGACAAATTGGAGTGGGATGGATTGATGCTGGGTGGGATGTGGCCTCCATTTCACAGAGGTCAAACTCATTGGAATCCATTGTGTGAGTGTTTCCTTCTAAACACTGTCATGTTTTAATGACTGGGCAGCTGTATTCCTTTTTAAAACATAAATTCCCCTTACAGCCACCAACAAGGAAACTTTTGTTCTCCCACTCCTATCAGAAGGCTGCATGACTCCTGTAGAATGAGAAGCAGGGAGCCGTGTATGGATTTGCCTGGTAATCAAGGCTCTGTTTCACTTCATCTGCGTGTCCTTTCTCATTGTGGAGGGAGTCTTTCATTGAGCTTTTGTTGGATGGGACTGCCTCTTACAACAGATCTTTTGGCTGCCAGGAATTTCAGGGAGCAAAAGGGACCTTGGTAAGCTGGCTGTGCTCCAGGTTTTGTGTCATGGGCTTGTTGTAATATCTCAGGTTGTTTGCACTTTGCAGGAGGCTTTTGGTTCTTCCAGTAGAAACATTTGAACATTTCTGGAAATCCAGCACAAGTTAGCTCCTTCTCACAGGTGAGGCTTGATTTTTCTTTGCTTTCATGCTGGGTCCACATTGCACCCCAACAGCAATACTGGCCAACATTTTTAGGCTTGCAATCACCACAAACGGCCTCTGAGACAATTTCACAATGTCATCTGCACCTAGGAGACACCAGTTTGACATGTAAGAACAATGCTTAACTTTGGACCTACCTTTTTTTGTTCTTGCCTTTCCCAGAGAGCCCCTGCAAGGACCATGATGAAGGCAAGCAATGAGATCAAGAGACCAGCTACCTTCAGCTGACACTCATTTTGGGGGTCTCAAGTATAATTCCATTACACGAAAACTCCTTGACAACTCACCAGACTATATTCTAATTTAGATAAGACCCGATTCTTGCACAAAGGTGCTTTTTGGAAATGGAGTCAGAAGACCTCTCTTAAGCAACCACCTCAGAGTCTCAAAATGCCTCCTCCTCCACCAGCACCCAAAGATGCAGGTGTCCTGAAGGGGTTTTAAGGTCAAGAATTTTAGCACTAGTCTCAAGACACTGGGCCTTAGCTGTGGGCTCTGGTTGGCATCACAGTGAAGGCCACCTTTGCTTAGCGACACGTCCCTGCAATTTGGCTGAAGAGGAGACATTTGCGGAGGTGCGTCAGTGGTGGACTCTGTCCTTTATTACCTTTTTTCTTTGTGGAAACTTCAGGATAGTCCCATGATCATAGGAAAGGGCAGACATAAGCCAGCCTGTAGAAACATCAAGCACAGCCCCAGGAATAAACAGTGAAATTCCTAAGGATCCAAAACAATCTGCAAGATTTTTCAGGCCTGGCAAGATGCTGTATTGGTGAGTCTTTCTGAAACTTGCCTTACTCTGCTTCCTGGGTAAAGCTGTCCTGTGTTCTCTGGGGTTGCTCTCTCCCAGGTGGGTCTTTTTGCAGAACAACACAGCCTCAGGAGCTGCTGGGTTGTGTGTTTCTGTCGTAGTGTTGTGAGTGTTGGATGCCTGCCTGTGTGTGACATTATGTGTGTGTGTGCCTGTAAATGGAGTCTGCTTAAATGAATGTGGCAAACGCACTTCAGAGCTTGTTTTTTGTTGTTGTTGTTGTTGGGGAAGGTGTTTCCCAACCTTTTGGTGGTCTGTCTATGTGGCTCTGCTTGGACAGTGGGATTATGTCTTCTTTATTTTTCTGTGTATCATAAATCTGCAGTGAATTGGGAGATGGACTAAGACCCACCCTTGTCCAAATCACCTACTCCTGGAAAAAAAAAAGTCACTCTTCTAGAAAGAAGAGGAGAACACCACACCAAAATAATGGACATTTCTTAGTGTTTTGTTGTTATGGGACCAACCCAGAAAGAGACACAAGCAGTCCTGTTTGCAGGGCCCATTCACTTTACCCAGAATTCAGTTCCCAGCTTAGCAAGTGTTTCACATCATGAGGGGGCACTCCTCCATCATCTTGAGATTTTATTCTGGGACATAGAGTATAAGCAGCAATAACATCAGATAAAGTGAAAATTCAATTGGGTGAAAGTTGTCACCTGAAGACAGTTGACACAGAAAGTGCTTCCAACTTGATCCCCACATTCCCTTAATTGAAGAATCAGTCCATACCATGGCCCAATATTCAGGTGAGTGTGCAGGCTGGGGCCATCCTGGCAAACTCCCCATTTGAGGGCTTTCATACCTGGAGCTAGGTGGAATGTGGCCTCCACACTTGCCTCATCTTTTCCTGACTTCCATGTTCCTCATTGGTCTAGGATCTCTTGGGTCTGGCTCAATGACTTCCAACACTAAGCATTTCCCAGTTCACAAAGAATGACACTTATGGTAATACATTGCATGTGTGTTTCCTTCTAAACACAATCACATTTTAATGATTGACCTGCTTTGATACTTTTAGAACTGTAAAGTCCCATTACAGCCACAAACAAGCAAGCTCTTGTTCTCCCACTTCTATCAAAATCTGCATGATTTCTGCAGGATGAGAAGCAAGCGTTTGTGTCTGGCTTTTGCCTGGTAATCTAACTTCCATTTTTTTTCATCTGTATACTTTTCTCATTGTGGACAGGCTCTTTCATTGGGTTGTTTCTGAATGGGGCTGCCTCTCTCCACAGATTATTTAGCTACCAGGGATTTCAGAGAGGAAAAGGGACTTCAGGTAGGCTGGCTGCCCTCTAGGATGTGGGACATTGTCTCATTTTAGGGAATGAATTTCCTTCAACTTTACAGCAGGCTTTTTGCTCCTCCGACAGGTATCATTGAATATTGCTTGGACTGCAGCACAAGGCAGCTCATTCTATCAGGCAAGGTTTGGTTTTTCTTTGCTTTCATGGTGAATCCACAGTGCCCCTCTACAGCAGTATTGGACACCCTTTTCAGGATTGCTATGCCACAGACAGTGTTTGATATGCTGTCTCAACCTCATCTGCACCCGTGAGAGGCCAGTCCAAGGTGCGAGAGCATAGCTTCACCTTGGACTTGCCTTTGTCCTTGGTCCTGCCTTTCCCAGAGAGACCCTGTGAGGCCCCAAATGAAGGGAGGTAGTGAGGTCAAGAGCCCAACTATTTTCACTAACCCCAGCCTCTGTAGTCTCAGATATGATTCTATGAAACAAATAACCCTCAACAACACACCAGACTATATTTCAATCCCCATGGGGTCTGATTCTTGCACACAGCCTCTTTCAAGACTCAGTCAGAAGAGCAGTTTGCAGCGACCAGCTCACAGTCTCAAAAAGCTTCCTCCTCCAGCATGACACAGCCACGGAGACACCATGAAGGAGCCCTGAGGTCACCACGTTTAGGGTCGCACAGTAGGTTTTCACAGGCAGAATTTTTCTTCCTACCAGGCCAGCTCTGCCTGTACCATTTTACTCTGCTTAGGCAGGCTGAAAGCTCTGACAGGCAGGAACCTGAGCCTTCCACATGAGTGGGCATGTGCTAGTCTCAGGACATCAGACCTAATTATGAGCTCTGGCTGGGGTCACAATGAATGTAACCATTGCCTAATGACAAGTCCCTGCAGCTTGGTAGAGAAGGAGATCTCCATGGAGGTTCATCAGCAGTGGTATCCAGCCTATGTTCTATGTGGGATCCACAGAATTGTTCCATGATCCTAGGAGATGGCAGATGTGAGCCAGCCTAAAGAAACCTCAAGAAGTGTTCTAGCAATAAACCAAAAAATCCCTAATAATCCAAAATGATCTGCAAGATTCCTCGTTCATTCCTAGATATTGCATGGGTAAGTCTTTTTGAAACTTGTCCCACTGGGATTTCTAGGCAGAACCAGTCTGTTCACCCTGGGGTTGCTCTCTCCCAAGTGTGGCTTCCTACAGAACCAGGCAGCCTCTGGAGCTTCCAGGCTGTGTGTTTTTTGGGGAGAGTTGCAATTGTTGGATGTCTGCATGTGTGTGTGTCCTTGTGTGTATGGTTGTGTGTGTGACTGTATGTATACTCTGCTTAAAGGAATGTGATTAATGCACTTCAGCACTTCTTTTTTTAAGTCTTAAGCCTTTTGGTAGCCTGTCTGTTTGGCTGTGCTTTTGCTGCAGGGCTCTGTGTTCTTTATTTTTCTGTGGATTATGAATCTGCAGTTAATTGGAAGGCATGCTAAGACCTGCCAGCATCCAAATCACCTTTCTGTGCCAAAAAAAAAAAAAAAAAAAAAAAAAAAAAGGCCATTCTTCTTATAAGGAGAGAAGCATAACAAAGCAGAAAACAGACATCTCCTGGTATTTCATTGTCCTATGGCCAACCCATGGTGGTACACTAGCAGTCCTGACCACAGGGCTTCTTGTATTTACCTCAAATTTACTTCTTAGCTGAGTAGGTTCTTCTTGTAATGAAGGGGCACTCCATCATCTTGGGATTTTATCCTCACAAAAAGTGTGAGCAGCAACAAGGTCAGATAGCAGTGAGGATACAATTGGGTGAGCGGTGGAAGGGATCCTGCCACTTCACCTGCTAAAAAAAGAATGAACACAGATGACACAGCAGTTGCTTCTAGCTCCATCCCCACATTCCATTTTTAGCAGAATGAGCCACAGACAAAACCCCTCAGACACTAGACTCAAGAAGAAAGTGGCTTTATTCAGCTGGGAGAGTTGGCAGACTCCCGTCTCAAGAACTGAGCTCCTGGAAGAAAGAGTTCCTGGCCTTTTTAAGGGCTTACAACCTTAAGGGGTTCCATGTAAAAGGGTCTTGATAGATTGAGATCTATAGGTAACACATGTGGTTAGAAAGGTGGGTTAAACTTTTACCTGCTCTTCTTGTAGGCTGATGATACTGCTCCCGTCCAGGTACAGCTCCAAGCCAGCTGATGTCCAAGGTTGGTTTCAAAGGTCAGGCCTGCAAAAATAAACTGTGCCCAACACCTGTACACAGTTATGTTCAACTGGGCTCTCTGATACTGGGAGTAAGGTGGTGAGGTTCAAGGTATTGAAAACTTCAGTGGTTATGCAGGGGTTTTCACAGAGGAAGCTTTGGTAGCTAGTTAGTCTAGCACTCATTATCCAATGATGTTCTTCCATATTCATTAATGAAATTCCATCTAGCTCTTTGGAGAGGTAGGCAGATAGTCTTGGCCAGGGTCCCACTGTCTGGGTTAAAACCCCAACTGCCATCTTTTCTCTTTCTGACACATATAGGGTGAATGTCTTTGTAAGATCATGCAGCACCAGGGCTGGGCCTGATGTGAGTTTCTCTTTTAACTCATTAAAAGCTCATTACTATTGGGACTTCCATTCAAAATGCTCCTTGTTACCACTCTTTGTGACTTCATACAGAGGTTTAACCATACTGCAAATACAGCTGCTAATAATTCTCTCACCTGCCTCCTGGTTTTAGGCTCTAGTAGTTTGCAAATGACTTGCTTTCTTTCTGATCCCAGGCTGTGATCCATTGTAGGACACTAAATCCCAGGTAAAGTAAAAGCTGTCAGCAGATATGAACTTTCTTCAAGGACACCTTATACCCACAGTCCTCCAGGTGCCAGAGTAGGGTATCCATTCCATTGTTGCACCCGACTACTGTGGGGTGTCCACACATGAGGTCGTTGATGCACTGGAGCAACATGCAGCCTAGGTCTCTGATGGGAAGTGTCTGGAAGTCTTGAGCTAGTGCATTCCCAAAGATGGTGGGGGAGTTCTTGAACACTTGGAGAAGCCAGGTCCAAGTGTACTGAGTGGTGACACTTGCCCTGTATATTCCCACTGAAAGGCAAACAGTTTCTGGCTCTTAGGGGCTAGTCTGATGCTTAAGAAGGCATCCTTCAGCTATCTTCAGCTGGCAGCAACCCCGACAATGGATATGGATTAGATACCATTGGGGGCAAAGTCACTGTAGCTTGGCTGACTGAGCACAGATCCTATACTGGCTTCTAGTCCTTTGTCCATGGCTTGGGAACAGACAGGCGGGGAGTTTTCCATGGAGGCTGACTAGGGACTATAATTCCCAAGGTCCCCAGGTGCTTGAGATGGACCTGGGTACCTTCAAGAGCTTCTCTGGGAACTAGGCACAGTTTTGCTTGACTGGCTGGACCCCAGGGTTATCCTCTATGACTAAGGGGGCCTAGTTAATTGCCAACCCTTGAGGGTTCTTTTCTGCCCACACCTTTGGCCACCGCTTAGCCAGATCTGGTCCTTTTAGCCTGATTCAGTTAAAAAGAGTCTCCATTCCTCCTCAAGAGGAACCATAAGGGCCATGATGACCCCAGTTCCAGATAACCTTAGCTGTAAAGAGTGTGCTTTTTTAAAAAGATGGTAGCTCTCAGCTTGCTAAGAAGGCCCCTTCCTACCAAAGGCAAGGAGCAGTCAAGCATGTACAGGAACTGGGGAATCACTTCAGCTCCCCCCCACCCCCATAGTGCAGGTCCAGGGCAAAGAGAAAGGTTGCTTTGCTGAGAATCATGTGGCTCTGATTATATTAATAGTATCTGTGGAAAAGAGGGCCACGAGGGTGGTTACTACAGCACAGGAGCCTGGACCCTCTCTGTCCAGTAACACTTCTGCCAGATCAAAGAAATCCCCTTGATCCTTGTCTAAGGCCTCCTGCTCAGAGTCACCTTGCTTCCCTTTCGACTGGGGGCACTTGTTCTTCCAATGCCCTATTTCCTTATAGTAAGCACACTGGTTACGCTGCAATCATGGATGGTCAGACTGGATATTTTTCCTGGGGCTCCCCTTCTCTTGCCCCTTAGGGGGCATCCCTTTAATAGCTGCAGCTAGTAGTTTGGCATTTTGCCAGGCTTGGCATTCACTCTCTCTGTGGTTCTCTCTGTGGCTAACTGCATCCCCATTTACAAACACCCTGTTGGCTATCTCCAATAACTGTGAAGTATTCATGCCTGAAAACCTAGTCTGTTTCTGCAAGTTTCTTCTGATATCTTCTGTATTTTGACCAACTAAAGCCAAGTTAATCATGGGCTGACATTCATGGGTATCAGGATCAAAGGTAGTATACATATAATAGGCCTCACATGGTCTCTTGTAGAACATTTGTGGATTCTGAGTTCCCTGTTTTAACAATTCCAGAAGGGCTTCCCTGTACCAGTTTAGGCTTTGTATACAATTTCTTTCATTTGAGTCCCTCTGGGGGTCTGTTTCTGGTAATTGGATCCTCATATACTCTTAGGGGGTTTGGTAATCAGCTGGAATATGTTCTTCCAGCCACTTAGTTGCTGCTGGGAACACTCTCCTCCTTTAATCTGTGTTAAAGGCATACATGAGCAACTGATGGTAATAAGACCAGGTGGGGTTGTGTGTTTCAATAATAGTTTGGAGGAAATAAATTATAGCTTGATCACTTTTTGTATAGGATGGTGTATTGTTTTTCCAATTGTGGAGATGGGCAGAAGTGAAGGGTTGGTACACAAAGGCATAACTTTGCACCATATGCCCATCCTCGTCTACCTGAATATATCATTGCTATCTCAGGGTCATTTGTATCCCAGATGTAGGCCTCAAATGGGCTGCCATGGGAGGGGTTTCTCCCAAGGTCTCACATCCTTTTATTTCTACTCTGGGTGTCCTGGGGATATGTAGACCTTATAGAAGCTTGGTTGCAGTGGGCTCAGATATGGGAGGTCTTCCTTCTTAGTGAAGGGGGTGGTGGGCACTGGTGCTGTTTATTGCTGTCAATCCTATGATTTTGGGTCAGGACTTCAGGAGTCGATTCTGCTCAGTGGGTAGAGCTGGAGTCTTGCTTGGCTGTCTGTCATTTTGCTACTACCACTATTGCTTTTAACCACTGTAGGGGGTCTAAAACCAGCTGTAACCAAGTGTCTATGTACAGACTCTGGACTGGGTATCCTGGCTTACCAGTTATTTGTGCCACACTTTTGAAGAAACAGACCTATCTAGGCTTCTTTCTGATGGCCAACCCATTTCCAGTCTTCAAAAATGTATTTATAGGAGCAGATACATTCAAATACAACCCTGGACAACAACAAAAATGTTGAAATGTCAATAAGAGAATCTCACTTGCACTTTACATTTCTCTGAATTACACCATTTGTGCAGAAATCACAGACATAATTATAATTGCTAATCCAATTCTACAGCTTATCAAAGGAAATGAGCCATAATTAGCTTTATTGGAAGAAAGTGCCTGAATTCAGCTTCTAGCCTTCTTCTAACCACCAAGCAGGTACAGTAAATTGAATATTACTGCAGAAATAAAAGTCATCTAAAACTTGTCTTCAAAAATATTTCCCCAAACTATAAAAATAATAAAAACATAGTTAAAACTATCTTGTACCACAGTCATCATGAACATCAAGTATTCCTCTAATCAATTTTCTATGATTCATTCTGATTCAATGTTTATTTACCCTGAAGTTTTGTTGTAGTATCAGATGCTGGCCAGTCTATCTCACACAAAGTTCTAAGTTTTCCTTGTGTCTTGAAATTTGTCAGCATAGTTTCTAATGGAATGGGCTTACTTTGCATTCCCCCCATCTTCCTCCTGAATCAAAACAACACTCACACCACAAGAAGGAAAGGGTAAAGGTGTCACTCACTCATCTCTCCCATTTCAAACTCAAGCACTTACTCGCTTTCACTTTACTTTTTGCAAACAAGTCAAGCCAAATCAAAATCAATACAAAAGTGCCAATAAGGACATATCCTGGGTAAGTAGGCCATGTTTCCACTCAAATAGAGTGGGCAATTTTGCAGGATGAGTATTACCATATTCCAGATATCTGGATTGTAATCATTAGTTTCTTCCTGGTATACAGTCACTGCATTGATCCTTTGTGGGGACCTGCAGTGTACTGCTCTGAGGAGGTGTTCCACTGGGGAAAATGCCTACCCTGGAGCACCCTCAGGATACATGTCACTCAAGCTGGCCAGGTTCTGCCACAGAGATACATTGCAGGGCAGTCCTAAGCTGCCTTATGTGCTGCCTCGATGGTCCATTAATCACCTCGCTTCCCAGTCAGGGAACCAAGAAATGTAGTAGCACCAGTGTTTGACAAAACCACTCAGACACGGGATTAAAGAAGAAAGTGGCTCTATTTGGCCAGGAGCATTGGCAGACTCAGATCTTAAGAAACAAGCTTCCTGGAAAAAGAGTTCCTTTGGCCCTTTTAAGGACTTACAACTCTAAGGGGTTCCACGTGAAAGGGTTGCTATAGTTTAAGATCTATAGATAGCACATGTGGTTAGAGTGGTGAGTTAGTATTTTATCCTCAGGCCTGGTCATTAGTGGCACCAGCTGGTCTTGCCACTGATATCATTCCTGTTGTTTTTTAACTTTTACTTCCCCCTTCTCTTCAGAGACAGGAGACAGTAAGAGAAATGGCCTCTCTCCTCACCTTAATTGCACAAGAAGTCTGCAACATGGCCTGATTTCAGGTGGGAGTACCCCAATGTGCAAGGAGTATTTGGAGTGCAAATTGGGGCCATCCTGGCACACTCCCAATCTGAGGGCTTTCAAACCTGGAGGAAAATGGGAGTGGAATATATTGATGCTGGGTGGAATGTGGCCTCCTCACTTGCCTGTTCTTATCCTAAGTTCCATGTTCCCCCTTGCCCTAGGGTTTCTTGGGTCTGGCTCAGTGACTTCCACAGTAAATGTTTCCTAGTTCACAGAGAGGGACACTCATGGGAATCTATTGCATAAGTGTCTCCTTCTAAACACTGCCACTTTTTAATGACTGGGCAGCTTTGAAAATTTTAAAGCCGCATATTTGTGTTACAGCCACCAATAAGAAAACTCTTGTTTTCCCACTTCTATTAGAGGGCTGCATAATTCCTGTAGGATAAGAAACAGGCAGCTGTGTCTGGATTTTGCCTGGTAATCTAGCCTCTGTTTCATTTCATCTGCACGGCCTTCTCATCGTGTAGGGGCACTTTCATTGGGCTGTTGCTGGATTGGACTCCCTGTCACCACAGATTACTTAGCTGCCAGGGATTTCAGAGACCAAAAGGTATTTTGGGTAAGCTGGCTGAGCTCTAGCATGTGGGTGATTGTCTCGTTGTCAGGGCTAAGGTGGCTTGCACTTTGCAATGGGACTTTGGGTCCTCAGAGAGGAATCATTGAACATTGCTTGGACTCCAGCACAAGTTAACTCATTCTCTCAGGTGAGCCCTGACTTTTTTTATTTCATCAGGAATCCACAGTGCTTATCAACTGCACTACTGGAAACAATTTTCCAGCCAGCTTTCACCACAGACACCCTCTGAGACACTGTCTCAACCTCACCTGCACCTGTGAGAAGACAGTTGGAGGTGTGAGAACACTGTTCCACCTTGGACATGTCTTTGTCCTGGTCCCTGCCTTTCCCAAAGAGCCCCTGTGAGGCCCAGGATGAGGGAAGGCAGTGAGTTCAAGAACCTGGGCATCTTTCATTGACACTCATTTCTGGGGTCTCAGGTGTGATTCTATCACCCAAAGAACACTCAACAACACATGAGACTATATTCCAATTCCAATTGGACCCAATTCTTGCACACAGCCTTTTTCATGAATGGAGTCAGAAGAGAAGTTTCCAGTGACAAAGCCAGAGTCTCCAAATGCCTCTTTCTCCAGCAGCACCCAACAACTGAATCCACCCAAAAAGCCCTGAGTTTAGGGTCCCACAGTGGGTTTTTGCTGGGAGCTTTTTCATGAAACCAGAATGGCTCTGAGTGTACCATTTTCCTCTGCTTAGGCAGGCTGGCATTTCTGACAGCCTGGCACCAGAGGATGCCTCACAAATGTTCATGTGGTAGTTTGAGGGTACCAGGCCTGATTGTGAGCTCTGGCTAGCATCACAATGAATGTCACTGTTGTCTAGAGACAATTCCCTGCAGCTTGGCTGAGAAGGAGGCCTCCATGGAGGTGTGTTGGCAGTGCACTTGCCTGTCTTCTCTGTGTGATCCATGGGATTTTTCCATGATCCTAGGCAAGGGCAGACATGAACCAGCCTGAAGAAATGTCAAACAGAGCCCAGGAATAAACTGTGAAACCCCTAAGGATCCAAGAAGATATGCAATATTCCTCAGGCCTGCCTAGACGTTGTAGGGGTGAGTCTTTTTGAAACTTGCTCTACTGTGATTTTTTGGTACAGCCCACCAGTGATTTTTGAGGTTGCTCTCTCCCAAGTAAGGCTTTCTGAAGAACCATGTAGTGTCAGAGCTGCTGGGCTGGGTGTTACTGTGAAAGCATTGTGAATGTTGGATGTGTGCATG
Organism: Pongo pygmaeus; assembly: GCF_028885625.2. Classification (NCBI taxonomy): domain Eukaryota; kingdom Metazoa; phylum Chordata; class Mammalia; order Primates; family Hominidae; genus Pongo; species Pongo pygmaeus. The sequence goes on along the minus strand of NC_072397.2, from coordinate 13,518,439 downwards.
TGTGTGACACATGGTGTGTTTGTGACTCTGTGTGTTTGTGTACGTGTGTGTGAATGTAAGTGGAGTCAGCTTAAAGAAATATGGCTAACACACTTCAGCACTTTTTTTTTTAGTCTAGCCAACTTTTGTTTGCCTTTCTGTGTGGCTCTGCTTGGGCTGTGGGACACCATGTTCTTTAATTTTATGTGGATCATGAATCCACAGTGAATTTGTAGGTGGGCCAGGAACCACCAAATCAACTCCCTCTGCAGAAAAAAAGCCACTCTTCTAGAAAAAAAGAAAAGCACACCACACCCAAAGGCAGACATCTCCCTGTGTTTCATATTCCTATGGCCAGCAGGTAAAGACACTAGCAGTCTTGTCAGCAGGGCACCTTAATTAACTCAAATTCGGTTCTGAGTTGAGCAGGTGCTTCACGTCCTGAGGAGGCATGCCTCCATTGTCTTGGGATCTTATCCTGGAATACAGAGTATGAGCAGCAATAAGGTCAGATGGGATGAGAATACAATGTAGGGAAAGGTGGATGGGGTCCCACAACTTCACTTGTGCAAAAAAAATATAAAGACAGATGACAAAGAAGGTGCTTCCAACTCCATCCTCACATTCCCTTGGTTGCAAAAGCAGTCCACACAATATCTTGATGTTAAAGTGAGAGTACTCCTACACTCAAAGAATATTTAAAGTGCAAATTGGGGCCATTCTGGCAAACTGCCAGTTTGTGGGCTTTAATACCCAAAGTCAAAAGTGAGTGGAATGGATTGATGCTGGTTGGACGTGGCTTCCAGGCATGCCTCTTCCTTTCATGACTTCCATGATTCTCATAGTTTTAGGTTTTCCTGGGTCTGGCCTAACGACTACCACAGTTGACAATTTCCAATTCATGGAGAACGATCCTCATGGGAATCCATTATGTGAGTGTTTCCTTCTAAACACTGTCATGTTTTAGTGACTGGGAAGCTTTGATATTTTAAAAACCATATATTCCCATTACAGTCTCCAAAAAAAAAACTTGTCCTCTCACATCTATTGGAGGGGTACATGATTCCTGTAGTATGAGAAGCAGGCAGTTCTGTCAGGCTTTTACCTGGTAATCTAGACTCTGTTTTAGTTCATCTGCATGACTTTCTCATTCTGGAGGGGCACTTCCATTGAGCTGCTGCTGGATGGAACTGCCTCCTGCCACAGATTTTATACCTGCCAGAGATTTCAGTCAACAAAATGACTTCTATTAGGCTGGCTGCACTTCATGTTGTGGGTCGTTTTCTCATTTTGGGGGATAAGGTTGTTTGCACTGTGCAGGAGGGTTTTGGGTCTTCTGACAGGAATCTTTGAACATTGCTTGGATTCAAGCACAAGGCAGATTGTTCTTTCCAGTGAGCCTTTTTTTAATTTATTTTTTTTTCCATCTGGAATCCACAGTGCCACACAATAGAACAAATGGACACCCTTTTCAGGCTTTTCATCGCTACCGATGGATCTGAGACAGTGTTGAAACCTCATCTGCACCCTTGAGATGACAATACGAGGTGTGAGAACACTGCTGCACATTGAACTTACCTTTGCATTGGTTCCTGCATTTCCAAGAAAGCCTCTGTGAGACCCAGGATGAAGGGAGGATGTGAGGTCAAGAGCCTGGTCATCTTTCACTGACATCTACCTTTGGGGTCTTAGGTATTATTCTGTCACCCAAATAAGCCTTAGCAATATACCATACAATATTTCAATCCCCATGGTACCCAATTCTCTCAAACAACATCTTCTAAGAATGAAGTCAGAAGAACAGTTTCCAGTGACCACTTCAGAATCTCAAAACATTTCCTCCTCTAGTGAGACCCAACCATGGAAACCATCCAAAAGGGTCCTGAGTTTGAGTCTTTTAGTGTCCAACAGTAGTTTTCTGCAATTGCATAGGCAGACTGACAGCTCAGACAGACTGGCGCCAAAGCCTACCTCATGAATGCACATGGACTAGTCTCAGGGCACCAGAACTGATTGTGACCTCTGGGTAGAGTGACAATTAATGTCATTGTTGCCTAGCACCGAGTCCCTGTGGCTTGGAGAAGAAGGGCACCTCTATGCAGTTGAGTCAGCCATGGACTCCTGTCTTTCTTCTCTGTAAGATAGACTGGATAGTCCCATGATCCCAAGAGAGGGCAGATATAAGAGTCTGAAGAAACATCAAGCAAAATTCAAGAAATAAGTTGTGAAATCCCTAAGGATACAGGAAATCCCTAAGGATACACAAAATCTGCAGGATTCTTCTGGCCTGCCTAGGCATTGTAGTTGTGAGTCATTTTGAAACATGCCCCACTGTGATTTACAGGTACAGCATGTCTGTGTTCCATGGTGTGGCACTCTCCCACGTGGGGCTTCCCGTAGAACCATGCAGCCTCAGGAGCTTCCTGTTGGTGTTTTTCTGTGGGAGTGATGTAAATGTTGGATATTTGCATGTGTGTGTGCCATTGTATGTTTGTGTGTGTGTGTATGTGTGTGTGTGTGCCTGTAAAAGGAGTCTGCTTAAATGAATGTGGCTACTGCACTTCATTGCTTCTTTTTTTTTTTGAGTCACCATACCTTTACTTGGCCTGTCTGTGTGGCTCTGCTTGGGCTGTGGGGATCCATTTTCTTTATTTTTCTCTGGCTTATGAATCCACAGTGAATTGTGAGGTGGGTTGAAACCCGACATAGTTTAAATTACCTCCCTCTGCAAAAAAAGTCATTTTTCTAGAAAGAAGAGGAGTATACCACACCAAAAAAAACAGACATCTCACAGTGTCTCATTGTCCTGTGGCTAACTTGGGAGAGACACTAACAGTCTTGTCCATAGCGCCCCTTGAATTTACATTGAATTGAGTTCCCAGTCAAGCAGGTGCTTCATGTCATGAGGGAGCACTCCTTCATTGTCTTCGGATTTCATCCTGGGACATAGAATTTGAGCAGGAATAAGCTCAGCCAGGGGTGAGGATAAAATCTGGTGGTGGGTGTATGTGGTCCCACAATTTCATCTGCAAATAAAATTAAGACAGATGACAGAGAAGGTACTTCCAATTCCATCCCCACAATTCCTTAATTGCACAAGCAGTTCACACCATGGCCCAGTGTTCAGGTGAGAGTACTCCAATACACTATGACCATCAGGAGTGCAAATTAGGGCCATCTTGGCAAATTCCTAATTTGAGGTTTCATACCCATAGCGAAAAGGGAGGAGAATGGATTGATGCTTGGTGGGACATGGCCTACAGACTCGCCTCTTCTTTTCCTGACTTCTATAATTCTCATCACCCTAGGTTTTCCTGGTTCTGGCTCAACGATTTCCACCATAATTTTTAGTCTGTTAATGGGGAGCAAACCTCATGGGAATCCATTGCCTGAGTGTTTCCTTGTAAACACTGTCACATTTTAATGACTGGGAAGCTTTATACTTTTAAAACTGTAAATAACCATTAGAGCTGCAAACAAGGAATGTTTGTCTCCCATTTCTATCAAATGGCTGCATGGTGCCTGGAGGAAGAGAAGAAGGAAGCCATGTCTGACTTTTTTCTTGTAATCTAGCCTCTATATCGTTGCATCTGCACAGCCATCTCATTGTGGAGGAGCTCTTTCATTGTGATGTTGCTCATTAGGACTGCTTCAAACAACAGATTGTCTAGCTGTCAGGAATTTCAGAAAGCCAAAGGGACTCTGGGTAGGCTGGCTGCATTCCAGGTTGTGGGTCATTTTCTCCTTGTGGGGGCTGAAATGGTTTGCACTTTGAAGGAGGCTTTTGGGTCCTCTAACAGGAATCATGGAACATTGCTTGGACTCCAGAACAATTTAGCTCATTCTCTTAGGTGAGCCTTGATTTTTCTTTCCTTTCATGAAGAATCCACAGTACCCCATAACAGTACTATTGGACACACTTTTCAGGCTTGCCATGGCCACAAATGGACTCTGAGACACTGACTCAACTTCATCTGCACCTGTGACAGGCCAGTTCAAGGTGTGAGATCACTGCTCCACACTGGACTTGTATTTGTCATAGTTTCTGATCTTCCCAGATAGGCCCTGCAAGACCCAAGCTCAATGGAGGCATTCAGGTCAAAAGCCTGGCCATCTTTTGCTGAAAGCCACCACGTGGGTGTCAGGTGTGATTTAATCACCCAAAGAAGCCTCTACAATACACCAGACTCTATTCCAATGAACGTGGGACCCAATTCTTACTCCCTCTGCAAAAAAAAGCCACTCTTCTAAAAAGAAGAGGGTCACATCACACTCAGAAACAGACATCTCCCAGAATTTCATTGTCCTGCGGCCAACCCAGAAGAGACACTAGCAGTCCTCTCCGCAAGGCTTCTTGAATTTACCTCAAATTTGGTTTACAGCCAAGCTGGTGCTTGATGTCTTGAGGGGGCACTCCTTCATCATCTTGGAATTTCAACCTGGGACATAGAGTGTCAGAAGCAATAAGGTCAGATAGTGGTGAAGATACAAACTGATGAAGGGAGGATGGGGTCCCACAACTTCACTAGCAAATAAAATGAAGACAGATGATATAGAATGTGCTTCCAGCTACATCCCTGCATTCCCTTAATTGCACAAGCAGTCCACATCACTGCCCATTGTTCAGGAGACAGCACTGTAATGAGCAAGGAATATTTAGAATGCAAATTGGGGCCATTCCACCCCACTCCCGATTTGAGGGCTTTCATTCCTGGATCCAAATGGGAGTGGAATTGACTGATCCTGCGTGGGATGTGGCCTCCACCCTTGCCTCTCTTTTTTTTTTAAATTCCATGTTTCTCATCAGCCTAGGGTTTCCTAGGTCTGGCTCAATGACTTCCACCCTAAATATTTCCCAGTTCATGAAGAAAGACCCTCATGGGAATCCACTGAGTTAATGTTTCCTTCTAAACAATGTCAGGTTTTAATGACAGGACAGTTTCCTAATTTTAACACTGTAAATTCACATTACAGCCACCAACAGGAAAGCTGTTTTCCTCCCACTTCCATCTGAGGGCTGCATGATTCCTGTAAGATGAGAATCAGACAGTCACGTCTGGCCTTTGCCTGGTAATGTATCCTGTGTTTCATTTTATCTGCATAGCCTTCTCATTGTAAAAGAGCTCTTTCATTGGGCTATTGCTGAATGGTATGGCCTCTGGCCACAAATTGTTAAGCTGCCAGGCATTTCAGAGAGCAAAAGGGACTTCAGGTAGGCTGACTGTGCTCCATGTTGTGGGTCATGGTCTCATTGTCAGGGCTGAGGTTGTTTGCACTTTGCAGTAGGCTTTTGGGTCCTCTGACAGGAATCATTGAACATTGCAGAGATTCCAGCACAAGGCAGCTTGTTCTCTCAGGTGAGCCTTGATTTTTCTTTACTTTCACGGGGAATCCACAGTGCTCCTCAAGAGGACTAATGGACAGGTTTTTCAAGCTTGTCATTGCCACAGAGGGCATCTGAGACACTGTCTTAACCATATCTGCACACATGAGAAGCCAGTCTGAAGTGTGAGAACACTGCTCCATTTTTGGCTTGCCTTATCCTGGCTCCTGTATTTCCCAGAAAGCCCCTGCAAGGCCCAGAATGAAGGGAGACAGTGAGGTCAACAGCCTGGCCATCGTTCACTGACACCTGCTTCTGGGGTCTCAGGTATGTTTATTTCACTTAAATAAGCCTCAAAAACAAACCAGACTATATTGCAATTCCCATGGGGCCTGATTCTTGGACACAGCCTCTTTCAGAAATGGAGTCAGAAAAGCAGTCTCGAATTGCCTCCTTCTCCAGTGGGATCCCAAAACAATGAAGGACCTAAGGGCCTCTGAAGTCTAAACTTTTAGGGTCCTGCAGTGGGTTTTCACAGGCAGCCTTTTTATCAATACCAGGATGGCTCTGCCTGTACCATTTTTCTCTATTTAGGCAAGTTGATAGCTCTGAGAGCTTGACACCAATCCTGGCTCACGAATGTGCCTGCACTAGTCTCAGGGCACCAGGCCTGATTGTGAGCTCTGACTTGTGTCACAATGAATGTCACCACTGCCTAGTGAAAAGTTCCTGAGGTTTGGCAGAGAAGGAGACTTTGTGGAAGTGCTTTGGTGGCTGACATCACCTCTCTTCTCTGCAAGAACCATGGGATAGTTCCATGTTCCTAGTAGAGGGCAGACTTAACTAGCCTGAAGAAATGTCAAGCACAAGCCCATGAATAAATTGGGAAATCCCTAAAAATCCAAAGGAATCAGCAGGATTCCTTTGACCTGCCTACACCTTATAGAGGTGAGTCTTGAAACTCTCCCTATTGTGATTTCTAGGTTCAGGCCACCTGTGATTCCCAGGATTGGCTTCCTGCAGAATCACACAGCCTCAGGTGCAATCAGGCTGTGTTTTTCTGTGGGAGTGTTTTGAGTGTTGGATGTCCGTGTGTGTGTGGCATTGTGTGTGTGTGTGTGCCTGTAATGAAGTCTGCTTAAAGGAATGTGGCTAATACACTTCCACACTCCCAGATGCAGGGTTCTGTGTTTTCTTTTTTTGTTTGTTTTCTGTGGGTCATGATCTTGCAGTGAATTGGGAGGCATGCTGAGATGTGCTGGAGTCCATATCACCTCCCCTTGCAAAAAAAGTCACTCTTCTAGAAAAAAAGAGGAGCACACCACACCAAAAAAAAAAGACATCTCCACTGTTTCATTGTGGCCAACCAAGGAAGAGAGGCTAGCAGTCATTAATGCATGCCCCCTTGAATTTACCTCACCTTTGATTCCCAGCTGAGCAGGTCCTTCATGTTGTTAGGGGGCTCTCTTTCATTGCCTTTGAATTTCATTCTGGGGCATAAAGTGTGAGCAACAATAAGGTCAGACAGGGTTGAGGATACAATCTGGTGAAGGGCAGATGGGGTCCCAAAACTTCACCTGCAATTAAAGTGAAGATAGCTGATGCAGAATATGCTTTTAGCTCCATCCCCACATTCACTAAATTGCAAAAGCAGTCAACACCATTACCTGGCGTTCATGTGGGAGTACTCCAACATGGAAGGAATATTTAGAATGCTAATTGAGACCATCCTGGCAAACTCCCAGTTTGAGGGCTTTCATACCCAGAACAAAATGGGAGTAAAATGAATTGATGCTGGGTGGGATGTGGCCTCGACACTTACCTCTTCTTTTCTTGAATTACATGTTCTTCTTCATGCCTAGTGTTTCCTGGGTCTGGCTCAAAGACTTCCACACTAAACGTTTCCCAGTTCATGGAGAACGACCCTCATGGGAATCCAGTACATGAGTGTTTTCTTCTAAACAGTGCCACGTTTTAATGACTGGGCAGTTTTGATACTTTTAAAACCATAAATTCCCATTACAGCCACCAACAAGGAAACTCTTGTTCTCCCATTTCTATCAGTGAACTGCATGATTTCTGTAGGATGAGAAGCAAGCATCTGTTTGTTGCTTGTGCCTTATAAACTAGCCCATTTTTAAATTTTATCTGCAAGGGCTTTTTTTGTGCTGGAGGGATTCTTTCATTAGGCTGTTGCTGGATGAGACTGTCTCTCATCATGGATTATTCAGTTGCCAGATATTTCAGAGAGCAAAGGGGAGTCTAGGTAGGCTGGCTGCACTCCAGGTTGTGAATTTTTGTTCTCATTATGGGGGCTGAGCTTGTTTGCACTTTGCAGGAGGATTTAGGGTCCTCAGATAGAAATCATTGAAGATTACTTGATGCCAGCACAAGGCAGCTCATTCTCTCAGGCAAGCCTTAATTTTTTTTTTTTTTTTGGCTTTTATAGGGAATTCATAGGTCCACAGGGCCCCTCAAAAGCAATACTGGACACACTATTCAGGCTTGCCATTACCAGAGGCGGCCTTTGAGATACTGTCTCAACCTCATCTCCACCTGTGAGAAGCCAGTCCAAAGTATAGAAACACTTGAAAACACTGTTCCACTTTGGACTTCCCTTTGTTGTGGTTCCTACCTTTCCCACAGAGGCCCTGTGAGGTCCCAGAATGAAGGGAGGCAGTGGAGTCAAGAGCCCAGCCATCTTTCACTGACACCTGCCTCTGGGGTTTCAGGTATGATTCTATCACCAAAATAACCCTCGACAATACACCACACCAGACTCTATTCCAATTCCCATGGGACCCGATTCTGAGACACAGCCTCTTTTGGGAATGGAGTCTGAAGAGCAGTTTCCAGTGACCAACTCTCAGTCTCAAAATGCATCCTTCTTTAGTGGGGACCGTCCTCGCAGAGTGCCCTAAGGGGCTCTGAGGTCAAGAGTTTTAGTGTTCCGCAGTGGATCTTTGCAGGCAGCCATTTTCTTTATTTTATTTTATTTTATTTTATTATTATTACACTTCAAGTTTTAGGGTACATGTGCACAATGTGCAGGTTAGTTACATATGTATACATGTGCCATGCTGGTGTGCTGCACCCATTAACTTGTCATTTAACATTAGGTGTATCTCCTAATACTAGCCTTCCCCCCCTCCCCCCACCCCACAACGGTCCCCAGAGTGTGATGTTCACCTTCCTGTGTCCATGTGTTCTCATTTCAATTCCCACCTATAAGTGAGAACCTGCAGTGCTTGGTTTTTTGTCTTTGTGATAGTTTACTGAGAATGATGATTTCCAATTTCATCCATGTCCCTACAAAGGACATGAACTCACCACTTTTTATGGCTGCATAGTATTCCATGGTGCATATGTGCCACATTTCTTAATCCAGTCTATCATTGTTGGACATTTGGGTTGGTTCCAAGTCTTTGCTACTGTGAATAGTGCCACAATAAACATACCTGTGCATGTGTCTTTATAGCAACATGATTTATAGTCCTCTGGGTATATACCCAGTAATGGGATGGCTAGGTCAAATGATATTTCTAGTTCTAGATCCCTGAGGAATCACCACACTGACTTCCACAATGGTTTAACTAGTTTACAGTCCCACCAATGGTGTAAAAGTGTTCCTATTTCTCCACATCCTCTCCAGCACTTGTTGTTTCCTGACTTTTTAATGATTGCCATTCTAACTGGTGTGAGATATTATCTCATTGTGGTTTTGATTTGTATTTCTCTGATGGTCAGTGATGGTGAGCATTTTTTCATGTGTTTTTTGGCTGCATAAATGTCTTCTTTTGAGAAATGTCTGTTCATGTCCTTTGCCCACTTTTTGATGGGGTTGTTTTTTTCTTGTAAATTTGTCTGAGTTCATTGTAGATTCTGGATTTTCTAAATACCAGGCCATCTCTGCCTGTACCGTTATCTTCTGCTTAGGCAGGCTGACAGATCTAAGAGTCGCATGCCTGATCCTGCCTCACAATTGCATGCTCACTAATCTCAGGGTACCAGTCCTGATTATGAGCTCTAGAAAGTGACATAATGAATATCACCATTGCCTAGTGACAAGTCTCTGACTCAGAAAGGAGAAGGAGATCTTTGTGGAGGTGCATCAGCTGTAGACTCTCAAATCTTCTCTGCAGGATTTATGGACTGGTCCCATGATTCTAGAATAGGAAAGGTCTGAGCCAGCATGAAGAAATATCAAGTACAGTCCCAGGAATAAAACGCATTGTACCTAAGAATCCCAAATGAGCTGGATGATTTATCAAGCCTGCCTAGAAGTTGTAGGGTTGAGTCTTTTTAAGACTTGCCCCACTGTGACTTCTAGGTACAGCCCACAGGTGTTCCCTGGGGTTGCTCTATCCCAGATGGGGCTTCCTGCAGGACCATGAAGTCTCAGGAGCTGCTGAACTGTGTGTTTCTGTGGGAGTGTTGTGAGTGTTGAATATCTGCGTTTGTGTGATATTGTCTGTTTGTGTGTATTTTGTGTGTGTGTGTGTGCATGCCTGTAAGTGGAGTCTGCTTAAAAGAATGTGGCTAAAGCACTTTAGTGCTTTTTAAAATTATTACTTTAGTTTCCCAACATTTTTGTGGCCTGTGTGTGTGCTTTTCTTTGGCTGTGGACTCTGTTTTCTTTATTTATCTGCGGATCATGAATCTGCATTGAATTGGGAGGCTGGCCAAGAGCAGCCAGCATTCAAGTAAACCGCCTCTGCAGAAAAAGCCACTCTTCAAGAAATAAGAACACCATGCCAAAAAACAGACATCTCCCAGTGTTTTATAGTTCTGCAGTGAACCCAGGGAGAGACAGTAGCAGTCCTGTCCACGTGGCCACTCAAATTTACCTCTTATTTGGTTCCCAGCAGAGCAAATACTTCACTTTGTGAGTGTACACTACTCTACCATCTTGGTATTTCATCTTGGGACATAGAGGGTAAGCTGCAATTAGTCAGTACGGGGTGAGGATACAAGCTGATGAAGAGTGAATGGGGTCCCATAACTTCACCTGCAAAAAAAAAAAAAATGAAAACAGATGACATAGAAGGTGTTTCCAAACCCATTCCTGCCTTCTCTTAACTGCACAAGCAGTCCACAATATGTGCTGGGGTTCAGGTGGGAGTACTCTAAGGTGCAAGGAACAGTTGGAGTGCAAATGAGAGGCATGCTTGCAAACTCCCAATTTGATGGCTTTCATACCTGGAGCCAGATATGAGTGGAATGGATAGATGCTGGGTGGGATATGACCCCCACACTTGCCTCTTCTTTTTATGACTTCCATATTCCTCATTGTCCTAGGGTTTCCTGGGTCTGGCTTAAAGACTTCCACACTAAACCTTTCCCAGTTCACAAAGAACAACCCTCATGGGAATCTATTGTGTGAGTGTTTCCTTCTAAACACTGTCGGGTTTAATGTCTGGTCAGCTGTGATACTTTTAAAACTGTAAATTCCCATTACTGCCTGCAACAAGGAAACTCTTGTTGTCCAACTTCTATCAGAGGGCTGCATGATTCCTGTAGGATAAGTATGTAGCCATGTCTGGCTTTTGCCTGGTAATCAAGCCTTTGTTTCATTTCATATGTACGTCCTTCTCACTATGGAGGGCTCTTTCATTCAGCTGCTGGTGGATGTGACTGCCTCTTTCCACAGATTATTTAGCTGCCAGTTATTTCAGACAGCAAAAGTGACACCAGGAGTGCTGGCTGTTCTCCAGGTTGTGTGTCATTTTCTGGTTGTGGGGGCTGAGGTTGTTTTCTCTTTTCAAGAAGCTTTTGGGTTCTCAAAAAGGAATCACTGAACATTGCTTGGTCTCTAGGACAAGGCAGCTCTTTCTCTCAGGCAAGCCTTGATTTATTTTTGTTCTCATAGGGAATCCACAGTACCCCTCAACAGCACTACTGGACACAATTTTCAGTGTTGCCATCACCACAGATGGCCTCTGAGACAATGTCTCAACTTCGTCTCCACACTTGATTATTCAGTCCGAGGTGTCAGAACACTGCTTCACCTTGGACTTGCCTTTTTCGTGGTTTATGCCTTTCCTTTTTTTTTTTTTTTTTTTTTTTTTTTTGCTGTTTTATTTTATTTTATTATTATTATTTTTTTTTTATTTTATTTTTTATTATTATTATTATTATTATTATACTTTAGGTTTTATGGTACATGTGCGCAATGTGCAGGTAAGTTACATATGTATACATGTGCCATGCTGGTGCGCTGCACCCACCAACTCGTCATCTAGCATTAGGTATATCTTCCAATGCTATCCCTCCCCCCTACCCCCACCCCACAACAGTCCCCAGAGTGTGATGTTCCCCTTCCTGTGTCCGTATGCCTTTCCTACAAAGCCCCTGCAAGGCTCAGGATGAAGGGAGACAGTGATATCAAGAGCCCAGGCATTATTCACTGACAACCACCCGTGTGGTCTCAGATATGATTCTATTACCCAAAGAATCCTCAAAAACACACCTGACAATATTCCAATTCTTATGGGACCCGATTGGCACACAGCCTATTTCAGAGATGGAGCCAGAAGAGCAGTTTCCAGCGACCACCTCACATTCTCAAAATGCCTCCTCCTCCAGTGGGACTCATCAATGGAGACAGCTTGCGGGGCCTTGAGGTCGAGAAGTTTATGGACCCACAGTGTGTTTTCGCAGGTAGCATTTTTCCCAATACCATGCTGGCTCTGCCTGTACCATTCTCCACTCTTAAGGCAGGCTGACACCTCTAACCACTTGTCACTCAAGCTGCCTCATGAAGGTGCATGTGCTAGTCTCAGGGCACCAGGCCTGCTTTTGAGCTCTGGTTAGCTTCACAACAAATGTCACCATTGCTTAGTGACAAGTCCCTTTGGCTTGGTGAAGGAAGAGCTCTCCATAGAGGTGTGTCAGCTGTGGACTGTCTCCTGACTTTTCTGTGGGACTCCGGGATAGTCTATTGATCCTAGGGGAAGGCAGACATGAGCCAGCCTGAAAAAACATCGGGCACAGCCTGAGAAATAAACTGAGAAATTCCTAAGGATCCAAAAGGGTCTGCAGGATTACTTAGGCCTGCATAGACATTGTAGAACTGAGTCTTTTTGAAACTTGACCAACTGTGATTTTCAATTACTCCTGCCTGTGTTCCCTAGTGTTGCTATTGATGGGGCCTTCTGCAGAACCACAAAGCCTCAGGAGCTTCCAGGGTGTGTGTTTCTGTGGTACTGTTGTGAATGCTGAATGTCTGCGTTAGTGTGTGCTATTGTGTGTTTGTGTGTACATGTAAATGAAGTCTGCTTAAAGAGATTTGGCTAGTGCACATCAGTGCTTCTTTTTTTTAATTATTTTTTTGAGCTCCCAACCTTTTGGTGTCCTCTCTGTGTGGTTCTGCTTGGGCTACAGGGCTCCGTGTTTTTTATTCTTATGTGGATCATTAATCCACAGTGAATTGGGAGGCAGGCTTAGACTCAATGATGTTGAAATCAACTCCCCTGGCAAAAAAAAACCCACTCATCTAGAAAGAAGAGGAGTACACCACACCAACAAGCAGATATATTCCACTGTTTTATTGTCCAGTGGCCAAACCGGGAAGAGACACTAGTAGTCCTGTCCACATTACCCCTTGAATTTACCACAAATTCTGTTCCCAGCCGAGCAGTTGCTTCACATCATGATAAGGCACTCCTTCATCGTCTTAGGATTTCATCCTGGGAAATAGAGTTTGAGAAGCAATAAGTCAGATAAGGGTGTGGATACAATCTGGTGAAGAGTGGATGGGATCCAACAACTGCACCTGCAAAAAAAAAATAAAATAATAAAGACATGACACAGAAGGAGCTTCCAACTCCATTCCCATATTCCCTTAATTACATAAGCAGTCCACAACATGGCTTGGTATACAGGTTGGGGAACTGCAATGTGGAAGGATCATTTGGAGTGCAAATTGGGATTATCCTGACAAAATCCAGATTTGAGGACTTTCATACCCAAAGCCAAATGGGCATGAAATGGATTGATGCTGGGTGGAATGTAGCCTCCACACTTGCCTCTTCTCCTGACTTCAATATTCTTCAGCAGCCAAGATTTTCATGGTACTGGTTCAAAGGCTTTCACACTAAATGTTTCACAATTCACAGAGAACAACCCTCATGGGAATCCATTGCATGAGTAACTACTTGTAAACACTGTAACGCTTAAATGACTAGGCAGCTTTGACACTTTTAAAACCATAAATTTCCATTGCCGCCTCCAACAAGAAAATGCTTATTCTCCCACTCCTATCAGAGAGTTGCATAATTCCTGTAGGATGAGGAGCAGACAGCATTGTCTCACTTTTTCTGGTAATCTAGGTGGTTTCATTCCATCTACATGGTTTTCTCATTTTCAAGGGTCTCTTTCATTGGGCTGCTGCTGGATAGGACTGCCTTTCACCACAGATTATGTATCTGCCAGGATTTCAGAGAGCCAAAGGGACTTCAGGAAAGCTGACTGAGCTCCAGGTGGTCAGTTATTGTCTCATTGTGGGTGCTGAGGTTGTTTGCAATTTGCAGGAGGCTTTTGGGTCCTCTGACCCAAAATGATTGAACATTGCTTGGACTCCTGGACAAACCAGCTCATTCTCTCAGGTAAGTCTTGATTTTTCTTTGCTTTCATGGGGAATCCACAGTGTCTCTGAACAGCACTGCTGGACACCATTTTCAGGCTTGCTATCACCACAGATGGCCTTTGGGACACTGTCTCAATGTCATCTGCACCTGTGAGAGGTCAATCAGTGGTGTGAGAACACTACTACACACTGGACTTGCCTTTGTTGTGGTTACTGTCTTTCCCAGAGGTCTCTGGTGAGGCCCAGCATGAAGAAAGACTGTGGTAAAGAGCCTGGCCATCTTTCACTAACACCAGCCTTTGGGGTCCCAGTTATGATTTTATCACCCAAAGAACCCTAAATAACACACCAGTCTACAGTCCAAATCCCATGGGATCCAATTCTTGCACACAGCCTCTTCTGGGAATTTAATCAGATTGAGCAATTTCCAGCTACAAACTCACAGTCTTAAAATGCCTCCTTCTCCAGCAGGAAGAAACCACAGAGATGGCACAAAGGGGCCCTGAGGTTGAGACTTTTAAGGTCTAACAGTGGGTTTCACAGGGAGACATTTTTTTCTGATACCGGGCTGTCTCTGCCTGTACCATTTTCCTCTGCCTAGGCAGGCTGAGAGCTCTGAGAGCTGGGCACACTAGCCTGCCTCACAAATGAGTATGCGCCAGTTCTAGGTCACCAGCCTGATTGTGAGCTCTGACTAGCATCATGGTGAATGTCACCATTGCCTAGTGAAAATTCCTCAGGCTTGGCAAGAAAAGGAGACATCTGCAGGAGTGAGTCAGTGGTGAATTTTTGCCTGTGCTCTCTGTAGGGTCCAAGGGATGATCCCATGATCCTATGAGAGGGTAGACATGTACCTGCCTTTAGATATGTCAAAAGAGCCCCAGGAATAAACCACAAAATACCTAAGGATCCAAAAGGATCTGCAGGATTTTTCATGCTTGCCTAAACATTGTAGGGTTGAGTCTTGAACACAGCTGGCCTGTGTTCTCAAACCACAGAGCCTCAGGAGCTGCTGGGCTGTGTGCTACTCTGGGATTGTTGTGAATGTTGTATGTCTGCATGTGTGTTTGGCATTTTGTGTGGGTGTGTGTGTGTGTGCCTGTAAGTGGAGTCTGCTTAAAGGAGTGTGGCTAAAGCACATCACTGCTTTTTTTTTTTTTTTTTTTTGAGTCTCTTAACTTTTTGATGGCCTGTCTGCGTGGCTCTGCTTGGGCTGAGGGCCTCTGTGTTTTTTTAATTTTTTGTGGAAAATGAATACACAGTGAATTGAGAGACTTGCTAAAACCGTCAGAAACCATATCACCTCCTTTCTGCAAAACCAACATCTTCTCGAAAGAAGAGGAACACACCACACACAAAAGCAGACATCTCCCAGTGTTTCATTGTAATGAGGCCAATCCAGGAATCCTGTCTGCAGTGTCCATTGAATTTACCTTGAATTCCATTCCCAGCTGAGCAGGTGCCACAGGTTGTGTGGGAGCACTCCTTCATTGTCTTGGGATGTCACTATGAAACAGAGTGTGTGAGCAACAATAAGGTCAGATTGGGATGAGGATACAATCTTGTGAGGGGTGGATGAGGACCTGCATCTTCACCTGCAAAAAATGTGAAGACAGTTGACACAGAATTTGCTTCCAACAGCATACCTTCATTATTTTAACTGCACAACTAGTCCACACCATGGCCCAGTATTCAAGCGGGAGTACTCCAACATGAAGGGAACATTTGGAATGCAAACTGGGTCCATGCTGGCAAACTCCCGATTTTAGGGCTTTCATATCCAGAGCCAAATAGGAGTGGGATGGACTGATGCTTTGTGGGAGGTGGCCTCCACACTTCCCTCTTCTTTTCCTGACTTCTGTGTTTCTCATTGGCCTAAGGTATCCTGAGTCTGACTCAATGTCTTCCATACTTAAAGTTTTCCAATTAACTGAAAATGACCCTCTTGGGAATCTATTGCATCAGTGATTCCTTCTAAAAACTGTCACGTTTTAATGACTGGGCAACTGTGATACTTTTAAATCCATAAATTCCTGTTACTTCGGTCAACAAGGAAAGTCTTGTTCACCCACTTAAATCAGAGGGCTGCATAATTCCTATAGGTGAGAAGCAGACAGCCCCATCGGGCTTTTGCCTGGGAATCTAGGTTGTGTTTTATTGCATCTGCTTCTCGTTTCTCACTGTGGAAGGTGACTTTCATTGGGTGGTTGCTGGATGGGACTGCCTCTTGCCACAGATCTCTTCACTGCCAAAGATTTCAGGGAGCAAAAGGGACTTCAAGTAGGCTGGCAGCACGCCAGTTGTAGGTCATGGTCTCTTTTTGGAGGTTGAGGTTTTTGCAAATTACAGCAGGCTTTTCAGTTCGCTAACAGGAATCTTTGAATGTTGCTTTGACTCCAGCACAAGACAGCTCATTCTGTCAGGCAAGCCATGATTTATCTTTGTTCTCTTGGGGAATGCATAGTGCCTCTCAATAGCTGTACTGGACACACTTATCAGACTTTTAACCACAACAGTCGGCCTCTAAGGCACTATATGAGCCTCATCTGTACCCGAGAGAAAATAGTTCGAAGTGAGAGAACACTGCTCTAGCTTGGACTTGATTTGTCATTGTTCCTACCTTTCTGAGAGAGCCCATGCGAGGTCGAAAATGAAGGGAGGCAGTGAGGTCAAAGGCCTGACCATCTTTCACTAACACCCACCTCTGGAATCTCAGGTATGATTCCCTCATCCAAAGACCCCTCAAACTCTGGCCAGACTACATTCTGATCCCCATGGGACTCAATACTTGTGCACAGCCTTTTTCAGGAATGGAGTTAGAAGAGCAGATTCCAGTGACTACCTCACAGTTTTGAAATGGCTCTTCCTTCAGCATGACCCTACCATGGTGATGGTGCATAAGGGCCCTAAGATTGTGACTTTTATAGTCCTGCAGTGGGTTGTGACAGGCAGTCTTTTTCCCAACATAATGCCAGCTCTGTCTGTACTATTTTCCTATGCTTAGACAGGCTGACAGCTGAGTCCACCTTGCTAATATGCATGCAGTAATCTCAGGGCACCAGGCCTGAGCTATGACCTGTGGCTAGCTTCACAATGAATTTGACCTTTGCCTAGAGACAAATCCCTCTGGCTTGGCAAGAAGGAGATCTCTATGGAGGTGCATCAGCAGTGGACTCTCACCTGTCTTCTCTGTGTTGTCGATGGGATAGTCCTATGATCCAAAGAGAGGGCAGACATGAGCCAACCTGAAGAAACATCAAGCATATCCCCAGAAATAAACTGCAAAAATTCTAAGGATTCAAAAGAATCTGCTGAATTCCTCAGGACAGCCTAGATGCTGTAGGGGTGAGTCTTATTGAAACTTGCCCCACTGTGATTTCTAGGTTCAGACCTCCTGTGTTCCCTGGTGGTGTTCTCTTTCAAGTGAGGCTTCCTGCAGAACCATGCAGCCTCAGAAGCTGCTGGGCTGTGTGTTTCTGTGGGAGTGTGGTGAGTGTTGGATATCAGTGGGTGTGTGTGGCTTTCTGTGTTTGTGTGTGTGTATGTGTGTGTATGTGTGTGTGCCTGCAAGTGATCTCTGCTTAAAGAAATGTGCTTAATGCACTGCAGCACTTTTTATTTTTTAGTGTCTTAACCTTTGGGTGGCCTGTCTGTGTGGCTGTGCTTGGACTGCAGGGCTCCCTGTTCTTTATGTTTCTGTGGATAATGAATCTGCAATGAATTGGTAGGCTGGTTGTGACCAGCTGGGATCCCCATCATCTTCTCCTGCAAATAAAGGCACTCTCCTAGCAAAAAGAGAACACCACACCCAAGAAAACCATTTCCCAGTGTTTCATTGTAATGCAGCCAACCCAGAAAGAGACACTAGCATTCCTGTCTACAGAGTCCCTTGAATTTACCTGAAATTCAATTTCCAGCTGAGCAGGTGCTTCCCGTCATGAGGAGGCCTTCCTCCATCATCTTTGAATTTTATTCTAAGATAGAGAGTGTGAGCAGCAACAAGGTTAGATGGGGTTAGAATACAATCTGGTGAGGTGCTGATGGGGTCCTGTACTTTCACAAGCAATAAAAGGTGAAGACAAGGGACACAAAGGTACTTCAAACTGCATCCCCACATTCACTTAGTTGCACAAGCCATCCATACCATTGCCCAGTGTTAAGGTGGAAGTACTCCAACTTGCAGGAAACATTTGTAGTGCAAACTGAGGGGCTTTAATACCCAAAGCCAAATGGGAGTGGGATGGACTGATGCTGGGTGGGATGTGACCCCCCACCCTTACATCTTCTTTTCCTCACTTCCATGTTCCTTGCTGGCATAGGGTTTCCTGGGTCTGGCTCAAAGTTTTCCACAGTAAATGTTTTCCTGTTCAGGAAAAATGACTCTCATGAAAATGCATTGCATGAGTGTTTCCTTTTAACACTGTTACATTTTAATAACTGAGCTTCTGTGATAATTTTAAAACCATAAATTTCCATTACAGATAGCAAAATGAAAGCTTTGTTCTCTGACTTTTATTGAAGGGCTACATGATTCCTGAACTATGAGAAGCAGGCAGCCATATCTGGTTATAACCTGGTAATCTATGCTGTTTCCTTTTATTTGTATGTCCTTTCTTCTGTGGAGGGGATCTTTCATTGGGTTATTGGTGGATGGGCTGCCTCTCACCACAGATCTTTTTGATGCTACTGAGTTCAGGGAGCAAAATGGACTTCTGTTAGGGTGGCTGTGCTCCAGATTGTGAACGGTTGTCTCATTATGGGGGCTGAGATTGTTAGCACTTTGTAAGAGGATTTTGGATCATTTTGTAGAAATCTTTGAACATTTCTTGGACTCCAGCACAAGTCAGCTCATTCTCTTAGGTGAGCCTTGATTTTACCTCGCTTTCATGCTGCATCCACATTGCCCCTCAACAAACTGGAACTTTTCAGGCTTGCAATCAACACAGATGGCTTCTTGATAAAATTTCTCAATGTCATCTGCACCTTTGAGACCACTATTCAATGTATAAGAACATTGCTCCACTTTTGACTTGGGTTTGTCATTGTTCCTCCCTTTCCTAGAGAGCCCCTGGAAGGCCCAAAATGAAGAGAGGCAATAAAGCCAAGGGCCTGGCCACTTTTCACTGATGCCCACCTCTGGGGTCTCAGGTATGATTCCATCACACAAAAACACTTCATCAGTGCCCCAGACTATATTCCAATTCATATGAGACCCAATTCTTGCACAAAGCCCCTTTCAGGAATGGAGTTAGGAGAGCACTGTTCAGCAACCATGTCACAGGGTTGAAATACCTCCTCCTCCAGCAGGAATCAAAGACAGAAACATTCTGAAGGGGCCCTAAGGTCAATAATTTTAGCATCCCACAGTCATTAATGGCAGGCAGTATTTTTCATGATACCAGGACAGCTCTACCTATACTGTTTTCCTCTGCTTAGGCAGGCTGACAGTTCTGACAGCCAGGTGCCTGAGTTGGTCTCATGAACCTGCATGTGCAAATCTCAGAGCACCAGGCCTAATTATGAGCTCTGCCTAGTGTCACAATGGATGTCACCATTGCCTAGCAACAATTCTTCTGACTTGGTGAAAAAGGAGACCTCCATGAAGGTGAGTTGATGGTCTACTCTGGCCTATCTTCTCTATGGGATTCATGGGGTAGTCCCATGAACCTGGAAGAGGGCAGACTTGAACCAGCCTCAAGAAATTTCAAGCACAGCCCCAGAAATAAACAGCTCAATCCTTCAGTATCCAAAAGGATCTGCAGGATTCCTCAAGCCTGCCTAGACATTGTAGGGGAGAGTCTTTTTGCAACTTGCACCACTGAGATTTTGAGGTTTAGCTCACATGTGTTCCCCATGGTTGCTCTCTCCCAGGTGGGACTTGCTGCAGAACCACACAGCCTCAGGAACTGCTGGGCTGTGTGTTTTGCAGGGAGTGTTGTGAGTGTTGGATGTCTGCGTGTTTGCATGGCATTATGTGTTTGTGTGTTTGTGTGTGTGCCTCTAAGTTGAGTCTGCTTAAAGGATTGTGGCTAGCTCACTTCAGCGCTTCCTTTTTAGTTTCCCAACATTTTGGTGGCCAGTCTGTGTGGCTCTGCAGAAGCTCCTTGTTCTTTAATTTTGTGTGGATCATGTATTCGTACTTCAATTGGGAGGTGGGCGGAGAACTGCCAGTGTCCAAATCACCTTCCCCTGTAAAAAAAAGCTACAAAACAAGTAATAAAAATAAAAGCTCACCACATCGAAAGATCAGACATCTACCAGTGTTTTATTGTCCTGAGGCCAATACATGGAGAGACACTAGCTGTTCAGTCTGCCAAACCCCATGTATTTTCCTCAAATTTGGTTCCCAGCTGAGCTTCACATTATGAGCTGGCCCTCCTCCATTGTCTTGGGATTTCACCCTGGGACATAGAGTGCAAGCAGCATTAAGGTCAGGTAGAAGTGAAAATACAATCTGGTGAGGGGTGGATAGGGTCCGGCAACATCCCCAGCAAAAAATAAATAAATAAATAAATAAACAAATAAATAAATAAATAAATAAAGACAGATTACACAGAAGGTGCATCCAACTTCTTCCCTGAGTTCCCTTAATTGCACAATCAGTCCACAGCAGTCCAGTGTTCGAGTGGGGTTATTCCAACATGCAAGAAACATTTGGAATGCAAATTGGAGACATCCTGTCAAACAGGCAGTTTCAGGGCTTTAATAACTGGAGCCAAATGGGAGTGGAATGGATTCATGCTGGTTGGGATGTGGCAACCACACTTGCCTCTTCTTTTCTGTATTTCCATGTTCCTCATCAGCCTAGAGTTTCCTGGCTCTGGATCAATGACTTCAACACTAAACCTTTCCCAGTTCATGGAAAATGACCCTCATGGGAATCCATTGCATGAGTGTTTCCCTCTATCTCCCATAATGTATTAATGACTGGGCAGCTTTCATACTTTTAAAGTCGTAAATTCCTGTTACAGCCACCAAGAAGAAAACTCTAGTCCTTTGCTTTGACTCCAGCACAAGGCAGCTCATTCTCTCAGGTGGGCTTTTATTTTTCTTTGCACTCATGAGGAATCCAAAGTGCTGCTCAGCAGCACTACAGGACAGAGTTTTCAGGATTTCCATCACCACCAATGGCATCTGAGAGACTGTCTCATCCTCATCTGAATCCATGAGAGGCCAGTACAAGGTGTGGGAACACTTCCCAGCCTTGGGCTTGCCTTTGTCATGGTTACCGCCTTTCCTGAAGAGCCTGTATGAGGCCCAGGATGAAGGGAGTCAGTGAGGTCAAGAACCTGGCAATCTTTCACTGACACCTGCGTCTGGGGTCTCAGGTATCAGTCTATCACCTAAAGAATCCTCAACAACACATCAGACTATATTACAATCCCCATGGGGCTTTATGCTTGCACACAGCCTCTTTTGAACATAGAACCTGAAGAGCAGTTTCAAAAGACCCTGTCACAGTCTCAGATCCCTTCCTCCTCCAGTGGGTCTGGAGAAGTGATATGGCCAAAAGGGACCCTGAGGTCAGCACTTTTAGGGTCCTGCAGTGGATTTTTGCCTTCAGCATTTTTCCTGATACCAGGCCGGCTCTACCTGTACCATTTTCCTTTGTTTAGTTAGGCTGAAAGCTTTGACAGGCAGGCACTCAAACCTGCCTCACGAACCTGCAAGCATCACTCTCAGAGCACCCAGGCCTGATTGTGAGTTCCAGCTAGCATCACAATAAATCTCAGCGTTGCCTAGTGTCAAGTCCCTGTGGCTTGGTGGAAAAGGAGGCATCCATGGAGTGTTGTTGGCAGTGGACTCTCGCCTGTCTTCTCTGGGGGTAGTCCTGTAAACCTAGGAGTGGGCAGATGTGAGCCAGCCTGAAAAAACCTGAAGCAGAGCCACATGAGTAAACCACAATATCCCTAAGGATCCAAAAGGATCTTTAGTAGTCCTCAGGCCTGCCTAGATGTTGTAGGGGTGAATAATTTTGAAACTTGGCCCACTGTGATTTCTAGTTACAGCCTGCCTGTGTTCTCTTGGGTTACTCTCTCCCAGGTGGGGCTTCTTGCAGAACCACACAACCTCAGGAGCTGCTGGACTGTGTGTCTCTGTGGGAGTGTTGTGAGTGTTGGATGTGTGTGTGTGTGTAGCATTGTGTATTTATGTGTGTCTGTGTGTGCGTTTGGGTGTGTGTTTGCCTATAAAAGTCATCTGCTTAAAGGAAAGTGGCTAACACCCTTCAGTGCTTCATTTTTCATAGTCTTGAAACATTTTGGTGGGCCCCAGTGTGGCTCTGCATGGCCTGCAGGGATCTATCTTCTTCATTTTTCTATGGATCATAAATCCACCATAAATTGGGAGGCATGCTGAAATGTGCTGGCGTCTAAATCACCAACCATGCAAAACAAAAGCCACTCTTCTAGACAGAAGAGGAGCACACCACATGAAAAAAACAGATATCTCTCAGTGTTCCATTGTCTTGTCACCAATCTAGAGAGAGATACTAGCAGTCTGTCAACAGGGCCCCTTGAAGTTACCTCGAATAAGTTACCAGCTGAGCAGGTGCTTCAGGTCACAAGGGGGCACTTCTCTATTGTCTGGGGATTTCATACTGTGACACAGTGTGAACACAATAAGGTCAGATAGGGGTGAGGATACTATCTGCTGAGGGGTGGATGGGGGTCCCACAACTTCACCTGCAAAAAACAAAAATGAAGACAGATGACACAGCATATTCTTCCAGCTAAATCTCTGTATTTCCTTATTGCAAAAGCTGTCCACAACATGGCTTGACATTCATGTGGGAATACTCCAACATTCAAGGAAGATTTGGAGTTGAAATTAGGGCCATCCTGGTGAACTCCCAATTTGTGGGCTTTCATACCTGGAGCCACGTTCCTCATTGGCATAGGGATTCCTGGGTCTTGCTCAAGGACTTCCACATAAATGTTTCCCAGATCATGAAGAAAGATCCTTATGAGAATTCATTGCATGAGTTTTACAGTCACCAACAAAGACACTCTTGTTCTCCCACTTCTATCTGAGGGCTGCATGATTCCTGTAGGATGAGCAGCAGGTGGGCGTTTCTGGCTTTTGCCTTGTAATCTAACTTCTGTTTCATTTTATATGCATGACCTTCTCATTGTGGAGGGGTGATTTTCTTGGGCTTTTGTGGACAGGAGTGCCTCTTGCCACAGATTATTTAGCTGCCAGGGATTTCAGAGAGCCAAAAAGATGTCAGATAGGATGGCTGAGCCCCAGGTTGTGTGTCATTATCTCATTGTGGAGGCTGAGGATGTTTGTGCTTTGAAGGAGGCTTTTGTGTCGTCTGACAGGAATCATTGAACATTGATTGGACTCCAGAACAAGGCAGCTTGTTATAACGGTCTCAACCTCATCTGCCTCCATGAAAAGCAAGTCTGGGGTGTGAGAACACTGCTCCATCTTGGACTTGCCTTTGTCATGTTTTCTGTTTTTTCAGGAAGCCCCTGTGAGGCCCAGGATGAAGGGAGGTTGTGGGAAGAAGAGATCAGCCATCTATCACTGACATCCACATCTGGGGTCTTAGGTATGATTCTATCACCCAAAGAACCCTCAAAAACACACCAGACTATATTATATTCCTTATGGGATTCAATTCTCATGCACAGCTTCCTTCTGGAATGTAGTCAGAAGAGCAGTTTTCAGAGGCCAACTCACAGTCTCGATATTCCTTTTCTGTCCGCAGGAACCAACCATGAAGACACCTGAGGTTGACATATTTAGGGTCCTGCAGTGGGTATTCTCAGGTAGCCTGTTTTCTGATACCAGGCCAGTTCTACCTGTACCATCTTTTCTGCTTAGGCAGGCTGACAGCTCTGACAGCTCACTGCTGTCACAGTGAATGTTACCGCTGCTTTGTGGCAATTCTCTGCAGCTTGGTGAAAAAGACCTCCATGGAAGGGTGTCAGCTGTGGACTCTTCTGTCTTCTCTGTGGGATCCATGAGATAGTCTCAAAAAATTAAAAGTGGGCAGACATAAGCCAGCCTGCAGAAATGATAAGCAGAGCCCCAGGAATAAACTGCAAAATCCCTAAGCATTCATAAATATCTGCACAATCTGCAGGCCTGACTAGACGTTGTAGGACTTAGTCTTTTTGAAACTTGCTCCACTGTTTGTTCACCAAAGTTGCTTTCTCCCAGGTGGGGCTTCCAGAAAAACCACAAAGCTTCAGGAGCTGCCAGGTGGTGCATTTCTGTGGCTGTGTTGTGAGGGTTGGAAGTCTGCATGTGTGTGTGGTATTGTGTGCTTGTGTATGAGTGTGTTTGTGTCTGTGTGTGTGTGTGTGTGCCTGTAAGTGGAATCTGCTTAAAAGAATGTGGTTGCAACACTTCAGTGCCTTTTTTTTTTTCTCCCAATCTTTTCTGGCCTGTCTGTGTGACTCTGCTTGGGCTACAGGGATCCGTGTTCATTTTTCTGTGGATCATGAATCCACTGTGAATTGGGAGTTGGGCGGAGACAAACCAACATCAAAATCACCAACCCCTGCAAAAAGAAGTCACACTCCTAGAAAGAGAAGCACACCATACTAAAATTAAGCATCTCTTAGTGTTTCATTATCCCGTGGCCAACTTAGGGAGAGAAACTAGCAGTCCTGTCTACAGGGGCACCTTGAATTTACCTGGAAATTGGTTCCTAGCTGAGCAAGTTCTTCAAGTCATAAGGGGCACTCCTCCATTGTTTGCTATTTCATCCTGGAACACAGATTGTGAGCAGGAATAAGGTCTGTTTGGGTGAGGACACAATCTGGTGAAGTGTGATTGGGGTCCTGCAACTTCACCTGCAAGAAAATGAAGACCAATGACACAGAAGTTGCTTCGAAATCCATACCCAAATTCCTTTAATTGCATAAGCAGTCCACAGCATGGCCCAGTGTTCAGGTGGGAGTACCTCAATGTGAAAGAACATTTGGAGTGCAAATTGGTGCCATCCTGGTAAACTCCTGATTTGAGGGCTTTCATAGCCAGAGCAAAAAGGAGTGGAATGGATTAATCTGGGTGGGACATGGCCTCCGCAATTGCCTCTTCTTTTTCTGAGTTCCATGTTCCTTGTTGGCCTATGGTTTCCTGGATTTCAACTACAGCAACACCAAAATTTTCCCAGTTAATGGAAGATGACTCTCATGGGAATCCATTGCATGACTGTTTCCTTCTAAACCCTGTCATGTTTTAATGACTTGGCAGCTTTGATATTTTTAAAACCGTAAATTCTCATTACAGCCACCAATAAGGAAACACTTATTCTCCCACTTTTATTGAAGGGCTGCATGATTCCTAAAGAAAGATAAGCATGCAGCCATGTCTGGCATTTGCCTGGTAATCTAGCCCCTGTTTTATTTCATCTGCAAGGCCTTTTCATTGTGGAGGGACTCTTTCACTGTGCTGTTGCTAAACAGGACTGCTACTCACCACACATTATTTAGCTGCCATGGATTCCAGAGAGCAAAATTGACTGTGGGTAGGCTGGCTTCACTCCAGGTTCTGGTCATTGTCTTGTTTTGGAGGCTGAGGTTGTTTGCATTTTCCAAGAGGCTTTTGAGTCCTCTGACCTGAATCATTGAACAATGCTTGGACTCTAGCACAACGCATCTCATTCTCTCAGGTGAGCCTTGATTTTTCTTTTCTTTCCTGGGGAATCCACAGTGCCCCTCAGCAGCAGAACTGGACATCCTTTTCAGGCTTACCATCAACATAGATGGCCTCTGAGACACTGTCTCAATCTCATAAGCACAAAAGACAGCCAGTTCAGTGTGTGAGAACACTGCTTCACCTTGGACTTGCCTTTGTAGCGGTTTCTGCCTTTCTCAGAAGACCCCCGTAAGGCCCAGGATGAAGGGAAGCAGTGAGGTCAAGAGCCAGGCCATCTTTCATGGACACCCACCGCTAGGGTCTCTGGTATGATTCTATCACCCATAGAACCCTCAGCAACACAACAGATTATATTTCAGTCCCCATGGGACCTGTTTTTAATGCACAGCTTCTTTCAGGAATGGAATCAGAATGGCAGTGACCACCTCATAATCTCAAAAATCCTCCTCCTCCAGCAGGACTCAACAACAGAGATAGCCCAAAGGGGCTTTGAGATAGAGACAATTAGGGTCCCACAGTGGGTTTTACCAGAAAGTCTTTCACCAGATACCAGGCTATCTCTGCCTGTACCAGTTTTTTCTGTTTAGACAGGCTGACAGCTCTGATAGCCAGGGGTCTGAGCCTGCCTCATGAATTCTCATGGGCTAGTCTCAGGGCACCAGGCCTGATTGTGAGCTCTGGCTAGAGTCACAGTGAAAGTCACTGTTGCTTAGCAACAAGTTCCTTGTGGCTTGGTGGAAAAAAAGACCTCAGTGGAAATGTGCTAGCAGTGGACTGTGGCCTGTCTTCTCTGTGGTTTCCATGGGATAGTCCCATGAACCTATGAGAGGACAGATGAGAGCCAGCCTAAAGAAACATCACACACTGCCCTAGGAATAAACTGAAAACTTCCTAAGTATCCAAAAGGATCAGCAGGATTCCTCAGGCGTGCCTAGACAGTGTAGGGGTGTCTTTTTGAGACTTTTCCCACTGTTATTTCTAGGAGCAGCCTGCCAGTGTTCCCCAGTGTTACTCTCTCTCAGTGTTACTCTCACATACACATACCTGTGTATGTGGCTCTGCTTGGGATGAGAGTCTCCGTCTTGTTTCTTTTCTTTTTTTTTTTTTTTGAGCATAAATATGCAGTGAATTGGGAGTCAGGCCAAGACTTGCCAGTGTCCAAATCAATTCTCCTTCTAAAGAAATCTCTCCTCTGAAATAAAAGGATCTCACCACATCAAGAAAACTGACATCTTCCAGTGTTTCATTGTCTCACAATCAACCAAAAGGGAGACACTATCAGTCCTATTCACAGAGTTTCATGAATTTACCTCGAATTTGGTTCCCAGCCAAGCAGGTGATTCACATCATGAGGGGACACTCCTCCACTCCTCCATCATCTTAGGATTTCATCCTGGGACACCAAGTGTGAGGAGCAATAACATCAGTTAGGGATAATCATACAATAATCATACAATATGTTGAGGGGTAGATGGGGTCCCGCAACTTCACCTGTAGAATAAAAATGAAGATAGATGGCACAGAAGGTACTTCCAACCTCATGCCCACATTCCCTTATTTGCACAAGCAGTCCACACCATATCCAGGTTTTCAGGTGGGAGTACTGCAACACACAAGGAATATTTGGAATGCAAATTTGGTCTAGCCTGGCAGACACCCGATTTGAGGGTTTTCATATCCAGAGCCAAATGTGAGTAAAATGGATTGATTCTGGGTGGGATGTGGCCTCCACAGTTGCCTCTTCTTTTTTGGACTTCCATGTTCCTCATCTGCCTAGGATTGTCTGGATCTGGCTCAAAGATATCCACACTAAATGTTTCTCAGTTCATCATGGGAATCCATTGCCTGAGTGTTTACCTGTAAATACTGTTACGTTTTAATGACTGGGCAGCTTTGATACTTTTAAAACCATAAATTCCCGTTAAAGCCGCCAACAAGTGAACACTTTTTCTAGAACTTCTATCAGAGGGCTGCATGATTCCTGTAGGATGAGAAGCAGGCAGCCATGTCTCCTTTTGCCTGGTAATCTGGCCACTGTATTGTTTCATCTGCACAGCCTTCTCATTGTGGAAGGGCTTCTTCATTGGCCCGTTGCTGGACGGGACAGCCTCTCACCACAGATTATTTAGTTGCCAGGGATTTTTGAGAGCAAACAAGATTTTGGAGATGCTAGCTGTGCTCCAGGTTGTGGATCATTGTTTCTTTGTGGGATCTGAGGTTGTTTACACTTTGCAGGAGGCTTTGGTGTCCTCTGACAGGAATCATTGAACATTGCTTAAACTCCAGAACAAGTCAGGTCATTCTCTCAGGCTAGCCTTGATTTTTCTTTGCTTTCATTGGGAATCCACATTGCTCTTCATCAGCATTACCAGACACCCATTTCAGGCTTGCCATCACCACAGATGCCCTCTGAGATACTATATCAGCCTCATCTGCACCCAAGAGATGACAGTCTGAGGTGTGACAACACTGCTCCACCTTAGACTTGCCTTTGTCATGGTTCCTGCCTTTCCCAGAGAGCCCCTGTGAAACCTTGGATAAAGGGAGGCCATGAGGTCAAAAGCCTGGCATTCTTTCACTGACACCCCCCTCTGTGGTCTCAGGTATGATTCTATCACCCAAAAAACTGACAACAACACTCCAGACTATATTCCAGTCTCCATGGGACCTGATTCTTTCTCACAGCCTCTTTCAGAAATGGAGTCAGAATAGCAGATTCTAGCAGCCACCTTGCAGTCTCCAAATGCCTCTTCCTTCAGTTGGACCTTACCACAGAGATGGCCCAAACGGGTCCTGAGGTCAAGACTTTTAGGATCCTGCAGTGGCTTTTCACATGCGGCTTTTTTCCCAATAGCAGGTCTGCTCTGCCTGTACCATTTTCTTTGGCTTAGGCAGGCTGATAGCTCTGACAGCCTGGCACCCCAGTCTGTCTCACGAATGTCCTTGTGCTAGTCTCTGGTCAGCAAGCATGATTGTGAGCTCTGGTTTGCATGACAATGAATGTCATCGTTGCCCAATGACAAGTCCCTGTGGCTTGGTGGAGAGAGAAGAAAACCTGTGCGGAGTTGCGTCAGTGGTGAACTGTCACCTCTCTTCTCTGTGGGATCCATGCCATAGCCCCATGATCCTAGGAGAGGGTAGACATGAGACAACCTGAAGAAATGTCAAGAAGAGCCCCAGGAATAAACCGTGAGACCCCTAACATTCCAAAATGATCTGTAGGATGACTTAGGTCTGCCTAGACATTGTAGATGTGAGACTTTTTGAAACTTGCCTGATTGTGATTACTATGTTCAGCCCACCTGTGCTCCCCAGAATTGCTGTCTCCTAGGTGGGTCTTCCTGCAGTAAACCACGCAGCCTCAGAAGCTGCCTGGAAGTGTGTTTCTTTGGGAGTGTTGTGAGTGTGGGATGTCTGCATATGGGTGTATCTTCGTGGCTTTGGTTGTGTTTGTGTGTATGTGGTGTGTGAGTGCATGCCTGTAAGCAGAGTCTGCCTAAAGGAATGTGGGTAATGAATTGTAGTGATTCTTTTTTTTTTTTTTTACACTCCCAACCTTTTCAGCCTCTGTGTGGAACAGGCATCTTTCTGTGTTTCTTTGTTCTGTGGACTTCCCATGGAGGAAAACTAGCAGTCTTATTCACAGGGCCTATTGAATTTACCTCAAATTTGTTTCCCAGCTGACCAGGTGCTTCACATGGTGAGGTGGCACTCCTCCATTGTCTTGGGATTTCATTATGGGACAGAGAGTGTCAACAGCAATAAGGTCATAATGGAGTGAGGATACAATCTGGTGAGAGGTGGATAATGTCCCACTCCTTCACCTGCAAACAATTTTAAGACAGATGACACAGAAGGTCTCACAACTGCATCCCTATATTCACTTAATTGTACAAGCAGTCCACACCATGGCTTGGTGTTCAGGTGGAAGTACTCCAGCGTGCAGGGAATATATGGAGTGCAAACTGGGGCCAACCTGGTAAGCTCCAGATTTGAAGGCTTTCATATCCAGAGAAAAATGGTAGTGGGATGGAATGGTGCTTGGTACAATGTGGCCTCCACACTTGCCTCTTCTTTTCCTGAATTCCATGTTCCATATCAGCCTAGGGTTTTCTGAGTCAGGCTCAATGTCATTTACAATAAAATTTTCGCTTTCACTGAGGACTAACCTCATGGGAATCCATTGTGTGAGTGTTTCCTTCTAAACACTCTCACATTTTAATCACTAGGCAGCTTTGATATTTTTTAAAACCATAAATTGTAGTTACAGCCACCAACAAGGAAACTCTTGTTCTCCCACTTCTATTGGAGGGCTGCATGATTCCTGTATGATGAAAAGCAGGCAGTCTTGTCTGGCTTTTGCTTGCTAATCTAGCCTCTATTTCATTTTATCTGCTCATCTTTTCTCATTGCGGAGGGTGTCTTTCATTAAGCTGTTGCTGAATGGGAATGGTTCTCGCTGCAGATCTTTTGGCTGCCAGGGATTTCTGAAGGCAAAAGGGACTCCTGTTATTATGGCTGCACAACCAGTTTTGGGTCACAGATTCATTGTTGGGGCTGAGGTTCTTTGCACTTTCCAGGAGGTTTTTGATCCTCTGACAGGAGTCTTTGAACATTGCTTGGACTCCAGCACAAGTCAGCTCATTCTTCCAGACTAGCCTTGATTTATCTTGGCTTTCATGGGTGGTCTACATTGCCCCTCAACAGCAATATTTGATACTCTTTCCAGGCTTACAATTGCCACAGATGGCTTCTGAGACACTGTCTCAACTGAGTCTGCACCTGTGAGAGGCCAGATTGAAGTCTGAGAACACTGCTCCACTTTGGACTTCCGTTTGTCATGTTTCCTGTCTTTCCTAGGGAGCATCTGCATAGCCCATAATGAAAGAACTCACTTAGGTTAAGGGCCAGGCCACGTTTCACTCACATCCATCTTCCACCTCTGTGGTCACAAGTATATTTCCATCACCCAAAGACCCCTCAATATCTCACCAGACTATATTCCAATTTCCATGGAAACAAATTCTTGCAGACAGAATTTTTCAGGAATAGAGTCAGAAGGGCAGTTTCCAGAGACAACCTCACAGTCTCGAAACAACTCTTCCCCTAGTGTAAACCGACAATGGACATGGCATGTAAGGGCCCTAAGGTCAAGACTTTTAGGGTCCTAGAGTGGGTTATCACAGGCCATCTTTTTTCCAATACCAGGCTGGCTCTGCCTGTACCATTTTTCTCTGCTTAGGGAGGCTGAAAGCTCTGACAGCACAACACTCAATTCTGCCTCTCTAGTCTGAATGCACTAGTCTCAGGGCACCAGGCCTGAGCTGTGAGTTCTGGCTAGTGTCAGAATGAATGCCACCTTTGCCTAGAGAAAAGTCCCTGCTGTTTGTTGGAGAAGGACACCTCCATGGATTTCTGTTGGTGGTGGACTCTAACCTGTATTCTCTGTGTGATCCATGAGATAGTCACCAGATCCTAGGACAGAACAGACATAAGCTAGCCTGAAGAAACATCAAACAGAGCCAGAGGAATAAACTTTGAAATTCCTAAGAATGCAAAAGAATCTGCAGGATGCCTCATGCCTGCCCAGATGTATTAGGGGGTCAGTCTTATTGAAACGTGCCCTACTGTGGTTTCTAGGTTCAGCTTTCCTTTGTCCCCGATGGTTAGTCTCTCCAAGTGGGGCTTTCTGCAGAATGACCCAGCCTCAGAAGCTACCTGGTTGTGTGTTTCTGTGGAGTGTTGTTATTGTTGGATGTCTGCATGTGTGGGTGACTTTGTGTGTTTGCGTGTGGGGTGTGTGTGTTTGTGTGTGTCTACGTGTGTGTGCCTGTAAGTGGATTCTTCTTAAAGAACTGTGGCTAACACCCTGCAGCGCTATTGATTTTTTGGTCTCTTAACCTTTGGGGGGCCTGTCAGTGTGGCTCTGCATGGGCTGCAGGGCTCCCTGTTCTTTATTTTTCTGTGGATCATGAATCTGCAATGAATATATAGCCTGGCTGTGAATAGTCAAGGTCCCCATCATCTCCCCCTGCAAAAAAACAAACAACAACAAAAAAACAAAAACAAAAACAAACAAACAAAAATACCCACTCTTCTAGAAAGAAAAGAACATCATACCCAAGAAAAGACATCTCCCTGTGTTTCATTGCAATGCGGCCAATCCAGAGAGTGACACTGGCAGTCCTCTCCACAGAGACCCTTGAAATTACCTCAAATTTGCTTCCCAGATGAGCAGGTGCTTTATGTCATGAGGGGGGCACTCCTCCATCATCTTGGGATTTCATTCTTGGACAGAGAGTGTGAGCAGCAATTAGGTCAGTTAGGGGTGATAATACAATCTGGTGAGGGGTAGATGGGGTCCCGTACATTAAGCAGCAAAAAAAGGTGAAGACAAATGACACAGAAGGTGTTTCAAAGTGCATCCCCACATTCCTTTAATTGCACAGGCAGTACACAAAATGGCCCAGTGGTCAGATGGGAGTATTCCACCCTGCAGGGAACATTTGTAGTGCAAACTGGGGCCAACCTGGCACACTGCAGTTTTCAGGGCTTTAATGCCAGAAGCCAAATGGGAGTGGGATGGACTGATGCTGGGTGGAATGTGGCCTCCACACTTGCCTCTTCTCTTCCTCACTTCCATGCTTCTAGTCAGAATAGGGTTTCTTGAGTCTGGTTCAACACCTTCCACATAAAATGTTTCCCAGTTCATGGAAAATGACCCTCATAGAAAATGCATTGAGTGAGTGTTTTCTTCTAAATACTATCACTTTTTAATGATTGATCTTCTGTGATACTTTTAAAACCCTAATTTCCCATTATAGGTGCCAACAGGGAAACACTTATTCTCACACTTCTTTTGGAGGGCTGCATGATTCCTGTATTATGAGAAGCAGGCAGCCATGTCTCGTTTTTACCTGGTAATCTAGGCTTTATTTCCTTTTATCTGCACGCTCTTTCTTATTGTTAAGGGAGTCTTAATTGGGCTGTTACTTGATGGGAGGGCCTCTCACCACAGATCTTTTTGCTTACACCGATTTCAGAGAGCAAAATGGACTTTGGTTAGGCTGGCTGCACTCCAGGTTGTGGGCCATTGTTTCATTGTGGGGACTAAGATTGTTGAATTTTGCAGGAGGCTTTTGGGTCCTCTGATAGGAACCTTTGAATGTTTCCTAGACTTTACAGTAAGTCAGCTTGTTCTTTCAGGAGAGCCTTTATTTTTCTTTGCTTTCATTCTGGTTTCACATTGCCCCTTGACACCAATGCTGGACACACTTTTCAGGCTTGCAATCAATCCAGACAGCCTCTGAGTCTATTTTTCAACATCATCTGCAACGGTGAGACCATAGTTTCATGTGTAAGATAACTGCTCCACCTTGGACTTCCCTTTGTCATGGTTTCTGCCTTTCCCAGAGAGCCCCTGTGAGGCCCAGGATAAAAGGAGGCAAGAGAGGGAAGGGCCTTGCCATCATTCACTGAGGCAAATCTCTGGGGTCTCTGGTATAATTCTATCACACAAAAAATTCTCAACAACTCACCAGACTATATACCAACCCACATGGGAATCAATTCCTGCACACAGCCCCTTTTGGGAATGAAATCAGAAAAGCACTCTTCAGTGAGCACCTCAAAGCCTTGAAATGCCTCCTTCTACAGTGATACCCAAAGATGGAGATGTCTCAAAGGGGCCCATAGGTAGACAATTTTAGGGTATTATGGTAGGTTATGGCAGGGAGCATTTTTTGTGATACCAGGCCAGCTCTGCCTGTACTGTTTTCCTCTTCTTAGGCAGGCTGAAATCTCTGATGGTTGGGCATATGAGCCAGCCTTATGAACACACATGAGCAAGTCTCAGAGCACCAGGCCTGATGGTCAGCTCTGACTAGCATCACAATGAATGTCACTATTGCCTAGCAAAAATCCCTATTTCTTGGCAGAGAAGTAGACCTGCATGGAGATGTGTCAGTGGTGGGTTGTCCCCAGTCTTCTCTGTGGAATCCACAGGATAGTCCCATCAACCTAGAAGAGGGTAAACATGAACCAGCCTTAAGAAACTTCAAGCAGAGCCCCAGGAATAAATTGCAAAGTACCTAAAGATCCAAAAAGACCTGCAGAATTCCTCAGGCCTGCCTAGACATTGTATGGGAGAGTCATTTGCAAACTTGCCCCACTGTGATTTTGAGGTGTAGCCCTCATGTTTTTGCCGTGGTTGCTCTTTCCTAGATGGAGATTCCTGCAGAATGATGCAGCCTCAAAAGCTGCTCGGTGGACTGTTTCTGGGGGAGCGTTGCAAGTGATGGATATCTGTGTGTGTGTGTGGCATTGTGTGTTTGTGTGTTTGTTTGTGTGTCTATGTGTGTGGGTGCCTTTAAGTGGAGTCTGCTTAAAAGAATGTAGCTAACTCACTTCAGCGCTCCTCTTTTGAGTCTCCCAACCTTTTAGGGGCCAGTCTGTGTGGCTGTGGAGGGGCTGTGGGGCTCTGTGTTCTTTAATTTTCTGTGGATTATGAATCCACAGTAACTTAGAACATGAGACGAGATTTGCTGACATCCAAATCACCTTCCCTGCAATAGAAGCCACTCTTCTGGAAACAAGAGGAGCACACCTCACCAAAAAACAGACATCTACCAGTGTTTCATTGTCCTGAGGCAAACACACAGAGACACAAGCTGTTCTGTCTGCAGAGCCCCTTGTATATACTTCGAATTTAGTTCTCAGCGGAACAGGTGCTTCATGTCATGAGGGCACCCTTCTCCATCATCTTGAGATTTCATCATGGGACATAAAGTGTGAGCAGCAACAATAAGATCAAATAGGGATAAAGATACAATATAGTGAAGGGTGGAGGAGGTCTCTCAGCTTCCCCTGCAAATAAATGAATGAATAAATAAATAAATAAATAAATAAATAGCAGATGACAGGGAAGGTGCTTGTAAATTTTCCCAACATTCATTTAATTGCACAAGCAGTCCACATGATGGCCCTGTGTTCAGGTAGAAGGAAGGAACATGCAAGGAACATTTGGAGTTTAAATTGGAGCCATCCAGGCAAACTCCCAATTTGAGGGCTTTCATACCTGGAAACAAATGGGAGTGGAATGGATTGATACTGGTTAGGATGTGGCCTTCACACTTGCCTCTTTTTCTGATTTAAATGTTCTTCATCAGCCTAGGGTTCCCTGGGTCTGGATCAATGACTTTAACACTGAACATTTCCCAATTCATGGAGAACGACCCTCACAGGAATCCATTGCATGAGTGTTTCCTTCTAAACACTGTCAGGTTTCAATGACTGGGCATCTTTGATACTTGTAAAACCATAAATTCCAGTTACAGTGGCCAACAACAACAACAACAACTCTTGTTTTCCCATTTCTATTGGTGGGCTGCATTTTATCTGTAGGATGAGAAGCAGGCAGCCACATCTGGCTTTTCCCTGGTAATCTATTCTCCGTTTCATTTCATCTGCATGGCCTTCTTTTTGTGGAGGGGCTCTTTCATTAGGCTGTTGATAGATGGTACTGCCTCTTACCATAGATTATTTAGCTGCCGCGGATTTTAGAGAGCAACAGGGACTTCTGGTAGGGTGGATGCACTCCAGATTATGGGTTGTGGTCTCATGATGGGGGCAGAGGTTGTTTGCAATTTGCAGGAGGCTTTTTGGTCCTCTGACAGGAATCATTGAACATTGCTTAGGCTCCAGCACAACGCAGATCATTCTTTCAGATGAGCCTTGGGGCAAGAATGGGGAATCCCAAGTGCCCCTCAACAGCACTACTGGAGACCCTTTTCATACTTGCCATTGCCAGAGAATGCCTTTGAGACACTATCTCAACCTTGTCTGCAACAGTGAGAGGACAAGCAAGGTGTGAGAACACATTTTCACCTTGGACTTGCCTTTGTCATGTTTCCTGCCTTTCCCAGAGAGCCCCTGCAAAGGCTAAAATTATGGGAGGCAGTGAGGTCAAGAACCCAGCCATCTTTTACTGACACCTGCCTCTGGGGTTTCCAGTATGATTCTATCATTCAAAGAACCCTGAAAAACACAGCAAACTCTATTCCAATCCCCATAAGGACACAATTCTTGCACACAGCCTCCTTCAAAAATTGAGTCAGTAGAGCAGTTTCCAGAGACCATGTCGCAGTCTCAAATCAAATTCTCCTCCAGCAGGACCCGACAACTGATATGGTCTGAAGGGCCCTGAGGTCAAGACTCTCAGGGTCCCACAGAGGGTTTTTGCATGTATGTTTTTCCTGTTACCAGGCTGGCTCTGCCTGTACTATTTTCCTCTGTTTAGGCAGGCTGAAAGTTCTGATAGCCAGGGGCCTAAGTCTGCCTCACGATTCCATAAGAGCAAGTCTCATAGCACCAGGCATAATTGTGAGCTCTGGCTAGCATCACAATGAATGTCACCATTGCCTAGTGTCATGTCCCTGTGGCTTGGTCAATAAGGAGTCTTCCATGGAGGTGTGTCGGTGGTGGACACTCACCTATTTTATCTGGGTGATCCATGAGATAGTCCCATAATCCCAGGAGAGGGCAGATTTGACCCAGACTGAAGAAATCAAGCAAAGCCCCAGCAAAAAACCATGAAATCCCTAAGGATCCAAAAGGATCTGCAGGGTTTCACAGGCCTGCCTAGACGTAGAGCTGAGTCTTTATGAAACATGTCCCCATGTGATTTATAGGTACAGCCCACTTGTGTTCTCCAAGTTTGCTCTTTCTCAGGTGGGACTTCCTACAGAACCACGGGACCTAAGAAGCTGCTCGGTGGTGTGTTTCTGTAGGAGTGTTGCGAGTGTCGTATGTCTACGTGTGTGGCATTATCTGTGTGTGTTTGTGTGTATGTGTTTGCCTGTAAGTGTAGTCTGCTTAAAGGAATGTGGCTAATGCATGTCAGCACTTCTTGTTTTTTCAGTCTTCCATCCTTTTGGTGGCCAGTCTCTGTGGCTCTGCCTGGGCTGCAGGGCACCGTGTTCTTTATTTTTCTTTGAATCATGAATCTGCTATGAATGGGGAGGCCGGCTGAGACCTGCCAACATCAAAGTCACCTCCTGGTGCAAAAAAAAAAAAAAAAGCCACTTTTATAGAAAAAGAGGAGCACATGCCACAAAAAACAGACATCTCTCAGTGTTTCCTTGTCCTGCAAACAAACCATGGAGAGACACTAGCAATCCTGTCCACAGGACCACTTGAACTTACCTCAAATTCGGTTTTCAGCTGACCAGGTGCTTCACATCATGAGGGGGCCCTCCTCCATCATCTTGGCATTTCATCCTCAGATATAGAGTGTGAGAAACAATAAGGTCAGATAGTGGTTAGGATACAATCTGGTGAGCAGTGGTTGGGTCCCACAACTTCACCTGCAAAAGCAAATGAAGACTGATGACACAGGAAATGCTTCCAACTCCATCCCTGTGTTCCCTTAATGGCAAAAGCAGTCCACATTATGGCCTGGTGTTCAGGTGGTAGAACTCCAACATGGAAGGAGTAGTTGGAGTGCAAATTGGGGCCATCCTGGCAAACTCAATTTGACAGCTTTCATACCACGAACAAAACGGGAGTGAAACTTATTGATTCTGTGTATAATGTGGCACCCATACTTGCTTCTTCTGCTGTCTTCCATGTTCCTCATCAGCCTAGGGTTTCCTGGATCTGGCTCAATGACTTCCCCAATAAATATTATTCAATTCTTGGAAAATGACCCTCATGGGAATCCATTGTGTGAGTGTTTCCTTCAAAACACTTACATTTTAATGACTGGGTAGCTTTCATAATTTTAAAAGAGCAAATTCCCATTACAGCAACCAACAAGGTAACTGTTATGCTTCCACTTCTATCTGAGGGCTGCATGATTCCTGTAGGATGAGAAGCAGGCAGCCATGTCTGGGTTTTGCATGGTAATCTAGCCTCTGCTTTATTTTATCTGCATGGCCTCTTCATTGTGGAGGGATTCTTTTATTGGGCTGTTTCTGGATGGAGCAGCTTCTTGCCACTGATTATTGTGCTCCCAGGGATTTCAGAGAGCAAAGGGCACTTTGGGTAGGCTGGCTGTGCTCTAGGTTTTGGAACATTGTCTCATTATGAAAGCTGAGATTGTTTGCACTTTGCAGGAGGATTTTGGGACCTATGACTGAAATCATTAACATTGCTTGGACTCCAGCACAAGGCAGCCCATTCTCTTAGGCAATCCTTGATTTTTCTTTGCTTTCATGGGGAATCCAGAGTACCCTTTAACAGCACAACTGGACAGGCTTTACAAGCTTGCCATCACCACAGACCATCAATCAGACACTGTTCCAACCTCATTTGCATTTGTGAGAAGCCAGTCCATGCTGTGTGAGAACACTGCCACTGCTCCACCTTGGGCTTGCCATTGTCATGGTTCCTGTCTTTTCCAAAGAGTTCTTGCAAGGGCAAAAAAAAAAAAAAAAAAAGAGAGTGAGGTCAAGCACCTAGCCATCTTTCACAGACACCCACCTCTGGGTCTCAGGTATGAGTCTATCACCCAAAGAACCCTCAACAACACACCAGACTATATTCCAATCACCATGTGACCTGATTCTTGTACACAGCTTTTTTTTGGAAATGGAGTCAGAAAAGCATTTTTAAGTGACAAACTCACAGTCATGAAACTCCTCCTCCTGCAGCAGGACCTGAACATGGAGATGACCCTTAAAAGCCCTGAGTTCAAGAATTTCAGGGTCCCACAGTGGGTTTTCTCAGTCATCATTTTTCCTGATAGCAGGACAGCTCTGCCTGTACTATTTTCCTCTGCTTGGACATGCTGACAGTTCTGACTGCCAGGTGCCTGATCCTGCTTCACAAATGCACATGCTCTACTCTCAGGGCACCTGGCTTCACAGTGAGCTCTTGCTAGTGTCACAGTGAAGGTAACAATTGCCTAGTGACAAGTCCTTGATGCTAGGTGGAAAAGGAAACCTCTGTGGAGGTGCGCTAGCAGTTTGTCTCTCGTTTGTCTTCTCTGTGGGAATCTCAGGATAGTCCCATGAACCTAGGAGAGGGCAGACATGAGCAATTTTGAAGAAATGCCAAGCACAGCCCTAGGAATAAAACTTGAAATTTTCAAGGATCCAAAAAGATCTGCAGGAT
The DNA here is from genome assembly GCF_028885625.2 of Pongo pygmaeus. NCBI lineage: Eukaryota > Metazoa > Chordata > Mammalia > Primates > Hominidae > Pongo > Pongo pygmaeus. The sequence continues at coordinate 13,479,821 of NC_072397.2, read as the reverse complement.
TGCTCAGGACTACCTAGACATTGTAGGTGTGAGTCTTCTTGAAACTTGCCCCGCTGTGATTTCTAGGTACATCGGTACATTCCACCTGTGTTCGCCAAAGTTGCTCTCTCTCAGATGGGGCTTCCTGCAGAACGATGAAGCCTAAGGAGCTGCTGGACTGTGTGTATCTGTGGGAGTGTTTCAAGTGTTGGATATCTGCGTTTTTGTGTGGCATTGTGTGTGTGTGTGTGTGTGTCAGGGGAGTCTGCTTAAAGGAATGTGGCTAAAACACTTTTTTTTGGTCTCCTAACTTCTTGGTGGCCTTATATGTGGCTCTGCTTGGGCTGTGGCACTCCATGTTTTTTGTTTTCTGTGGATAATGAATCTGCAGTTAATTGGGAGGTGTGCCGAGATCTGCAGGTGGCCAAATCACCTCCCCCTGCCAAAAAAATAAAAAAAGCACTCTTCTAGAAAGAACAGGAGCACATCACCCCACAAAAGACATCTCCCAGTTTTTTACTGTCCTGCAGCCAACCAAGGTAGGGATATTAGCAGTCCTTTCCTCAGGACCCCTTGAATTTACCTAGGTTCCTAGCCAAGCAGGTGCTTCCCGTCATGAGAAGGGCACTCCACCATCGTCTTGGGATTTCATCCTATGGCAGTGTGTAAACAGCAATAAGGTCAGATAGGGGTAAGGATACAATCTGGTGAGTGGTGGATGGGTCCGGCAACTTCATCTGCAAATAAAATGAAGACAGATGGCATAGAAGGTGCTTCCATCTCTATCTCCGCATTCACTTAATTGCACAAGCAGTCCACACCATGTCCCAGTGTTCAGGTGGGAGTAGTACAGCATGTAAACAACATTTAAAGTGCCCATTGGGGTCATCCTGGCCATCTCTTGATTATAGGGATTTCATGCCCAGGGCCAAATGGGAGTAGAATGGATTGATGCCTGGAGGGATATGGGCTCCACAGTTACCTATTGTTTTTTTCAGTCTTCCAGGTTCCTCATCTTCCTAGGGTTTTCTGGGTCTGGCTTAAAGTCTTCCATGCTAAACCTTTGCCAGTTCATGGAGAACAACCCTCTGGTCAATCTGTTGGGTGAGGGTTTCCTTTTAAACACTGTCATATTGTAATGACTGGGCAGCTTTGATATTTATAAATCGTAATTTCTGTTACAACTGCCAATAAGGAAATTCTTGTTCTCCCTCTTTATCAAAGGGCTGCATGATTTCCATAGGATGAGAAGCAGGCAGTCATATCTGGCTTTTTCCTGGTAATCTAGCCTCTGTTTAATTTCATATGTAGGATCTTCTCATTGTGAAGGGGCTCTTTCATTGGGTTGTTGCTGGATAAGACTGCCTATCACCACAGGTTATTTAGCTGCCAGGGAATTCAGAAACCAAAATGAATGTCAGTTAGGCTGGCTGCACTCCAGGTTGTGGGTCCTTCACTCATTTTGGGGGCCAAGGTTGTTTGCATTTTGCAGGAGACTTTTGAGTCCTCCGACAGGAGTCATTAAACTTTGCTTGGACTTCAGAACAAGGCAGCTTATTCGGTCGGGCGAGGTTTGATTTTTCTTTCCTTTCATCAGGCATCCACAGTGCCCCTCAACAGCACTATTGGATACTCTTTTCAGTTTGTCATCACAACAGACAGCCTCTAAGATACTGTTTCAAACTCATCTGCACATGTGAAAGGTCGGTTTAAGGTGTGAAAACACTGCTCCACCTTAGACTTGCCTTTTTTATGGTTCCTGCCTTTCTCAGAGAGCCCCTGTGAGGCTCAAGATGAAGGGAGGAAGTGAGGTCAAGAGCCTGGCCACTTTTCACCATCACCTGCCTCTGGGGTCTCAGGTATCATTCTATCTCAATACTACACCAGACTATATTCCAATCCCTGTGGAATCATATTCTGGCATACAGCCTTTTTCAGGAATGGAGTGAGAAGAGCAGTTTCCAGCGACCACCTTATAGTCTTGAAACACCTCTTTCTTTAGCACTACCTGACCACAGAGATGGACTGAAGGGGCCTGAGGTCTAGAATTTTAGGGTTCCTCAGTGGGTTTTTGCAGACAGCCTTTTTCCCAATACCAGGCTGTCTCTGCCTGTACCATTTTTATCTTCTTAGGCAGGCTGACACCTCTGACAGCCAGACACCTGGGCCTGCCTCATGAATGCACATGCACTAGTCTCAAGGCACCAGGCATGATGGTGAGCTCTGGCTAGTGTCACCATTAATGTCACCATTGCCTACTGACAAGTCTATGTGGCTTAGAGGAGAAAAAGACCTCCATGGAGTTGTGTCAGCTGTGAACTCTTGCCTGTCTTCTCTGTGGGATCCAAGGTATAGTCCCACGATGCTAGGAGAGGACAGACATGGCCCAGCCTGAAGAAACATCAAGCAGAGCCCCAGGAATAAATTGCAAAGTACCAAAGGACCCAAAAAGATCTGCATCATTTCTCAGGCCTGCCTAGACATTATAGAGGTGAATCTTCTTGAACCTTGCTTCACTGTGATTTCTAGGTATATCCTGCCTGTGTTCCCTGCGGTTGTGCTCTCCCGGCTGGGGCTTCCTGCAGAACCATGCAGCCTCAAGAGCTGCTGGCCTGTGTGTTTCTGTGACAGTGTTGCAACTGTTGGATGTCTGTGTGTGTTTGTGGCATTGTGCATGTGTACCTGTAAGTGTTGTCTGCTTAGATGAATGTGGCTAACGCACTTCAGCTCTTCTTTTTTTTTTTTTGCATCTCCCAATTTTTTGGTGGCCACTCTGTGTGGCTCTGCATCAGCTGTGGGGCTTCTTGTTCTTCATTTTTCTGTGGACCATGAATCCGCAGTGATTTGGGAGACGTGCCAAGACCTGTTGTCATCCAAATCACCACCCCCTGAAAAAACAGCCACACTTCTAGAAGGAAGAGGAGCACATCCCACCAAAAGACGGACATCTCACAGTGTTTTATTATTTTTCAGCCAACCCAGGGAGACAGGGTAGTAGTCCTGTCAACAGCGCCACTTGAATTCACCTTGAATTTGATTCCCAGATGAGCAGGTGCTTCACATTGTGAGGGGGCACTTCTCCATCAACTTGGGATTTCATCCTTGGACATAGTGTGTGAGAAGCAATACAGTCAGATGGGGTAAACATACAATCTGGTGAGAAGTGATTGAGTCCTGCAACTTCACTGCCAAAAACAAAATGAAGACAGATGACACAGAAAGTTCTTCTAACCCCATCCCCAAATTCACTTAATTGCACAAGTAGCCCAAACCATAGGATTGTGTTCAGGTGAGAATACTCCAATGTGCAAGAAGTATTTGGAGTGCAAATTGTGGCCATCATAGCAAACTTCCCATTTGAGGGCTTTTATATCCAGAGCCAAATGGGAGAGGAATACATTGATGCTGAGTGGGATGTGGCCTCCACACTTGCCTCTTTCTTTTTTGACTTCTATGTTTCCCATTGGCATAAATTTTCCTGGGTGCCGCTCAATGAATTTCACACTAAATGTTTCCTATTTCTCTGAGAAAGACCCTCATGGGAATCCATTGCATCAGTGTTTTCTTCTAATCAGTGTCATGTTTTAATGAATGGGCAGCTTTTATACTTTTAAAACAGTAAATTCCCATTCCACCTGCCAACAAGGAAACTCTTCTTCTCTCACTTTTGTCAGAGGGTTCTATGATTCCTGTAGGATGAGAAGCCCACAGTCCTGTCTGGCTTTTGCCTTGTAATCTAGCCTCTGTTTCATGTAATTTGCATGGCCTTTTTTCATTGTGGAGAGGCTCTTTAATTGGGATGTTGCTTTATGGGACTGCCTCTCACCGCAGATGATTTAACTTCCAGTGATTTCAGAGAAGAAAATAAATAAAAATAAAATAAAATAAAAATAAAAACATCGGTACACTGGCTAAGCTCCAGATTGTGGATGTTGTCTCATTGTTGAAGCTGAGGTTTTTGAAATAGCAGGAGGCTTTTTGTCCTCTGACAGGAATCATTGAACATTGCTTGGGCTCCAGCACAAGGCAGCTCATTCTCTCAGGCATGTCTTGATTTTTATTTGCTTTCATGAAGAATCGATAGTGCACCTCAATAGCACTACTGGACACAATTTACAGGCTTGCCATCACCCCAGACAGCCTCTGACACACTGTCTCAACCTCATCTGCACCTTTAAGATGGGCAGTCCAAGGTGTAAGAACACTGCTTCACCTTGGACTTGCCTTTGTCGTGGTTTCTGTTTTTCCAAGAGAGCCCCTTCAAGGCCCAGGATGAAGAAAGGCAGTAAAGTCAAAAGCCTGGCCAACTTTCGCTGACACTTGCCTCTGGGGTCTCAGGTATGACTGAGATCCCCTCCTGCAAGAAAAGACACTCTTTTAGAAAGAAGAGGAGCATACCACAGCAGAAAACAGACATCTCCCAGTGTTTTATTGTCAAGCAGACAACACAAGGAAAGTCACAAGAAGTCTTTTCCACAGCACCTCTTGAATTTACCCAAAGAAACCTCAACAACACACCAGATTATTTTCCAATCCCCATGGGACCTGATTCTTGCACCCTGCCTTTTTCAGAAATGGAGTTAGAAAAGCAGTTTCCTACAACCACCTCACAGTAACAAAACACTTCCTGCTCCAGCAGGACTCCACCACTGAGACGGCCTGGACAGTCCTGAGTTCTGGAGTTTAGGATCCCACAGTGGGTTTTTGCCGGCAGCATTTTTTTCAATACCAAGCCAGCTCTGCCTGTACCATTATTCTCTGCTTAGGCACGCTGATAGCTCTAACAGCCAGGTGCTTGATCCTGCCTAAGCAATGTGCATGGGCTAATCTTAGGGTACCAGGCCTGAGTATGAGCTCTTGCTAGTGTCACCATCAGTGTCACCATTGCCTAGCAAAACGTCCCTGTGGCTTGGTGGAGAAGAAAATTTCTGGGAGGTGTGTCGGCAATGGACTCTCACCTGTCTTCTCTGTGGGATCCACAGGATAGTCCCATGATCCAAGTAGAGGGCAGTGATGAGCCAGCATGAAGAAACGGCCTAGTGGTGAGTCTTTTGGAAACTTGCCCCTGCGATGTCTAGGTACAGCCCACTTGCATTATCTAGGGTTGCTCCCTCCCAGGTGGGGCTTCCTGCAGAACCACACAGACTCAGGAGCTGCCGGGCTGTGTGTTTCTTTGGGAGTGTTGTGAGAGTTGGATGTCTGCATGTGTGTGTGTGGTATTGGATGTTGGTGTGGGTGAGTGTCTGTTTCTGTAAGTGGAGTCAGCTTAAAGGAATGTGGCTAATGCACTTTAGTGTTTCTTTTTTCTTTCTTTCTTTTTCTTTTTCCTTTTCTTTTTTTTTTTTTTTTTTTTTGAATGTCAAAACCTTTTGGTGCCCTCTCTGTGTGGCTCTGTTCAGCTCCAGGGCTCCATGTTCTTTTTATTTTTGTGTATCAGTAATCCGCAATGAAGTGGGAGACAGGACGAGACCCGCCGGCATCCAAATCACCTCCTCCTGCAAGAAAAGACACTCTTCTAGAAAGAAGAGGAGCACACCACAGCAGAAAGCAGACATCTCCCAGTGTTTTATTGTCAAGTGGACAACCCAAGGAAGGAACAAGAAGTCTCTTCCACAGCACCTCTTCAATTTACCTCAAATATGGTTTCAAGCCAAGCAGGTGCTTCAGCTCGTGAGAAGGTACTCCTCCATCATTCTTAGGATTTCATCCTCAGACACAGAGTGTGAGCAGGAATAAGGTCGGATAGGGATGAGTATAGAATCTGATGATGAGTGGAAGGGATCTTACAACTTTATCTGCAAGAAAAATGAAGACAGATGACAGAGAAGGTACTTCCAAAGACATCCCCACATTCTTTTAATTGCATGATCAGTCCACATCATGGCCCTGTGTTCAGTTGGGAATACTCCAATGTGCAAGGAATATTTGGAGTGCAAAGTGCAGCCATCCAGACAAATTTCGATTTGATGGCTTTCATAACTGGATCCAAATGGTAATGGAATGAATTGTTGCTGGGTGGGATGTGACCTCCACACTTCCCTCTTTTTTTCCTGACTTCCATGTTCCTTACTGGTCTAGGGTTTCATGGGTCTGACTCAATGACTTTCACACTAAACTTTTCCCAGTTCATGGAGAACGACCCTCATGGAAGTTCATTGCATGACTGTTCCCTTCTAAACACTGGACTTTTTAATGATTGGACAGTTTTGATACTATCAAAACCATAAATTCCCATCACAGCCACCAATATGAAACTCTTATTCCACTTCTATCAGAGCACTGCATGATTCCTGTAGGATGAGAGGGGGGCAGCCTTATCTGGCATTTGCCTGATAATCTAGTCTCTCTTTTATTTCATCTGCATGGCCTTCTCATTGTGAAGGGGCTCTTTAATTGGGCTGTTGCTGGATGGGACTGCCTCTGACCACAGATTATTTATCTGCCAGGCAGAGAGCAAAAGAGACTCCAGGTAGGCTGGCTCTATTCCAGGTTTTGGGTTTTTGTCTCGTTGTGGGGCCTGAGCTGGTTTGCACTTTGCGGGGGCTTTTGGGTCCTCTGACAGGAATCATTGAACATTATTTAGGCTCCAGCACAAGGCAGCTGGATCTCTCATGTGAGTATTTGTTTTTTTTCTTTTTTCTTTCATGGGTAATCCACAGTTCCCCTTAACAGCACTACTGGACATTGATTTCAGGCTCGCTTTCACCCCAGACAGCCTGTGAGAACTGTCTCAACATCATGTGCACCTGTGAGAGGCCAGTCTGTGGTGTGAGAACACTGCTCCACCTTGGACTTGCCTTGTCCATGGTTTCTGCATTTCCAAGAGAGTCCCTGCATGGCCCAGGATGAAGACAGGAAGTGAGGTCAACAGCCCATCCATCTAACAGTGACACCCAACTCTGGGGGTCTCAGGTATGATTCTATCACCCAAATAACTCTCAACAACACATCAGACTATATTCCAATACCCAAGAGACCCGAATCTTGCGCACAGCCTCTTTCAAGAATTGAGTAAGAAAAGCAGTTTCTAGCAACCACTACACAGTCCCAAATTCCTCTCACTCCAGCAGTACTGGACCACAGAGGTGGCCCAAAGAGGCTCTGAGATTGAGACTTCCAGGGTTTTTCACTGTGTTTTCACAGGCAGCATTTTTGACCATACTAAGCCTACTGTTCCTGCATCATTTTCGTTTGTTTAGGCAGGCTGCCAACTCTGACACCCAGTGCCCAAGACTGTCTCATGAATGCGTTTGCTCTAGTCTTAGGGCACCAGGCCATATTGTGAGCACTGGTTAACATCACAGTTAATGTCACCATTGCTTAGTGATAAGCCTTTAAGGCTTGGCAGAAAAGGAGACCTCCTTGGAGATGCATCAGCTGTGGACTCTTGCCTCTCTTTTGTGTGGTATCCATGTGATTGTCCCGTGCTTCTAGGAGAGGGCAGATGTGAGCCAGCCTGAAGAAACCTCAAGCACAGCCTCAAAAATAAACCACAAAATCTCAAAGGATCCAAAAGGATCTTCAGGATTCCTCAGGTTTTTTTAGACATTTTAAGGGTGAGTCTTTTTGAAACTTGCCCCACTGTGATTTCTAGAACATAGACCTGCCTGTGTTGTTCGGTGTTGCTCTCTTCCAGTCTTCCAGGTTGAGATTCCTGCAGAACCTCACAGCCTCAGGAGCTGCTTGACTGTGTGTTTCTGTGAGAGTATTGTGAATGTTCAATGTCTTTGTATGTGTGTGGTATTGTGTATGTTTGTGTGTGTATGTGCCTGTAAGAGGAATCTGCTTAAAGGAATGTGATTAACGCATTGCAGCCCTTCTTTTTTTTTTTTTTTTTTTTTTTTTTTTTTTGAGTATTGCAACTTTTTGGTGGCCTGTCTCTGCACCTCTGCTTGGGCTGTGGTGTTCCATGTTTTTTGTTTTTATGTGGATCATGAATCCGCAGTGAATTGGGAGGCATGCTGAAACAAGCCGGTGTCTAAATCACCTCTCCCTGAAAAAAAGGGACTCTTCTAGACAGAAGAGATTAACAACACACCAAAAAACATACATCTCCCAGTGTTTCATTGTCCTGCAGTCACATCAGGGAGAGACACTAGCAGTCTTGTCATCAGGGCCCAATCATTTTACCTCAAATTCAGTTCCCAGCTGAGCAGGGGATTCATGTCGTGAGGGGGCACTCTTCCATTGTCTTGAGATTTCATCCTGTTACATATAGTGTGAGCAGCAATAAGGTAGACAGGGTTGTGGATACAATCTGGTAAGAGGAAAATGGGGTCCTGCAATTTCAACTGCAAAACAAGTGAAGACAGATGACACAGAAGTTGCTTCCAACTCCATCCCTGGATTCCCTTAATTGCACAAGCAGTCCACACCATGGCCCGGTGTTCGGTTTGGTACTCCAAATATAAAGGAATATTTGGAGTAGAAACTGGGGCTATCCTGGCAAACTCCTGATTTGAGGGCTTTCATACTTGGAACCAGATGGGAGTGGAATGAATTGACACTAGGTTAGATGTGGCCTCCACACTTGCCTGCTCTTTTCTGACTTCCATGTTCCTCATTGACCTACAGTTTCCTGGGTATGGCTGAATGACTTTCACACTAAATGTTTCCCAGTTCACAGAGAGTGACCCTCATGGGAATCTATGGCATGAGTGTTTTCTTCCAAACACTTTCACATTTTAATGACTGTGAATCATTGATAGTTTTAAAATTGTAAATTCCCCTTACAGCCACCAACAAGAAAACTCTTGTTCTCCCACTTCTATCGGAGGGCTGTGTGATTGCTGTAAGATGAGAAGCAGGCTGCCGTGTATGGCTTTTGCCTGATAAACTAGCCTCTGTTTCATTTAACCTTCATGGCCTCCTCATTTTGGATGGGCTCTTTCATTGGGCTATTGCTGGATGGAACTGCCTCTGGCCACAGATTATTTAGCTGCCAGGGATTTCAGGAAGCAAATGGGAGTTTGGGTAGTCTGGTTGCACTCCAGGTTGTGGGTCATTTTCTTGTTGTGGGGGCTGAAGATGTTTGCACTTTGCAGGAGGCTTTTGGGTTCTCTGACAGTAATCACTGAACATTGCTTGGACTCCAGCACAAGATAGCTCTTTCTCTCAGCTGAGCCTTGATTTTTCTTTGCTTTCATTGGAAATCCACAGGGCTCCTTAACAGCATTACTGGACACAATTTTCAGGCTTCCCATCACCACAGACAGCCTCTGACACTCTGTCTCAACTCCATCTGCATCCATGAGATGCCAGTCCGAGATGTGAGAACACTGCTTCAACTTTAACTTACCTTTGTTGCAGTTTCTGCCTTTTCCAGAGAGCCCCTACGAGGCCCAGGATGAAGGACGGCAGTGATGTCAAGAGCCCACCCATCTATCACTGATATCACATCAGTGATATACACCTGCCTGTGATATCACATCAGTGATAGATGCCCACCTCTGCGGGTCTCAGGTATGATTCTATCACCCAAAATATTCTGAGCAACATACCAGACTATATTCCAATCGCTGTGGGACCTGATTTCTGCACACAGTCTTTTTCAATAATGGAGTCAGATGAGCAGTTTTTAGCGACCATGTCACAGTCACAAAATGCCTCCTTCTCCAGAGGGACCTGACAACTGAGATAGCCTGGATGTTCCCTGAGGTAGGGAATTTTAGGGTTCTGCAGTGGGTTTTTGCAGGCAGCCTTTTTTCCAATACCAGCCTGGCTCTGCCTGTACCATTATTCTCTCCTTAGGCAGGCAGGTAGCTCTGACAGCTGGGTGCCTGAGCCTGCCTCAGGAATGCACATGTGCTAGCCTCAGGGCACCAGGCCTGATTGTGAGCACTGGCTATCTTCACCATGAATATCACCGTTGCCTAGTGACAAGCCCTTGTGGCTTGGCAGAGAAGGGGACCTCCGTGGAGGTGCATCAGCCATGGACTCTTGCCTGTCTTCTCTGTGTGATCCATGTAATAGTCCCATGATACTATGAAAGGAAAGATGTGAGCCAGCCTGAAGCAACATCAAGCACAGTCCCAGGCATAAATTGCAAAATCTTTACAAATCCAAAGTAATATGCAGGATTTTTCAGGCCAGCCTATACTTTGTAGGGGTGAGTCTTTTTAAAACATGCCCCACTTTGATGTCTAGGAACAGACCGCCTGTGTTTTCCCGGGTTGCTCTCTCCCAGGTGGGGCTTCCTGCAGAAGCATGCAGCCTGAGGATCTGCCAGGATGTGTGTTTCTATGGGGGTGTTGCAAGAGTTGGATGTCTGTGTGTGTGTGTGTGTGGTATTGGGTGTTTGTGTGGGTGTGTGTCTGTCCATGTAAGTGGAGTCTGCTTAAAAGAATGTTGCTATCGTGCTTCAGCACTTCAGTTTCTTTTTTTTTTCTTTTAATTTCAATACCTTTTTGGTGGCCTGTCTTTGTCTCTCTGTTTGGCTATGGAGTCTGTGTTTTTTTTTTTTTTTTCGTTTTTCCGTGGATCTTGAATCTGCAGTAAACTGGGAGGGGTGCCAAGACTTGCTGGTATCCAAATCACCTCCGCCCCCACCAGGAAAAAAAAAAAAAAGCCACTCTTCTAGATAGAAGAGAAGCATACCACACGGAAAAGCAGACATCTCCCAGTGTTTCATTTTCTGTGTGTGTGTATGTTATTGTGTGTGTGTTTGTGTGTGTACCTGTAATTGGAGTCTGATTAAAGAAACATGGCTAATGCACTGTAGTTTTTCCTTTTATTTGAGTCTCCCAAATTTTTGGTGGCCTGTGTCTGCTGCTTTGCTTGGGGTCTGTGTTTTTTATTTTTCTTGGATCTTAAATCCACAGTGAATTGAGTGATTGACTGTGACCCGCTAGGCTCCAAATCATCTCTCTTTGCAAAAAAAAAACACTCTTCAAAAAAGAAGAGGAGCACACCACACCCAAGAAAAGACACCATCCAGTTTTTCATTGTCCTGTGGCCAACTCAGGGAGAAACACTAGCAGTACTATTTGCATGGCCTTTTGCATGTACCTCCAATTCAGTTGCCAGCAGAGCAGGTGCTACCAGATGTGAGGGGCCACTCCTCCATTGTCTTGGGATTTTCTTCTGGAACAAAGAGTGTGAAAAGCAATAAGGACAGATAAGGGTGAGGATACAAATCTGGTAAGGTGTGGATGGGGTCCTGCACACTTACCTGCAAACAAGTTGAATGTAGATGACGCAGAAGGTGCTTCCAACTGCATCCCTGCATTCCCTTAATTGCACAACCAGTCCACACCATGGCTTGGTGTTCATGTAGGAGCACTCCAATGTGCAGAGAACATTTAGAGTGCAAACTGGGGCCATCCTGTCAAATGCCTGATTTGAGGGGTTTCATATCTTGAGCCAAATATGAGTAGGATGGACTAATTTGGGTGGGATGTGGCCTCCACACTTGCCTCTCCTTTTATTGACTTCCATGTTTCTCATTGGCCTAGGGTTTTCTTGGTCTAGCTCAAGGTCTTCGAAACTAAACCTTTCCCAGTTCATGGAGAACAACTCTCATGGGAATCCATTGCATGAGTGTTTTATTCTAAACACTGTCATGTTTTAAAGACAGGGCAGCTGTGCTACTTTTAAAACCATAAATTCCCATTTCATCCACCAACAAGGAAACTCTTATTCTCCCACTTCTTCCAGAGGGCTGCATAATTTCTTGAGAACCAGGCAACCATGTCTAGATTTTGCCTTGTAATCTAGGCTGTTTCAATTCACCTACACGTCCTATCTTATTGTGGAGGGGGTCTTTCCTTGGGCTGTTGCTGCATGGGATTACCTCTTACCACAGATCTTTTGGCTGCCAGGAATTTTAGGGAGCAAAAGCAACTTTGGGTTGGCTGGCTTTGTGGGTCGTGGTCTCCTTGTGGAGGCTGGTGTGATTTTCACTTTGCAGGAGGATTTTGGGTCTTCTGACAGAAATCTTGGAATGTTGTTTGAACTCCAGCACATGTCTCCTTGTTCTCTCAGGGGAGCTTAATTTTTCATTGATTTCATGGGGTTTCATAGTCCCCTGTCCTGCACTACTGGACACCATTTTCAGGCTTGCTATTGTCATGGACGGAATCTTAGACATTGTCTCAACCTCATCAGCACCTGTGAGATGACATTTTGAGGTGTGAGAACACTGCTTCAACATGGACTTGCCGTGCCGTGGTTCCTGGCTTTCCCAGAGAGCCGCTGCAAGGGCCAGGATGAAGGGAGGTAGTGAGAGGAAGGGCCTGGCCATTTTTTGTTGACATGCATTTCAGGGATCTTAGGTATGATTCCATCACTCAAAGACCCTTCAACCTCTCACCAGACTATATTCCAATCCCCACGGGACCAGATTCTTGCACACAGCCTCTTCAGGGAATGGAGTCAGAAGAGTAGTTTTCAGTGACTACATCACAGTCTCAAAATGCCTTTCTCCTTCAGTGAGACCCGAACATGGAGACATCAAGAAGGGGCCCTAAGACTGAGACTTCTAGGGTCCCACAGTGGGGTATCACAGGCAGCATTTTTCCAATAACAGACCAGCTCTGCCTGAACCACTTTTCTCTGCTTAAGCAGTCTGACGGCTCTGACAGCTGGGCAAGCATGTATTCCTCTCAAATGCACATGAGCTAGTCTCAGGACACCAGGCCTGAACTGTGAATTCTAGCCAGTGTCATATTGAATGCCACCATTGCCTAGTGACAAATCCCTGCTGCATGGCGGAGGAGGCCTCCTTGGAGGTGGGTTGGTGGTGGACTCTTGCCTGTCTTCCCTTTGGGGTCTATGGAATAGTCTCATGATTATAGGAGAGGGCATACATGAGCCAGCATTAAGAAACATCAAGCACAGCCCCAGGAATAAACCATGAATTCCTTAGGTATAGAAAAACATCTGCAGGATGTCTCAGGCCTACCTAGATGTTGTGAGCTTGTATTTTTGAAACTTGCTCCCCTTTGATTTACAGGTATAGCATGCCTGTGTTCCCTGGGGTTGCTCTCTCTCAGATGAGACTTCCTGCAGAATCACACAGCTTCAGAAGCTGCTGCGCTCTGTTACTGTGAGAATGTTGCCAGCGTCTTATGTTTGTATGTATTTGTGGCTTAGTGTGTGTGTGTCTCTATGTGTGTGTGTGTGTGTGTTTGTGTTTGTGCCTGTAAACAAAGTCTGCTTAAAGGACTATGGGTAATGCACTGCAGCACTTCTTTTTTTTTTTTTGAGTCTCCCAACCTTTGGTGGCCTCGATGTCTGGCTCTGCTTAAGCTGCAGGGCTCCGTGTTATTTTTCTTTTTATGCAGATCATGAGTCTGCAGTGAATTGAGAGGTTGGCTAAGACACTCTGCAGTCCAAATCACCTTCTGGAAAAAAAATAAAAATAAATAAGAATAAATAAAACATTTCTAGAAAGAAGAGCACACCACACCCAAGAACAGGCGTATCCCAGTGTTTCATTGTCCTGAAGCAAACACAGAAAGACACACTAGAAGTCCTGTCCACAGAGCCCCTTGAATTTACCTTGAATTTGTTTGCCAGCTGAGCAGATTATTCATGTCATGAAGGGGCACTCCTCCATCTTCTGTGATTTCATTCTGGAACAGAGAGTGTGAGCAGTAATAAGGTCAGTTAGGGGTAAGAATCCAATCTGATGAAGGGTGGATGGGGACCCTCACCTTCATCTGCAAAAATAATGAAGACACATGACACAGAAGGTGGTTCCAACTGTATTTCCACATTCTCTTAATTGCAAAAGTAGTCCACAGCATGGCCTGATGTTCTGGTGTGAGTTCTACAAGTGCAGGGAACATTGATTGTGCCATCATGGCAAAATCCCTTTTTGAGGTCTTTTTTAGAGGGAGCCAAAGGGGGGAAGGAGGGATTGATGCTAGGTGAAATGTGGCCTTCACACTTGCTTTTTCTTTTCCTCACTTTCATGTTCCTCATCATCCTAAATTTATGGGATCTCGCTCAACATCTCCCAAACTAAATGTTTCCCAGTTCACGGAGAATGACTCTCATGGAAATGTGTTGCATGAGGGTTGTCTTCTAAACACGGTCACATTTTAATGACTGCACTGCTGTGATATTTCCAAAACCACAAATTGCCATTACAGCCACCAAAAGGGAAACCCTTCTTCTCCCACTTCTATTGTAGGGCTGCCTGATTCTCGTAGGATGAGAAGAAGGCAGCCGTGTCTAGCTTTTGCCAGGTAATCTACACTGTTTCATTTCATCTGCAAGTCCTTACTCATTGTGGAGGGTGTATTTCATTGGGCTGTTGCTGGATGGGACTGCCTCTTGATAAAGATCTCACTGCCACCCATTTCAGACAGCAAAAAAATAAAGAAAAAACACTTTGGGCAGGGTGGCTGTGCTGCAGCTTGTGGGTCATGGTCCCAAAGTGGGGGTTGAGGTTGTTTGTACTTTGCAGGAGACTTTTGGTTCCTCTGACAATACTCTTTGAATGTTTCTTGGCCTCCAGCTCATGTCAGCTCAAAGTCTCGGGTGAGCCTTAATTTTTCTTTGCTTTCATGCTGTGTGCTCATTGCCCCTCAGTAGCACTACTGGACACCCTTTTCAGGCATGCAATCACCATATACAGCCTCGGAGACACTGTCTCAACCTCACTTGCACCTGTGAGATGCAAGTCTGAGGTGAGAAAACACTTCTCCTCCTTGGATTTGCCTTTTTTATGGTTTCTGCCTTTCCCAGGGAGCCCCTGTGAGTCCCAAAATGAAGGGAGGCAGTGAGGTCAAGATCCCAGCCATCTTTCACCATTACCTGCCTCTGAGGTCTCAGGTATCATTCTATCACTCAAGGAGTTCTCATCAACACACCAGACTATATTCCAATCCCTGTGGAATCCTATTCTGGCACACAGCCTCTTTCAGGAAGAGCTGTTTCCAGTGAACACCTTACAGTATCAACATGTCTCTTTCTTTAGTGCTGCCTGACCATGGAGATGGACTGAAAGGGTCTGAGGTCTAGAATTTTAGTGTCCCACAGCGGGTTTTTGCAGACAGCCTTTTTCCCGATACCAGGCTGGCTCTGCCTGTACCATTTTTCTCTTCTTAGCCAGGCTGACACCTCTGATGGCTGGACACCCAGGCCTGCCTCACAAATGCACATGCTCTAGTCTCAGGGCACCAGGCATGATGGTGAGCTCTGGCTAGTGTCCCCATTAAGGTCACCATTACCTACTGGCAAGTCTCTGTGGCTTAGTGGAGAAAAAGACCTCCATGGAGTTGCATCGGCAGTGAAGTTTCACCTCTCTTCTCTGTGGGTTCCAAAGGACAGTCCCATGATCCTAGGTAAGGGCAGATATGATCCAGCATGAAGAAACATCAAGCAGAACCCCAAGAATAAATTGTAAAATACCCAAGGATCCAAGAGGATCTGCAGGATTCCTCAGGCCTGCCTAGATATTGTAGGGGTGAGCCTTCTTGAACCTTGCTTCACTGTGATTTCTAGGTACACCCCACCTGTGTTCCCTGGGGTTGCACTCTCCCAATTAGAGCTTCCTGCAGAACCATGCAGCCTCAAGTATTGCCAGCCTGTGTGTTTCTGTGAGAGTGTTGCAAGTGTTCAATGTTTCTGCATGTATGTGTGGCTTAGTGTGTGTGTGCTTACGTGTGTGTGTGTTGTAAGTGTATGTGTACCTGTAAGTGGAGTCTGCTTAAAGGGTTGTGGGTAATACACTGCAGTTCTTCCTTTTTTTGAGTCTTCCAACTTTTTAGTGGCCTGTCTGTGTGGCTCTGCTTAGGATGTGGGGCTCCGTATTCTTTATTTTTCTGTGGACCAGTAATCTGCAATATGTAGGAGGCTAGCTGAGACCTGTCAGAAAAAAAAAAAAATGCCACACTTCTATTTAAAAAAAGTACCCCACACCCTGGAACAGACATCTCCCTGTGTTTCATTATCCTTCAGCCAACCCAGGGAGAGACACTAGCAGTCCTGTCTGTAGGGTTTCTTTTATTTACCTCTAATTCAGTTCCCAGCAGAGCAGTTGCTTCACCTCATGAGGGGGCACTTCTTCATTATCTTGGGATTTTATTCTTGGACAGACAGTGTGAGCAGCAGTAACATCAGAGAGGGGTGAGGATAATATATGTGAAAGGGTCGATGAGGACCCACATTTTTGCCTGAAAGAAAAGGTGAAGACAGTTGACACAGAAGGTGCTTCCAACTGCTTCCCCAAATTCCTTTAATTCCACAGCAGTCCACACCATAGTCCTGTGTTCAGGTGGGAGTACTCTAATGTGAGGGAACATTTGGAGTGCAAACTGAGGCCATCCTGCAAACTCCCAACTTGAGGGCTTTCACACATGGAGCCTAATGGAAGTGGGATGGATTGATGCTGGGTGGTATGTGGTCTCTACACTTGCCTCTTTTTTTTTTTTTTTTTTCTGACTTCTATGTTTCTTGTCAGTTTAGGGTTTTCTTGATCTGGCTAAACCTTTTCCACACTAAATGTTTCCCGGTACAGGGAGGACATTCCTCTTGGGAGTCCATTGCTTGTGTGTTTCTTCTTAACACTATCATGTTTTAATTACTTGGCAGCTGTGATGCTTTTAAAACTGTGAATTCCTCTTACAGCTGCAGTGAAGGAAAGTTATTCTACAATTTCTATTGGAGGGCTGCAATATTCCTCTAGGATGAGAAGTAGGCAGTTGTGACTGTTTTTTGCCTGGCATTCTAGGCTCTGTTCCATTTCATCAGCACGTCCTTTCTCATTGTGGAAGGGATCTTTCACTGGGCTGTTGCTGGATGGTACTGCCTCTTACAACAGATCTTTTGGCTGCCAGGCAGTTCAGGGAGCAAACAGGACTTTGTGTAGGCTCCCTTAAGTCTAGCTGGTGCATTGTGGTCTCATTGTCAGGGCTGAGGTTGTTTGCACCTTCCAGAAGCCTTTTGGGTCCTCTGACAGGAATTGTTGAACGCTGCTTGGACTGCAGGAAAATGCAGCTTGCTCTCTCAGGCTACCCTTGATTTTTCTTTGGATTTATGAGGGGTCCACATGGACCCTCAACAGCAATACTAGATATCCTTTTCCAGTTTGCAGTGGCCACAGATGGCCTCTGAGACTCTGTCTCAACCTCATCTGCACCCCTGAGAGGTCAGTTTTAGGTGTAAGAACACTGCTTCACCTTGGACTTGCCTTTGTCCTGGTTCCTGCCTTTCCTAGACAACCCCTGTGAGGCCCAGGATGAAGGAAGTCAATGAGGTGAAGGGCCTCACCATCTTTTGCTGACATCTGTTTCTGGGATCTCGTGTATTTCTGCATCAGTTAAAAAACCTTCAACAATAGAGCAGACCATATTCCAATCCCCACAGAATGCGTTTCTTGCATGCAGCCTTTTCAGGAATGGAGTCAGAAGAGCAGTTTCTAGCCACAAGTTCAGTCTCCAAATGCCTCCTCTTTCTGTGAAATCTGTAAAGAGAAATGGCCCAGAGGGGCCCTGAGGTCAAGGCATTTAGGGACCCATGTTTGATTTTTGCAGACAGCCTTTTTCCAGATACCAGGCCAGCTCTGCCTGTACCATTTTCCTCTGCTTAGGCAAGCTGATGGCTCTGACAGCTGGGTGCCCCAGCCGGCCTCATGAATATGCATGCACTGGTCTCAGAGCACCAGGCCTGATTGTGAGCTCTGGCTAGAGTCATAATTAATGCCACCATTGTGACAATGTCACCATTGCCTAGCAACAAGTCCCTGCATCTGGGCAGAGAAGGAGACCTGCATGAAGGTGCATTGGTGGTGGACTCTCCCGTCTTCTCTGTGGTATCCACAGTTTTTCCCAAGATCCTAGCAGAGGGCAGAGGTGAGCCAGCCAGAAGAAACATTGAGCACAACCCCAGGAATAAACTGTGATATTCCTAAGGATGGTAAAGGGTCTGCAAAATTCCTCAGGACTGCCTATATGTTGTACGGGTGAGTCTTTTGAAACTTGCCCTACAGAGATTTATAGGTAAAACATGACTATGTTTCTTGGGGATGCTCTCTCCCAGGTGGGGCTTCCTACAGAATCACGCAACCTCAGGGGATGCGGGGCTGTGTTTTTCTGTGGGAGTGTTGAGGGTGTTGTATATCTGCATGTGTGTGTGGCATTTTGTTTTTGTGTGCATGTGTTTGTGTATGTGTGTGTACCTGTAAGTGGTTTCTGCTTAAAATAATGTGGCTGATGCACTTCAGCGATTCTGTTGTGTTTTTTTTTTTAATCTTCCACCATTCTGTTTGCCAATTTGTGTGGCTCTGCTTGGGCTGTGGGGCTCCGTGTTCTTTATTGTTCTGTGGATCATCAATCTGCAGTGAAATGGGAGGCCGACTGAGACACGTTGTCATTCAAATAACATCCGCCTGCAAAAGAACCTACTCTTCTTTTTTTTTTTTATTTTTATTTTTATTTTTTTTCTTTTATTATTATTATTATTATTATTATTATTATACTTTAGGTTTTATGGTACATGTGCGCAATGTGCAGGTAAGTTACATATGTATACATGTGCCATGCTGGTGCGCTGCACCCACCAACTCGTCATCTAGCATTAGGTATATCTCCCAATGCTATCCCTCCCCCCTCCCCCCACCCCACAACAGTCCCGAGTGTGATGTTCCCCTTCCTGTGTCCATGTGTTCTCATTGTTCAATTCCCACCTATGAGTGAGAATATGCGGTGTTTGGTTTTTTGTTCTTGCGATAGTTTACTGAGAATGATGATTTCCAATTTCATCCATGTCCCTACAAAGGACGTGAACTCATCATTTTTTATGGCTGCATAGTATTCCATGGTGTATATGTGCCACATTTTCTTAATCCAGTCTATCATTGTTGGACATTTGGGTTGGTTCCAAGTCTTTGCTATTGTGAATAATGCCGCAATAAACATACGTGTGCATGTGTCTTTATAGCAGCATGATTTATAGTCCTTTGGGTATATACCCAGTAATGGGATGGCTGGGTCGAATGGAATTTCTAGTTCTAGATCCCTGAGGAATCGCCACACTGACTTCCACAAGGGTTGAACTAGTTTACAGTCCCACCAACAGTGTAAAAGTGTTCCTATTTCTCCACATCCTCTCCAGCACCTGTTGTTTCCTGACTTTTTAATGATTGCCATTCTAACTGGTTAGAACCTACTCTTCTATAAAGAAGAGGAGCACACCCGCCCCCAAAAAAAACATCTCAAAGTGTTTTATTGTCCTGCAGCCAACTCAGGAAACCCTTAGCAGTTCTGTCCACAGGGCACCTTGAATTTATCTCAAATTTGGTTCCCAGAAGAGCAGGTGCTTCATGTCATGAGGGGGCACTCTGCCATCATCTTGGGATTTCATCCTTGGACATAGAGTGTGAGCAGAAATAAGGTCAGATAGGTTTGAGGATACAATCTTTTGAGGCATGCATGGGGTCCCTCCACATCACCTGCAAAAAAAATAAATAAAGACAGATGACACAGTAGGTGCTTCCAACTCCATAGCCTGGTGTTCAGTTGGAAGTACTCCTTCGTGCAGAAAACATTCTAATTTCCAGTTTCTTCTTTGGCTAGGACTGGATCCATGTCTTCCACAATAAACATTTCCCAGTTCATGGAGGAAGACCTTCATGGGAATTCATTGCTTGAATTTTTCTTTCTAAACTCTGTCATGTTTTAATGACTGGGCAGCTGTGATAGTATTAAAAGCATTAAATTCCTGTCACAACTGCCAACAGGGAAACTCTTTTCTCCCACTTTTATTGGAGGGCTGCATGATACATGTAGAATAAGAAGCAGGCAACCATGTCTGCATCTGCCTGGTAATCTTAGCTCTATTTCACTTCATCTGCATGTCCTTTCTCCCTGTGGATTAGATCTGTCATGAGTTTTTGCTGGATGGGACTGCCTCTCACTACAGATCATTTGGCTGCCAGGAATTTCAGGAAGCAAAAAGAACTTTGTGTAGGCTGACTATGCTCAGGTTGTGGGTTGTGGTCTCCTTGTGGGGGCTAATATTGTTTGCACTTTGCTGAAGGATTTTGGGTCCTCTGACAGGAATATTTGAATGTTGCTTGGAATCCTGCACAAGTCAGCTTGTTCACACAAGTGAGTCATCATTTTTCTTTGCTTTCACAGGGAGATAAACATTGCCCCTCATCAGCATTACTGGACACAATTTTCTGGCTTGGAATCACCAGATACAGCCTCTGGGACACTGTCTCAGCCTCATCTGCACCCGTGAGAGGCCAGTTTGAGGTTTGAGAACAATGTTTTATCTTGGACTTGCTTTTGTAGTCATTCCTGCATTTCGCGTACAGCCCCTGTGAGGCCTAGGATGAAGGGAGGTAGTGAGGTCAAAGGCCCAGTCATCTTTTGCTGACACCCGCCTTTTGGGTCTCAGCAATGATTCTACCACCCAAAGACTTCTGAAAAACTCACCAGACGGTATTCCGATCCCCATGGGAAATGACTCTTGTGCACAACTTCTTTCAGGAATGGGAGTACAAGAGTAGTTTGCAGCGACCAACTTAGAGTCTCAAAACAACTTATTTTTCACCGGAACTTGACCATGAAGACTGTCCAAAAGGTCCCTATGGTGTAGACATTTTGGTTCCAGCAGTGGGTTATCACAGGCAGCCTTTTTCCGGATACCAGGCCAGCTATGCCTGTACCATGTTCCTCTGCTTAGTCAGGCTGACAGCTTTGACAGCCAGGCACTAGAACCTGCCTCATGAATATGAACGCGTTAGTCTCAAGGCACTGGGACTGAGCTGTGAGCTTCATTTAGTGTCACAGTGAATGCCACCATTGCCTAGCGAGAAGTTCCTGCAGCTTGGCTGAGGAGACCTTTTTGGAAGTTTGTCAGCTGTGGACTTTCAACTGTTTTCTCTGTGTGATTTATGGGATACTTTCATGATCCTAAGTGAGGGTAGATCTGAGCCAGCCTGAAATAACGTCAATAAGAGCCACAAGAATAAACCGCAAATTCTGGAATGATACAAAAGGATCTTCAAGATGCCTCAGTCTTGCCTAGATGTAGGGTGAGTCCTTTTGAAACTTGCCTCACTGTGATTTCTAGGTACAGCCCTCCTGTGTTCCGTAGTGTTGCCCCCTCCTAGATGGTGCTTCCTGCAGAAGCACCAGCCTCAGGAGCTGCCGAGCTGTATGTTTTGTTGGAGTGTTGTGAGTGTTAGATGTCTGCGTGTGTGTGTGGCCTTGTGTGTTTCTGTTTTTGTGTGTGGGGGTGAGCACCGGTAAGTGGAGTCTGCTTAAAGAAATGTGGCTAATGCACTGCAGCACTTCATTTTGTTGAGTCTCCCAACATTTTGGTGCCTTTCTGTGTGCCTCTGCTTGGGACAGTGAGCAATTCATACTCTCAAAACGCCTCCTCCCACAGGACCCGACGATGGAGATGGCCTAAAGGGGCCCTGAATTCAATATTTTTAGGGTCCTGCAGTATCTTCTCGCATGCAGCTTTTTCTTGATACCAGACTGAATACCTGTGCCATTCTCCGGTGCTTAGGCAGGCTGACAACTCTGATAGCCAGGCACCAGAACCTGCCTCAGGAATGAGCAAATGCTAATCTCAGAGCAACAGTCTTATTTGTGAGCTCCGGTTAGTGTCACAATGAAAGTCACCGTTGCCTACCTGACAGTCCCTGTGGCTTGGCGGAGAAGGATGCCTCCATGGAGGTACGTTGGCTGTGGACTCTTGCCTGTCTTCTCTGTGGGTTCTACCAAATAGTTTCATGATCCCAGGAGAAGGCAGACATGAGATAGTGTGATTAAATATCAATCAGAGACCCAGGAATAAACCGTGAAATCCCTAAGGTTACAAAAATATCTGTAGGATGCCTCAGGCCTACCTAGATGTTGCAGAGGTGAGTCGTTTTGAAACTTGCCCCACTGTGATTTCTAGGTGCAGCCCGCCTGTGTTCCCCAGAATTACTCTTTCCCAGGTGGGGTTGCCTGTAGAACCATGCAACCTCAGAAGCTGCAGGGCTCTGCGTTTCCTTATCAAGGAGACGACTAGACGGGGCCATGGAATTGAGACTTTTAGGGTCCTGCAGTGGGTTTTCACAGGCAGCCTTTTTCGTGATAACAGTCCAGCTCTGCCTGTATCATTTTTCTCTGCTTAGGCAGGCTGACGCTCTGACAGCCAGGCGAACGGCCTGCCGCACGAATGCACATGCGCTAGTCTCAGCACACTCTGCCTGATGTGAGCTTTGACTAGCATCACAATCAACGTCATCGTTGTTTAGGGGCGAGTCCCTGCAGCTTGGCAGAAAAGGAAACTTCCGTTGAGGTGCATCGGCTGTGGACTCTCACCTGTCTTCTCCGTGGGACCCATGGGATTGTCCTATAATCGTAGCAGAGGGCAAACCTGAGCAAGTCTGAAAAAACATCGAGCAGAGATACAGCAATAGACCATGAAATACCTAAGGATCCAAAAAGAGCTTCAGGATTCCTCAGGCCTGTCTAGACATTGTAGGGGTGCATTTTATAAAACTTCCCCCACTGTAATTTCTAGGTACAGCCCACCTGTGTTTCCCAGGGCCTCTCTCTCCCAGGTGGGGCTTCTTGAAGAACCACACAGGCTCAGGAGCTGTTGGACTGTGTGTTTCTGTAAAAGTGATGTGAGTGTTGGATATCTGTGTGTGGGGGGGGGCGGGGGGGGGGCAGGCAGGCATTGTATGTAGGCGTGTGTGTGTGCCTAAAATGGATTCTGCTAAAAGGAATGTGTCAAACGCATTTCAGTGCTTATTTTTTTAAGTCTCCCTACCTTTTGGTGGCCTGTCTGTGTGGCTGTGCTTGGGCTGCAGGGCTCTATTTTCTTCATTTTTATGTGGATTATGAATCTGCAGTGAAACGGGAGGCAGGCCCAGACTTGTCGGCGTCGAAGTCCCTTCCCCCAGGAAAAGAAGCCACCCTTCTTGGAAGAAGAGGAGCACACCACACACACAAAAACAAACATCTCCCTGTATTTTACTGTCCTCTGGACAAACCAAGGAGGGACACTAGCTGTCTTTTGTCAGGGCCCCTTGCATTTACCTATTATTTTGTTCCAAGTTGAGCAAGTGCTTCACGGCATGAGGGGGCACCCTTCCATCATCTTTGGATTTCATCCTGGGACATAGAGTGTGAGAAGCAATAAGTTCAGATAGGGGTGAGGATACAATTTGGTGAGGGGTGGCTGAGGTCCCTCATTTCATCCGCAAAAACAATAAAGATAGATAGATGACACAGAAGGTGCTTCCAGCTCCATCCCCACATTCCCTTCATTGCACAAGCAGTCCAAATTATGGCCCGGGGTTCACGTTAAAGTATTCCAATGTGGAAGGAACATTTGGAGTGCAGATTTGTTCCATCCTGGCAAACTCCGAATTTGAGGGCTTTCATTTCTGGAGCCAAACGGGGGTGGAATGTATTCACGTTGGGTGGGATGTGGCCTCCACACTTGCCTCTTCTTTTCCTGACTTCCATGCTCCTCCTTGGCTTGGGGTTTCCAGGGTCTAACTTAACAACTTCCTCACTAAACATTTCTCAGTTCTCAGAGAATGACCCCCATGGGAATCCAATGCATGAGTGTTTTTTTTTTGTTTGTTTGTTTTTTTCTAAACACTATCACATTTTAATGACTGGACAGCTTTGATATTTTAAAAACTGTAAATTCCCATTACAGCCACCAATAAGAAAACTATCCTTCTCCCACTTCTATAAGAGAGCAGCATGATTCATGTAGGATGAGAAGCAGGCTGCCATGTTTCGCTTTTGCCTGGTAATCTAGCCTCTGTTTCATTTCATCTGCACTTCATTCTCTTTGTGTAGAGGCTCTTTCATTGGGCTATTGCTAAATGTGACCAGCTCTCACCACAGATTAGTTAGCTTCCAGGGTTTTCAGAGAGCAAAAGGGACTTCAGGAAGGCTGCTGTGCTCCAGGTTGTGGGTGGCTGTATCATTTTGGAGACTGACATTGTTTGCATGTTGCAGAAGGCTTTGGGGTCATCTGACAGGAATAATTGAACATTGCTTGCACTCCAGCACAAGGCAGCTCATTTTCTTAGGTGAGCCTTAATTTTTCTTTGCATTCATGGAAAATCAACAGTGCCCCTCAACATCACTACTGGACATCTTTTTCAGGCTTGCCAACACCAGAGACAGCCTCTGAGACAAAGTCTCAACCTCATACGTGCTCATTTGAGGACATTCCGAGGTGTGAGAACACTGCTCCATATTGGACTTGCCTTTGTTGTTGTTGTTGCTTTTCCAGAGAGCCCTTGTGAAAGCAAGGGTAAAGGGAGGCAGTGAGGTCAAGAGCCTGGCCATCTTTGACTGAAACCCACATCTTGGATCTCAGGCATGATCCTATAACCCAATAAACCCTCAACAACACACCAGACTATATTCCACTTCCCAAGGGACCTGAGTCTAACACAGAGCCTCTTTCAGGAATGGAGTCAGAAGAGTAGTTTCCAGCAACCACCTCATGGCCTTTAAATGCTTCATTCTCCAGTGGCAACCGACCATGGAGATGGACTGAAAAGGCCCAGAGGTCGAGACTTGTAGTATTCCACCAGTGATTTCCCAGGCAGCCTTATTCCTGATACAAGTCCAACTCTGCCTGTACCATTTTCCTCTGCTTAGGCAGGCTGAGAGTTCTGACAGCCCAGTGCCCAAGCTGCCTCACAGATGCCCATGTACTTGTCTCAATTGTGAGCTCTCATTAGCAACACAATGTCACCATTGCCTAGCACCAAGTTCCTGTGGCTTGGCAGTGAAGACCCCTGGAAGGTGTGCCAGCGGTGGAGTCTTGCCTATCTTCTCTGTTCAATCCATGGGATAGTCCAATAATTCTAGGAAAGAGCAGACATGAGCCAGCCTGAAGAAATGTCAAGCAGAGCCCCAGGAATAAAGCATGAAATCACTAAGGATCCAAAAGAATTTGCAGGATTCCTCAGGCCTGACTAGACATTGACAGTATGATTGTTTTTAAATCTCTCCCCTGGGTGATTTTTTTCTACAGCCAGCCTGTGTTCCCAGGTATTGTTCTCTTCTAGGTGTGGATTCCTGTAGAAACACTAAGCCTCAAGAGCTGCTGAGCTGTGTGATTCTGTGGGCGTGTTGTGAGTGTTTGATGTCTGCATGTATGCATGGCTTTGTGTGTTTGTGTGTGTGAGTGTGTGTGTGTGTGTGTTTGTGTGTGTTGCTGTGTGTGCCTGTAAGCTGAGTTGGCTTAAAGGAATGTGACTAATGCACTTTAGCCTTCTTTTTTTTTTTTTTTTTGAGTCTCTCAACCTTTTGCTGGCCTCTCTGTGTGACTTTGCTTGGGCTCCGGGGCATGATGTTCTTTAATTTTCTGTGGATCCTATGTCTGCAGTGAATTGGGAAGTTGGCCAAACCTGCCGGTGTCCAAAAGACTTCTGCCTGCAAAAAGAAAAAGCCACTCTCCTATACAGAAGAGTACCGCACCACACCAAAAAAAAAAAAAAAAAAAAAGACATCTCCCATCTCCCAGTGTTTTGTTGTCCTGAAGATATAGCAGGGAGAGACACTAGCAGTCCTGTCTTCAGGGCTCCTTGAATTTACCTCAAATTTTGTTACCAGCTGAGCAGGTGCTTCATGTCCTGAGGGTGCACTCCTTCATCATCTTGGGATTTCATTCTGGAAAATAAAGTGTAAGCAGCAATAAGATCATATAGGGTTGAGGATACAAATGCTGAGGGGTTAATGGGGTACCACAACTTCACTGCAATAAAAATGAAGACAGATGAAACAAGAGTTACTTTCAGCTAAATCCCCATATTACATTAATTGCAAAGGCAGTGCACAAGATGGCCTTGTGTTAAAGTTTGAGTACTCCAACATGCAAGGAACATTTAGATTGCAAATTAGGGGCCAATCTGGCAAACTCTCAATTACAGAGTTTTCATACTCTGAGGCAAATGGGAGTGGAATGGATCAATACTGGGTGGGATGTGGCCTCCAGACTTGCCTCTTTCTTTTCCAGCTTCCATGTGCCTTATTGGCCTAGGGTTTCCTCGGTCTGGCTTAATGTCTTCCTCACTAAACATTTCCCAGTTCATCGAGAATGACTGTCATGGGAATCCATTGCATTTTTGTTTCCTTCTAAACACTGTCATGTGTTAATGACTGGGCAGCTATGATACTCTTAAAACTGTAAATTCCCATTGCAGCCATCAACAAGGAAACTCTTGTTCTCCCACATCTATCAAAAGACTGCATGATTCCTGTAGGATGGAAAACACGCAGCTGTGTCTGGCTTTTGCCTCATAAAGTAGCTTCTGTTTCATTTCATCTGCATGGCCTTCTCATCGTGGAGGGTCTCTTTTATTGGTCTGTTGCCGGATAAGACTGCCTTTCACCACACATAATTTAGCTGCCAGGGTTTTCAGAAAGCAAAAGGGACTTTGTGGAGGCTAGCTGCACTCCAGGTTGTGGGTCATTATCTCATTGTGGGTGCTGAGGTTGTTTGCACTTTACAGGAGGCTTTGGGGTCCTCTGAAAGGAATCATTAAATATTGCTTTGACTCCAGCAAAAGACAGGCCATTATTTCAGGTGAGCTTTGATTATGCTTTGCTTTCTTGGGGAATTTACAGTGCTCCTTAACAGAACTACTTCACACAATTTTCAAGCTTGCCATCACAATAGATGACCTCTGAGAAACTAACTCAGCCTCTCCTGCACCCGTGAGAGGCCAGACTGAGGTTTGAGAACAATGCTCCACATTGCACATGCCTTTGCTGTGCTTCCTGCCTTTCCCAGAGAGGCCCTGCATGGCCAAAAAGAAGGGAGGCAGTGAGGTAAAGAGCTTGGACATCTTTCACTGACACCCATCTCTGGAGTCACAGATATGATTCTATCTCCCAAAAAACCCTCAAGAACACATCAGACTATATTCCAATCCCCATGGGACCCAATTCTTACACCAGCCTTTTTTAGGAATGGAGTCAGAAGGGCAGTTTTCAGTGACCATCTCACAGTCTTGAAATGCTTCATCCTCCAGTGGGACTTGACCACAGAGATGGCCAAAGAAGCCATGAGGTTGAGACTTTTAGGGTCCCTCAGTGTGTTTTGCCAGGCAGTCTTCTTTTCTGATAACAGGCCATCTCTGCCTGTACCATTTTCCTCTGCATAGGCAGCTGATAGCTCTGAAAACCTGGTGCTTCAGCCTATCTCACGAATGTACATGCACTAGTCTCAGGGCATGTGGACTGATCATGAGCTCTGTCTAGCATCACAATGAATGTCACCATTGCCAAGTGACAAGTCTCTGCCTCCAGGCAGAAAAAGAACCTCCACAGAGGTGTATTAACAGTGGACTCTCGCCTGTCTTTTCTGTGTGAACCACAGGATAGTCCTATGATCCTATGAGAGGTCAGACTTGAGCCAACCTGAAGAAACAGCAAGCAGAACCTCAGGAATAAATCAGAAAATCCCTAAGTATGCAAAAGAATCTGCAAGACTCCTCAGGCCAG
Organism: Pongo pygmaeus; assembly: GCF_028885625.2. NCBI lineage: Eukaryota > Metazoa > Chordata > Mammalia > Primates > Hominidae > Pongo > Pongo pygmaeus. Next base: position 13,452,393 of record NC_072397.2, on the reverse strand, counting down.
CCTAGACACCATAGATGTGAGTCTTTTTGAAATGTTTCCCACTGATTCCTTCTCTGTATGAACCACAGGATAGTCCCATGATCCTGGGAGAGGCCAGACGTGAACCAACCTGAATAAACAATAAACACAATCCCAGAAATAAACCAGGATATCCCTAAGTATCCAAAGGATCTGCAGGACTCCTCAGGCCAGCCTAGACTTTATAAGTGTGAGTCTTTTTGAAATTTAATCAACTGTGATTTCTGTGTATAGACGGCTTGTGTTCCCTGGAGTTGCTCTCCCCCAATTGGGGCTCCCAGCAGAACCACACAGCCTCAGAAGCTGCTGAGCTGTGTATTTCAGTGGGTGTTGCAAGTGTTGTATGTCTGTGTGTGTGTTTGGCACTGTGTGTGTGTGTATGTGTGTATGTGTCTATAAATGGAGTCTGCTTAAATGAATGTTGCTAATGCACTTCAGCCCTTCTTCTTTTTTTTTTTTTTTTTTGAGTCTCTCAACCTTTTGGTGGCCTGTCAGTGTGGCTATGCTTGGGCTGAGGGGCTACATATTCTTTCTTTCTTTATTTTTGTAGGTTATGAATCCACTGTGTACTGGGAGGAGTGGCTAGACCCAACAGCTTCAAAATCACCTCTCCGGGCAAAGAAAAGAAAAAAACACTCACCTAGAAAGAATAAGAGCACACCACATGAAAAATCAGACATCTTCCACTGTTTCATTGTACTGTGGCCAACCCAGGAAGATATACTAGCAGTCCTGTCAGCAGGATCCCTTGAATTTACCTCGAATTTGGATCCCAGCCGAGCTGGTGCTTCACGTAATGAAGAGGCACTCCTCCATAGTCTTGGAATTTCATCCTAGGACATAGAATGTGAGCAGCAATAAGGTCAGATAAAGGTAATGATACAATCTATTGAGTTGTTTATGGGGTCCCGCAACATTACCTGCAATAAAAATGAAGACAGAAGACACAGAAGGTGTTTCCAACTCCATCCCTGCATTCCCTTAATTGCACAAGCAGTCCACAATATGGCCCGGTGTTCAGGTAGGAGTACTCCAATGTGCAAAGATTTGTAATTGTAGAATTACAAATTTTGCAATGTAAATTTTACCCATCTTGGCAAACTCCTGATTTGAGGGCTTTCATACATGAAGCCAAATGGAAGTGGAATGGATTGATACTTGGTGGGATGTTGCCTCCAGATTTGTCTTTTCCTTTTCTGACTTCCATGTTCCTCATTGGCTTGGGGTTTCGTGGGTCTGCCTCAGTGATTTCCATGCTAAACATTTCCCATTTTATGAAGAATGACCTTCATGGGAATCCACTGGGTAAGTGTTTCCTTTTAAACAATTCTACATTTTAATGACTGGGTGGCTCTGATAATTATAAAGCCATAAATTTCCATTACAGTCATCAAGAAGAAAACACTTTTTCTTCCACTTATATGGGAGGGCTCCATGATTGCTGTAGGATAAGCCCTGTCTAATTTTACATGGTAATCTAGCCTCTGTTTCATCTGCATGGCCTTCTCATTGTGGAAAGTCTCTCATTTGGCTGTTGCTGAATGGGACTGCCTCTCACCAGAGATTATGCAGCTGCCAGCTATTTCAGAGAGTAAAAAGGACTTTGGGTAAGCTGGCTGTCTTCCAGGTTGTGGGTCATTTTCTCATTGTAGGTGCTGAGGTTGTTTGCATTTTACAAGAGGCTTTCAGGTTCTCTGACAGGAATCATTCAACATTGGTTTGACTACAGCAAAAGCCAGACCCTTACTTCAAGTGAGCCTTGATTTTACTTTGCTTTCATCCACAGTGCAGTTCAACTGCACTATTGGACACAATTTTCAGGCTTGACATCATCACAAATGGCCTCTGAGAAACTGTCTCAACCTCATCTGCACCTGTGAGAGGCCAAGCCAATGTTTGAGAACACTGCTCCACCTTGGACATGCCTTTTTTGTGCTTCCTGCCTTTCCCAGAAAGCCCTTGTATGGCCCAAAATGAAAGGAGGTAGTTAGGTAAAGAATTCAAACATCTTTCACTGACACCCACCTCTGGGGTCACAGGTCTATTCTATCTCCCAAAGAAACCTGAATAAGACACTAGACTATATTCCAATCCCCATGGGATTTGATTTTTGCACACAGCCTTTTTTCAGGAATGGAGTCAGAAGAGCAGTTTTCAGCTATCGTCTCACAGTCTTGAAATGCTTCCTTCTACAGAGGGCTTCACTCTCTTGAGGTCGAGACTTTTATTGTCCTGTCATGTGTTTTCACAGGCAGCCTTTTTTCCAATACCAGGGCATCTCTGCCTGTAACATTTTCCTCTGCTTAGGCTGGTTCACAGCTCTGACAGCCTGGCAACAGAGCCTGCCTCATAAATGTGCATGCGCTAGTCTCAGGGTACCTGGCCTGATTGTGAGCTCTGTCTAGCAGCATAATGAATATCAGAGTTGCCAAGAAACAAGTCCATGTCTCTTGTTGGAGAAGGAGACCATCATGGAGTTTTATCAGCCGTGTATTTTTGCCTGTATTCTCTGTGAAATCCAGAGATAGTCTCATGATCCTAGAAGATGGCAGAAGTGAGCCAGCCTGAAGAAACTTCAGGCACAGACACAGGAATAAACCGTGAAGTCCTAAAGGATCAAAAAGGATCTACAAGATTTTTCAGGCCTGTCTAGACATTGTGAGGTGAGTCTTTTTGAAACTTGCCCCAATGCAATTTTTAGGTACAGCCCAGTTTTCTTCCTTGGAGTTTTTCTCTACCAGGTGGGAATACCTGCAGAACCACAAAGCCTCAGGAGCTGCCAGGCTATGTTTTCCATGGGAGCATTGTAAGTGTTGGAAGTCTGCGTGTGTGTGTGGCTTTGAGTGTTTGTGTGTGTGTGTGAGTGTGTGCGCCTGTAAGTGAAGTCAGCTTCAAATAATGTGACTAACGGACTTCAGCTCTTCTTTTTTTTTAATGTCTCAATGTTTTGTTGGCCTGTCTGTGTGGCTCTGCTTGGGCTACAGTGCTCCATGTTCTTCAATTTTGGGTGGATCATAAATCCACAGTGAATTGGGAGAAGGACAGAGACTCACAGGCATCCAAACCAACTCCCACTGCAAAAAAAAAAAAGAAAAAAAAAAGCCTATTCTTCTAGAAAGAAGAGTAGCACACCAAACCAATAAACAGACATCTCCTAGTGTTTCATTGTCCTGTGGCCAACCCAAGGAGACACACTCGCATTCCTGACTGCATAGCCACTTGAATTTACCTGGAATTTAATTCCCATCCCAGCAAGTGCTTCAAGTTGTTAGAGGCATTCTGCCATCATCTTTGGATTTCATCGTAGGATGTAGAGTGTAAGCAGTAATAAGATTAGATAGGGGTGAGGATACAATCTGGTGGGAGGTGGACAGGTCCCACAACCTCACCTGAAAATAAAATGAAGACAGATGACACAGAAGGTGCTTCTAAATCCATCCTGACATTTCCTTAATTGCACAAGCAGCCAACACTATGGCCCAGTATTCAGTTGGGAGTACTCCAATGTTCAAAAAACATTTGAAGTGCAAATTTGGACAATCCTGGCAAACTACCGATTTGAGGGTTTTCATGCCCCAAGCCAAACAGGTGTGGAATGGATTGATGTTTGGTGGTATGTGGCCTCCACACTTGCCTCTTCTTTTCCTGACTTCCATGTTCCTCATTGGCCTAGGGTTTCCTGGGTATAGCTCAACCACTTTAACACTAAACGTTTCTCATTTCATGGAGAATGATTCTTATGGGAATCCAATGGATGAGTGTTTCTTTCTAAACACTATCACATTTTAATAATTTAATTCAAGATGGATTAAAGACTTAAATGTTAGACCTAAAACCATAAAAACCCTAGAAGAAAACCTAGGCATTACCATTCAGGACATAGGCATGGACAAGGAATTCATGTCTAAAACACCAAAAGCAATGGTAACAAAGGATCTAATTAAACTAAAGAGCTTCTGCATGGCAAAAGAAACTACCATCAGAGTGAACAGGCAACCTACAGAATGGGAGAAAAATTTTGCAATCTACTCATCTGACAAAGGACTAATATCCAGAATCTACAATGAACTCAAACAAATTTACAAGAAAAAACCAAACAACCCTATCAAAAAGTGGGTGAAGGATATGAACAGACACTTCTCAAAAGAAGACATTTATGCAGCCAAAAAACACATGAAAAAATACTCACCATCACTGGCCATCAGAGAAATGCAAATCAAAACCACAATGAGATACCATCTCACACCAGTTAGAATGGCAATCATTAAAAAGTCAGGAAACATTGAACAATGAGAACACATGGACACAGGAAGGGGAACATCACACTTCAGGGACTGTTGTGGGTTGGGGGGAGGGGGGAGGGATAACATTGGGAGATATACCTAATGCTAGATGATGAGTTGGTGGGTGCAGTGCACCAGCATGGCACATGTATACATATGTAACTTACTGCACATTGGGCACATGTACCATAAAACCTAAAGTATAATAATAATAATAATAATAATAATAATTACAATAAAAGAAAAAAAAAAAAAACCTGTGGGCAGTATAATTTTATAATAGGCTGAATGCTTTAAAATGGAAGTGAGAAAATTCTCTCTGAATCTTAAAAGTTATAATTCAAAAGAATTCACAATGCCTATAAACAATACTATTTTCTGTATAACACCCACTTTGTCCTCAGCACCATATTAAATGTGATACAGCAAAAAAAAAAAAAAAAAAAAAAAAAAAAGTCAGGAAACAACAGGTGCTGGAGAGGATGTTTAGAAATAGGAACACTTTTACACTGTTGGTGGGACTGTAAACTAGTTCAACCATTGTGGAAGTCAGTGTGGTGATTCCTCAGGGATCTAGAACTAGATATTCCATTTGACCCAGCCATCCCATTACTGGGTATATACCCAAAGGACTATAAATCATGCTGCTATAAAGACACATGCACACATATGTTTATTGCAGCACTATTCACAATAGCAAAGACTTGGAACCAAGCCAAATGACCAACAATGATAGACTGGATTAAGAAAAGGTGGCACATATACACCATGGAATACTATGCAGCCATAAAAAATGATGAGTTCATGTCCTTTGTAGGGACATGGATGAAGCTGGAAACCATCATTCTCAGCAAACTATCACAAGGACAAAAAATCGAGCACCGCATATTCTCACTCATAGGTGGGAATTGAACAATGAGAACACATGGACACAGGAAGCGGAACATCACACACTGTTGTGGGGTAGGGGGAGGGGGGGAGGGATAGCATTAGGAGATATTCCTAATGCTAAATAACAAGTTAATGGGTGCAGCACACCAACATGGCACATGTATACATATGTAACAAACATGCACGTTGTGCACATGTACCTTAAAACTTAAAGTATAATACAAGTAAAATAAAATAAAATAAAATAAAATAAATATAAATATAAATAAATAAAATCATAAATTCCCATTACAACCACCAACAAAGAAACACTCATTCTCCCACTTCTGTCAGAGGGCTTCATAATTCCTGTAGGATGAGATGCAGTCAGCCGTGTCTGGCTTCTGCCTGGTAATCCATGCTCTGTTTCATTTCTCATTGTGGAGGAACTTGCACATATCTCATTGTGGATAGCTTTCTCATTGTGGAGGAGATTTTTCACTGGGCTGTTGTTGGATGATACTGACTTTGGCCAGAGATTATTTAGGTGCCAGGGGTCTCAGAGAGCAAATGCGATTTCAGTTAGGCTGGCTGTGGTCCTGGTTGTGGGCTATTGTCTCATTGTTGAGGCTGAGGTTGTTTACAATTTGTAGGTGGCTTTTCGGCCTCTGACAGGAATCATTGAACATTACTTGGACTGCACAGCAAGACAGCTCAATCTCTCAGGCATGTCTTGATTTGCTTTGCTTTCATTGGGAATTAGCAGTGCCCCTCAACAGCACTACTGGAAACACTTTTCAGGCTTGCGTTCACGACAGACAGCCTCGGAGACACTGTCTCAACCTCATCTTCACCAGTGAAAGGTCTGTCCGATGTATGAGAACCCTGAGGTCAGGACATTTAGGGTCCCACAGTGGCTTTCCTCAGGCAGCGATTTTCTCAATAGCAGGCCGGCTCTGCCTGTGCCACTTTTCTCTGCTTAGGCAAGCTAACAGCTGTTACTGCCAGGTGCCCCAGCCTGCCTCATGAATGTGCATGGGCTAGTCTCAGAGCACCAGGCAAGATTGTGAGCTCTGGCTAGTGGCACAACGAATGTCACCATCGCATTTTGAAATATTCCTGTGGCTTGGCAGATAAGAAGACTTCCATGTAGTTGCATCAGTGGTGGACTCTCGCCTATCTTCTCTGTGGGGTTGTCCCATGATCCTAGTAGAGGGCAGGCATGAGCCAGCCTGAAGAAACTTCAAGCACAGCCCCAGGAATGGACAGCAAAATCCATAAAAACACAAAAGCATCTGCAGGTTTCCTCAGGCCTGCTTCAACGTTGTAGGAGTGAGTTTTTTGAAACTTGCCCCACTCTGATTTCTAGGTACAGCCTGCCTGTGTTTCTTGGAGTTCCTCTCTCCCAGGTGGGATTGCTTCAGAACTACACAGCCTCAGAAGTTGCCAAACTGTCTGTGTTTGTGTTTCTGTGAGAGTGTTTCTGTGGGAGTGTTGATAGTGTTGGATGTCTGTGTGTGTGTGGCATTGTTGGTGTGTGTGTACCTGAAAGTGTAGTGTGCTTAAAATAATGTGGCCAACACACTTCAGCGCTTCTTTTTTTTTTAGTTTCCAAACCTTTCTAGTGAAGTGCTGTGAGTGTTGGATGTCTGCATGTGTAGGTGGCATTGTGTGTTTGTGTTTGTGTGTGTGTAACTGTAAGTAGAGTCTGCTTAAATGAATGTTGCTAACTCAGCAGAGCACTTCCTTTTTTTGAGTTTCCCAACCTTTGGTGGCCTGTCTTTGTGGCTCTCTGATTTTGCTGGGGACTCTCTCCCAGGTGGTACTTTCTGCACAACCATGCAGCCTCAGGAGCTGCTGAGCTATATGTTTCTGTGAGAGTGTTGTGAGTGTTGGATGTCTGACTGTGTGTGTGGCATTGTGTGTGCAAAAAACAAACAAACAAAAACACTCTTATAGAAGAAGTGGAGCACACCACACCAAAAAGACACATCTCCCAGTGTTTCATTTTCCTGTGGCCAACCCAGGGAGAGATACTAGCAGTCCTATTGACAGGACCCCTTGAATTAACCTAGAATTAGGTTCCTAGTTGGGCAGGGATTCATGTCTTAGGGGTCACTCTTTCATCGTCTTTTGATTTCATCCTGGGACATAGAGTGTGAGCAGCAATAAGGTCAGATAGGTTTGAGGATACAATCTGGTGATTGGTGCATGGGTTACTGCAGCCTCATCTGCAAAAAAAATGAAGACAGGTGACACAGAAGTTTCTTCCTACTCCATAGTCAGTGTACAAGTGGAAGTACTCCAACATGCAGGGAACCTTTTCAGTACACACTGGGGCCATCCTGGCAAACTCCCGATATGAGGGCTTTTATAACCACAGTGAAAGGAGAGTGTGATGGATTCATGCTAGGTGGGATGTGGCCTTCACACTTGCTTCTTCTTTTCCTGACTTCTATGTTCCCCTTCAAACTAGGGTTTCCTGGGTTTGTCTCCATGTCTTCCACACTATAAGTTTCCCAGTTCACAGAGGAGGACCCTCATGGAAATCCATTGCATTAGTGTTTTTTTTCTAAACACTGTCATGTTTTAATGACTGAGTAGCTGGTATACTTTTAAAAGCATACATTCACATTACAGCTGCCAACATGGAAACTCTTGTTCTCCCACTTTAATCAAAGGGTTGCATGATTCCTCTAGGATGAGAAGTAGGCAGCCATGTCTGTATTTGTCTGGTAATCTTGGCTCTGTTTTCCATCATCTGCAGGTCCTTCCTCATGGAGTGGGTCTTTCATTGTCTATTGCTGGATGGGACTGTCTCTCACTACAGATCTTCTGGCTGCCAAAAATTTCAGGAAGCAAAAAGGATTTGCATTAGGCTGGCTATGCTCCAAGTTCTGGGTCTTGGTCTCATTTTGGGGGCTGTTGTTGTTTGGACTTTGCAGGAGGCTTTTGGGTCCTCTGAAAGAAATCTGTGAACATTGCTTGGCCTCCTGCACAAGTCAGCTTGTTTTCTCTAGTGAGCCTTCATTTTTCTTTGCTTTCAGGTGGGGTCCACATTGCCCCTCATCAGCACTACTGGACACATTTTTCTGTCTTGCAATTGCCACAGACAGCCTCTGAGAGACTGTCTCAACCTCATCTGCACCTGTCAGAGGCCAGTTTGACGTGTGAAAACAATGTTTTATCTTGGACTTGCTTTTGTCGAGGTTTCTTACTTTCCTGGAGAGTCCCTGTGAGGCCCAGGATGAAGGGAGGCAGTGAGGGCAAGAGCCTGGCCATCATTTGCTGACACGCACCTCTTGGTTCTCAATGATGATTCCATCATCCAAAGACCCCTCAAAAACTCACCAGATGGTATTCCAATCCCCATGGGACCTGACTGTTGCACACAGCCTCTTTCAGGAATAAAGGCAGAGGAGCAGTTTGCAGTGACCAACTCACAGTCTTAAAGAAAACTCAACCACGTCCACTGCCCAAAAAGGCCCTAAAGTCTAAAATTTTTTGGTCTGGCAGTGAGTTATTGCAGGCAGCATTTTTCCTGATACCAGGCCAGCTCTGCCTATATGTTCCTCTGCTTAAGCAGGCTGACATCTCTGAAAGCAAGGAGCCCAAACCTGCATCATGAACTTGAATGTGCTAGTCTCAAGACACCAGGCCTGAGCTGTGACCTTGGGCTAGTGCCACAGTGAATCCCATCGTTGCCTGCGGCAAGTTCCTGTGGCTTGCAATGAAGGAGACCTCCTTTGGGGTGCATAGACAGTGGACTCTCGCCTGTTTTCTCTGTGGAACTTACGGGATAGTCCCATGATCTTAGGAGAGGACATACATGAGCCAGTTTGAAAAAACCTCAAGAAGAGCCCTAGGAATAAACCGCAAATTCCTGAAGGATACAAAAGGATCTGCAAGATTCCTCAGGCCTAAATAGACTTTATATGAGTGAGTCTTATTTAATCTTGCCACACTGTGATTTCTAGGTACAGCTCTCCTGTGTTCCCAGGTGTTGCACCTTCCCAGATAGGGTTTCCTGAAGAACCATGCAGCCTCAGGACATCCTGGGCTGTGTGTTTCTGTGGGAGTGTTGTGAGTGTTTGATGTCTCTGTGTGTGTGTGGCTTTGCATGTTTGTGTGTGTATGGGTGCCTGTAAATGGAGTTTGCTTAAAGGACTGTGCCTAACGCACTGAAGCAGATCATTTTGTTGAGTCTCTCAACCTTTTGCTGCCTTTCTGTGTGACTCTGCTTGAGATGCAGAGCCCCATGTTCTTTGTTTTTCTGTGAATCATGAATGCACAGTGAATTGAAAGGCTGGCTGAGACAAGCCACTGTCTGAATCAACTCCTTCTGCAAAAGAGGTCACTCTTCTAGAAAGAAGAGGAGCACACCAAACCCAAGAACAGACAACTGTCCGTTTTTCATTGTCCTCCAGCCAACCCATGGAGAGACACAAGCAGTCCTGTCTGCAGGGACCCTTGAATTTACCTCAAATTTTTTTCCCAGGTGAGCAGGTGCTCCATGTCGTGAGGGGTACTCCAACATCGCCCTTGGTTTTCACTTTTCGACAGAGTGTGAGCAGTAATAAGGTCAGTGAGGGGTGAGGACACAATCTGATGAGGGATGGATGGGGTCCCACACCTTCACCTGCAAATAAGGGGAAGACAAATGACACAGAGCATGCTTCCAACAGAATCACCACATTCCCTTAATTGCTTGAGTAGTCCACACCATGGCCAGTTGAACAGGTGGGTGTACTGCAACGTGCAGGGAGCACTTGGAGTGCAAACTGGGACATCCAGTCAAACTCCTGATTTGAGGACTTTCATATCTGTAGCCAAATGGGAGTAGGATAGACTGATGCTTGTGGGATGTGGCCTCCACACTTGCCTCTTCTTTTTCTGACTTTCATGTTCCTTGTTGGCCTAGAGTATCCTGCATGTGGCTCCACGTCTTTCACACTAAACATTTCCCACTTTACAGAAGTCAAGCTCAGGGTAATCTTTGCATGGGTGTTTCCTTCTAAACACTATCTGATTTTAATTAGTGGCAGCTGTATTTTTTTAGAAAAGCATAAATTCCCCTTACTACCACCAACAAGGAACCTCTTGTTCTCCCACTTTTATTGGAAGGCTGCATGGCTCCAGTAGGATGAGAAGCAGGGAGACATGTCTCGATTTGCCTTGCAGTCAAGTCTTTGTTTCACTTTACCTTCAGGCCCTTTCTCATTTTGAAGGGTATCTCTCATTGAGCTTTTGCTGGATGAGACTGCCTCTCCCAACAGATCTTTTGGTTGACAGAAACTTCAGGAAGTGAAAGAGACCTTGGGTAGGCTTGGTGTGCTCCGTGTTGTGTGTCATGATCTTCTTGTGGTGGCTGAAGTTGTCTGCACTTTGGAGGAGGCTTTTGGGTCCTCTGGGAGAAATCTTTGAATGTTTCTGGGACTCCAGTACAAGTCAGCTCGTTCTCACAAGCGAGCCTTGATTTTCCTTTGCATATATGAGGGGTCCACATTTCTCCACCACAGCATTACTGAATATATTTTTCAGGCTTGCAATCACCACAGATGGCCTCTGTGACACTGTCTGAACCTTTTCTTCACCTATGAAAGGCCAGTTTGAGGTGTGAGAACACTGCTCCACCTTGGACTTGCTTTTGCCATGGATTCTGCCATTTCAGAGAGCCACTGTGAGGCACAAGATGAAGGGAGGCTGTGAGCTCAAGGGTATGGCCTTCTTTCACTGACTCCCACCTCTGGGGTTTCAGGTATGATTCCATCACCCGAAGACCCATCAACAACGCAGAAGACTACATTCCAATCTCTGTGGGACCCGATTCTTGTGCACAGACCCTCTCAGAAATGGAGTCAAAGAGGAGTTTCCAGCGGACACCTCACAGTCTTAAAACACCTCCTTCTCCAGTGGTGTCCAACTACAGAGACAGCCATAGGAGGCCGTAAGTTAGAGACTTCTAGGGTTCTGCAGTGTGTTATCACAGGCAGCGATTTTCCCGATACTGTGCTGGCTATGCTTGTACCAATTTCCCCCGCTTAGGCAGGCTGACTGCTCTGACAGCCAGATGCCCTAGCCTCCCTCACAAATGGTCATGCACTAGTCTCATGGTACCACGCCTGAAGTGTGAGCTCTGGCTAGCATAACAATAAATGCCATCATTGCCTAGAGACAAGTCCCTCTGGCTTCACAGAGAAGGAAACCTCTGTAGAGGTGCGTTGGCAGTGGATTTTTGCCTGCTTATTCTGTGGTAATTATGAGATAGTCCCACAATTCTATGGGAGGAGAGACATGAGCCATCCTGAAGAAACATCAAGCAGAGACACAGCAATAAACCATGAAATATCTAAGGATCCAAAAGAATCAGCAAGATGCCTCAGGCCTGCCTAGACATTGTAGGGGTGAGTCTTTTCAAAACTTGCCCCACTGTGATTTCCAGGTACAGCTCTGCTGTGTTCCTTGGTGTTGCTCACTCCCAGGTGGAGCTTTTTGCAGAACCTTGCAGCCTCAGAATCTGCCAGGCTGTGTGTCTTTCTGGAATTGTTGTGAGTGTTGGATGTCTGTGTGTGTGTCTTTTTGTCTTTGTGTGTGTGAGAGAGAGAGAGAGTGTCTGTGTGTGCCTGTAAGTGGAGTCAGCTTAAAGGAAGGTGGATAATGCAATTCAGCCCTTCTTGTTTTTGAGTCTCCCATCCATTTTGTGTCCTGTCCATGTGGCTGTGCTTCAGCTGTGGGGCTCAGTGTTCTTTATTTTTCTGTGGATCATGAATCTGCAGTGAATTGGGAGGCAGGCCAAGACCTGCTGTCATCCAAATAACCTCCCCTGGCAAAAAAATCACTCTTCTAGAAAGAAGAGGAGCACACTATACCAAGAAACAGACATCTCTAAGAGTTTTATTGTCCTGCAGTCAACCCAGGGAGAGACATTAGCAGTCCTGTCTGCAAGACTTCTTGAATTTACCTTGAATTCGGTTCCCAGCCAAACACGTGCTTCAAGTCATGAGATGAGACACTTCCATTGTCTGGCATGCCATTCTGGAACAGAGAGTGTGAGTAACAGTAAGGTCAGATAGAGCTGAGGATAAAATCTGGTGAGGGGTGGGTGGTCCTTGACATTCACCTGCAATAAAGGTGATGACAGATCACACAGGTGGTGCTTCCAACTGCATCCCCACATTCCCTTAATTGCAGAAGCAGTCCATACCATGATCCAGCATTCAAGTGGGAGTATTCCAAACAGGGAAAATTTGGAGTGCAAACTGAAGCCATCCTGCAAACTTCTAATTTGAAGGCTTTCATATTCAGATGCAAAAGGGAGTGGGATGGATATATGTTCAGTGGGAAGTGGCCTCTACACTTGCCTCTTTTTTCCTGACTTCCATGTTCCTCATCAGCCTAGGTTACCTGTGTCTGGCTCAATGTCTTCCACACTAAACATTTTCCTCTTCACGGAAGAGACACTCATGGGAATCAATTGCTTGAGTGTTTTATCTTAACACTGTCATGTTTTAGTTACCTAACAGCTGATACTTTTAAAACCATGAATTCTACTTACAGCTGCCAATATGGAAACACTTGTTCTCCTACTTCTATCAAAGGACTGCAGGATTCCTTTAGGATGACAAGCAGTCAGCCATGTCTGGCTTTTGCCTGGCATTCTGGGCTGTTTCATTTCTTCTGCAAGTCCTTCCTCATTGCGAAGGGGGTCTTTCACTGGGCTGTGGTTAGGTGGTACTGCCTCTCACCACAGATCTTTTTCCTGCCAGGGATTTCAGGGAACAAAAGGGACTTCATGTAGGCTCTCTGTGCTCCAGGTGGTGGGTCCTGCTCTCCTTGTGGGAGCTGAGATTGTTTGAAATTTGCAGGAGTCTTTTGGATATTCTCACAGCAGTAAGGTCAAATAGGGGTGAGAATACATGCTGGTGAGAAGATGTTGTCCCGCAACTTGATGTGCAATGAAAATAAAGACAGATGACACAGAAGTTGCTTCCAACTCCATCCTCGCATTCTTTTAATTTCACAAGCAGTCCACACCATGGCCCGGTGTTCAGGTGAGTACCTCAACATGAAAGAAACATTTGGAGTGCAAATTGGGGTCACGCTTGCAAACTCCTGATTTCAGGGCTTTCATACCTGAAGCCAAATGGGGTGAAATGGATTCATGCTGTTTGGGATGTGTCCTACAGGTTTACCTCTTCTTTCCCTGACTTCCATGTTCATCTTTGACCCAGAATTTCCTGAGTCTGGCTCAAAGACTTTCACACTTAATGATTCCCAGTTAAGGGAGAATGGCCCTCATGGGAATCCATTGCATGAATATTTCCTTCTAAACACTGTCACGTTTTAATAACTGCACATCTTTGATAATATTAAAACCATAAATTCCCATTATGGCCACCAACAAGTAAACCCTTTTTCGCCAACTCTATCAGTGGGCTGTGTGATTCCTGTAGGATGAGAAGCAGAAAACTGTGTCTGGCTTTGCCTTGTAATCTAGACTCTGTTTCATTTCATCTGCATGGCCATCTCATTGTGGAGAGATACTTTCATTAATCTGTTGCTAGACACACAAGTTATTTAGCTTCCAAAGATTTCAGAAAGCACAAAAGGCTTCAGGTAGGCTTGCCTGCATTTCAGGTTGTGTGTCATTGTCTCATTGTGGGGGCTGAGGTTGTTTGCTGTTTGCAGGAGTCTTTTGGGTCCTCCAACAGGAATCATTGACTGTCACTTGGACTCCAGCACAAGGAAGTTTGGTCTCTCAGGTGAGCCCTGATTTGTCTTTGTTTTCATGGGGAATACACAGTACCCCTCAACAGCACTACTGGACACCCATTTCAGGCTTCCCATCACCACAGACAGCCTCTGAGACATTGTCTCCATCTCATTTGTAACTGTAAGGGGCCTATCCAAGGTGTGTGAATACTGTTCCACATTGGGCTTGCCTTTGTCATGGTTCCTGTCTCTCCCAGAGAGCCCCTGTGAGTCCAAGGATGATGGGAGGCAGTGAAGTCAAGAGCCCAACCATCTTTCATTGGTAACCAACTCTGGGGTCTCAGGTATGATTCAACCACCCAAAGAACCCTCAAAAATACACAAGACAATATTCCAAACCCCATGGAACCCAATTCTTGCCCACAGCCTCTTTTGCAAATGGAGTCTGAAGAGCAATTTCCAGCAACCACCTTACAGTCTCTAAATGCCTTTTCCTCCAGCGTGACCCAACCACAGAGACAGCCCAAAGAAACCGTGAGTTTGAGACTCTCAGGGTCCCACAGTGGGTTTTTGCAAGCAGCCTGTTTCCAAATACCAGGCCACCTCTACCTGTATCATTTTCATCTGCATAGGCTTGCTGACAGCTCTGACAGCTAGGCACCAGAATCTGCCTCATGAAGGCACATGCACTAGTTTCAGAGCACCAGGACTGATTCTGAGCTATGGCTAGCATCACAATTAATATCACCATTGCCTAGTGACAAGTTGCTGCAGGTTGGCAGAGAAGAAGATGCCATGGAGGTGTGTCAGTAGTGGATACTCACCTGTCTTCTCTGTGGGATCCATAGGATTGTTCCATGGTCGTAGGAGAGGGCCAACATGAGCCAGTCTGAAGAAACATCAAGCAGAGCCCCAGGAATAAACCCCCAAATCTCTAAGGATCCAAAAAGATCTGCAGGGTGCCACAGGCCTCTCTTGACATTGTAGATGTGTGTCTTTTTGAAAATTGCCCCACTGTGATTTCTAAGTACAGCCCACCTATATTCACCAGGGCTACTCCCAACCAGGCAGGGCTTCCTGTAGAGTAAAGCAGCCTCAGAACCTGCCAGGCTGTGTGTTTCTGTGGGAGTGCCTGTGTGTCTGTGGCGCAGTGTGTGTGTGTTTGAGTGTGCGTGTGTGCCTGTAAGTGGAGTCTGCAAGTGGAGTCTGCTTAAAGGAATGTGGCTAACGCACTACAGCACTTCTATTTTTTGAGTCACCCAACCATTTCGTGCCCTATCTGTGTGTCTCTGCTTCAGCTGTGGGGCCCCATATTTTTTATTTTTCAGTGGATCATGAATCCAAAGTGAATTGGGGGGCTGGTTGAGAATGGCTTGGGTCCAAATTACCTCACCTTGCAAATAAAAAAGCCACTCTTCTAGAAAGAAGATGAGCACACCACACTAAAGAACAGACATCTTGCATTGTTTCATTGTTTTTGGCCAACCCATAGAGAGACACTAGCAGTTGTGTCTGCAGGGCCCCTTGAATTTACCTCGAATTCACTTCCCAGGTTAGCAGATGCCTCACCTTGTGAGGAGACACTTCTCAATCATTTTGAAATTTTACTCTGGGTCAGAGAATGTAAGCAGCAGTAAGGTCAGAGGAGTGGGGATACAGTCTGGTGAAGGGTGGATGCAGTCCTGCACCTTCATCTGAAAAATGATGAAGACAGATGACACAGAAGGTACTTCCAACTGTATCCCCACATTCCTTTAATATCACAAGCAGCCAACACCATGGCCCAGGGTTCAGGTGGGAGTACTCCAATGTGCATGGAACATTTGGAGTGCAAACTGGGGCCATCCTGGCAGACTCCCAATTTGAGGGCTTTCATACTCGGAGCCAAATAAAAGTGGGATGGATAGATGCTGGGGGGGATGTGGCCTCCACACATGCCTCTTCTTATCCTGACTTTTATGATCCTCGTTCTGGGTCTGGGTCAACATCTTCCACACTAAACATTTCAAAGTTCATGAAGGACAACTGCCATGGGAATCCATTGTGTGAGTGTTTCCTTCTAAACACTGTCACGTTTTAATGAATGGGCAGCTGTGATATTTTAAAACCGTAAATTCCCATTACTGCTCCCAACAAGAAAACTCTTGTTCTCCCACTCTTAACAGAGGGCTGCATGATTTATGTAGGATGAGAAGCAGGCATCTGTGTCTGGCTTTTTCCTGGTAATCTAGGCTCTGCTTCATTGCACCTGCATGTCCTTTCTCATTGTGGAGGTGGTATTTCATTGGGCTGCTGCTAGATGAGACTGCCTCTCTCTACACATCTTTTAACTGTCAGGAATTTCAGGGAGCAAAAGAGACTTTGGGTAGCTGTCTGTGTTCCAGATTGTGGGACATGTTCTCCTTTGGGGGACTGAGGTTGTTTGCAATTTGCAGAAGGTTTTGGGTCTTCTGAAAGAAGTCTTCTAACATTACTTGGACTACAGCACAATGGAGCTGGTTCTCTCAGGTGAGCCTTTATTTTTCTTTGCTTTTATGGGGGGTACTCATTGCTCCTAAGCAGCAATATGGCACAAAATTTTCAGGCTTATACTGTCTGAGACACCTCTGAAACACTGTCTCAACCTCATCTGCACCTGTGAGAGGCCTGTTCAACCTGTGAGGACACTGCTAAACCATGGGCTTCCCTTTGTTGTGGTTTGTTTTTCTCAAACAGCACCTGTGAGACCCAGGATAAAGGGAGGCAGTGAGTTCCCTGGCACAGCCATCTTTTGTTAACACCCACTTCTGGGGTCTCAGACATGATTTCATCACCCAGAGACCCCTCAACAACTCACCAGACTATATTCCAATCCCCGTGGGACCTGATTCCTGCACACAGCCTCTTGCGGAAATGGAGTCAGAAGTGCAGTTTCCAGTGACCAGGTCACAGTTTCGAAACGCCTCCTCTTCCAGTGAAACCTGACCAAGGAGACAGCCCAAAGAAGACCTAAGGTCAAGACTTTTAGAGTCTCTCAGTGGTTATCTCATGCAGCCATTTTCCCAACACCAAGCCAGCTCTGCCAGTAGCTTTCCCTCTGCTTAGGCAGGTTGACAACTTTGACAGCTGGGCCCCCAAGACTGTGACATGGATGGAAATGGGCTAGTCTCATGGCACCAGACCAGAGCTGTGAGCTCTGGCAGGTGTCACAATGAATAGCACCATTGCCTAGCAACAGGTCCCTGCGGCTTGGCAGAGAAGGCGACCTCCATGGAAGTGCATCAGCACTGGATTCTTGCAAGTCTTCTCTGTGAGATCCTCAGGAAAGTCCCATTATCCTAAAAGGGGCAGATGTTAGCCATCATGAAGAAAGTTCAAACACAGCCCCAGGAACAATCTGCAAAATCCCTAAAGATCCAGAGGATCTGCAGGATGACTTAGGCCTACCTAGACATTGTAGGAGTGAAACTTTTTGAAACTTGCCCTGCTGTGATTTCTAAGTACAGCCTGCCTGTGTTATCTGAGGTTGTTCTCTCTCAGGTGGGGCTTCCCGCAGAACCACACAGCCTCAGAACATGCAGGGCTGTAGTTTCTGTGGGAATGTTGTCAGTGTTAGATGTCTGTGTGTGTGTGTGGCTTTGTGTGTGTGTGTGTGTATTTGTGCGTTTAAGTGGAGTCTACTTAAATTAGGCTAACGTGCTGCAGCTCTTTTTTTTTTTTTTTGAGTCTCCCAAACTTTTGGTGGCCTGTTTTTGTGGGCCTGCTTGGGCTGTGGGGCTCTGTCTTTTTTATTTTATTTTTTTTGAATCAAGAATTACAGTTAATCAGGAGGCTGGCTGTGATCTGCCCTGGCCCAAATCCCCTACACTTGCAAAAAAAGCCACACCTATAGAGAGAAGAGGAACACACCTCACCCAATAGTAGACATCTCCCACTCTCATTTTCCTGCAGCCAACCCAGAAAGAGACACTAGCTGACCTGTCTGCAGGGCCCCTTGAATTTACATAGAATTCGGTTCACACTAAAGCAGGTGTTTTACATCATGAGGGACACTCCATCATAGTCTTGGGATTTCATTCTAGGACAGACAAAGCAGCAATAACATCAGATAGGGGTGAGTATTCAATCTGGTGAGGATTGGATGCAGATCCTCACCTTCACCTGCCAAAAAGGTGAAGACTGATGGCACAGAACTTGCTTCCAACAGCATCCCCACATTTGCTTAATTGCACAAGCCATCCACATCATTGCCGGAAGTTCATGTGGGAGTAAGTCAAGTTGCAGGGGACATTTGGAGTGCATACTTGGGCCATGCTGGCAAACTCTTCATATCAGGGCTGTCATATGTGGAGCTAAATGGGAGTGGAATGAATTGATGCTGGATAATGTGGCCTTCACACTTGCCTCCTCTTCTCCTGACTTCCATTTTCCCCGTTGGCCTAGAGTTTCCGGAGTCTGTCTAAATGTCTCCCATAATAAAGGTTTCCCAGTTCATGGAGGACAACCCTCATGGAAATCCATTGCAGGAGTGTTTCCTTCTAAATACTGTCACGTTTTAATGACAGAACAGCTTTGATACTTTTAAAACTGTAAATATCTGTTACAGCCACCAACAAGGAAACTCCTACTCTCCCACTTCTTTCAGAGGGCTGCATGATTCCTATAGGATGAGAAGCAGACAGCCTTATCTAGCATTGCCTACAAATCTAGCCTCTGTTTCAATTCATCTACATGTCCTTTCTCATTGTGGAGGGGGCCTATTCTTGGCTTGTTGTGGGATTACATTGACTGTCACCCCAGATCTTCTGCCTGCCAGGGATTTCCAGGAGCAAAAGGGACTATGGGTAGGCTATCTGTGCTTCAGGTTGTGGGTCATTGTCTTATTGTTGGGGCTGAGGTTGTTTGCACTTTGCAGGAGGCATTGGGTTCTCTGACAGGAATCATTGAACACTGCTAGAACTGTGAGGTGGTCACTAGAAACTGCTCTTCTGACTCCATTCCCAGAAGAGGATGTGTGTAAGAATTAAGTCACATGGGGATTGGAAAATTGTCTGGCATGTTGTTGAGGATTTTTGGGGTGATAGAATTACACCTGAGACCCCAGAGGTGGGTGTCAGTGAAAGATGGCCTGGCTCTTGACCTCACTGCCTCCCTTCATTCTGAATCTTGCAGGGGCCCTCTGGGAAAGGTAGGAACCATGACAAAGGCAATTCAAAGATGGAGTAGCATTCTCACACCTTGAAGTGGCCTTTCATGTGTGCAGATGAGGTTGAGACAGTGTCTCAGAGGCTGTGTGTGGCAATGGCAAGCCTGAAAATTGTTCCAGTAGTGTTGTTGGGGATCACTTGTTTAGAAGGAAACACTCATACAATGGATTCCTATGAGGGTTGTTCTCCATGAACTGGGAAACGTTTAGTGTGGCAGTCATTGAGCCAGACCCAGGAAACATAGGTTGATGAAAAACATGGAAGTCAGGAAAAGAAAAAACAAGTGTGGAGGCCACATCCAAACCACCATATATTGATTCCACTGCAATTTGGCTCTGTACATGAAAGCCTTGTAATCAGGAGTCTGCCAGAATGACCTTAATTTGCACTCCAAATGTTTTTTGCATGTTGGAGTACCCCAACCTGAACACTGAGCCATCATGTGGGCTGCTTGTGCAATTAATGGAATGCAGGAATTTAGTTGGCATCACCTTCTGTGTCATCTGTCTTCATTTTATTTGCAGGGAAAGTTGCCAGATTTCATCCACCCATATTGAGATTGTATTCTCACCCCTATCTTATCTTATTCCTGCTCACCCTCTCTATTCCAGAATGAAATTTCAAGATCATGGAGGTGTGTCCCCTAACAACATGAATGACCTACTAGGCTGGGAATGTAATTAGAGGTAAATTCAACGGGGTTCTGAGGACAAGACTGCTAGTGTGTCTCCCTGGGTTGGCTGCAAAACAATAAAATACTGGGAGATGTCCATTTTTTGGTATGGTGTCCTTCTCTTTTTTCTAGATGAGTGTTTTTTTTTATGTTTTTGTTTTTGTTTTTTGCAAGGGGAGGTGATTTGGACACTGGTGTGTATTGGCCCTCTTTCAATTCACTGCAGATTCACAACCCACAGAAAATAAAGAACATAGTGCCCTGAAACCCAAACAGAACCACACAGACAGGCCATCAAAAGCTTTGGAGACTCAAAAAAAGGAAGCGCTGAAGTGCAGTAGCCACACTTCTTTAAGCATACTCCACTTACAGGCACACTCACACACACACAGACAAATACACAATTCTACAAACACACAGACATTCAACACTCACAACACTCCCACCGAAACACACAGCCTGGAAGCTCCTGAAGCTGAGTGGTTCTGTGGGAAGCTCCAACTGGGACAGGACATCCTGGGAGAAAACAGGTGGGCTGTACCTAGAAATCACAATGGGGCAAGTTTCAAAAAAACTCACCCTTACAACGTCTAGACAGGCCTGAGGAATCCTGCAAATAACTTTGGATCATTAGAGATTTCACCATTTATTCCTAGTGCTGTGCTTGACATTTCCTCAGGCTGGCTCACATCTGCCCTCTCCTAAAATGATAAAACTATCCCATGGATCCCACAGAGAAGATCAGAGACAGCCCAACACCGACCCACCTCCAAGGAGGTCTTCTTCTCCTCCAAGCCGCAGGGACTTGTCACTAGGCAATGGTGACATTCATTGTGATGCTAGCCAGAACTCACAATCAGGCCTGGTGCCCTGAGACCAGCACATGCTCATTCATAAGGCAGGCTCAGTCGCTGGGCTCTCAGAGCTGTCTGCCTGTCTAAGCAGAGGAAAATGGTACAGGCAGAGCTGACTTGGTATCCGGAAAAATCCTGCCTGTGAAAACCCACTGTGGGATCCTAAAATTCTTGACCTCAGGGTATTTTCTGGCTGTCTCTGTGGTCAGGTCTCACTGTAAGAGGGGGCATTTAAAGGCTGTAAAATGGCCACTGGAAGCTGCTTTTCTGACTCCATCTCCGAAAGAGGCTGTGTGCAAGAATATGTTCCATGGGGATTGGGATATAGTCTGGCATGTTGTTGAGGGTTGTCTTGATGACAGAATCATACCTGAGACCTGAGAGGTGGGTGTCAGTGAAAGATGGTCAGGCTCTTGACCTCACTGCCTCCCTTCATTCTGGGCCTCTCAGGGGCTCTCTCAGAGAATCAGGAACCCTGACAAAGGCAAGTCCAAGGAGGAGCAGTGTTCTTGCACTTCAGACTGGCATCTCACCAAAGCAAATGAGATTGAGACAGTGTCTCAAAGGCCGTTGGTGGGGAAGTCACACCTGAAAATGGTGTCTGGTCAAGCTCTTAAGGGACACTGTGGATTCCCTCTGAAAGCAAAGAAAAATCAAGTCTTGCCTGAGAGAATGAGCAGCCTTGTGCTGGAATCCAGACATTGTTCAATGACTCCTGTCAGAGGACCCAATCTCAGCAAACAATCTCAGCCCCCGAAACGAGACAATAATCCACAACCTAGAGTGCAACCAGCCTATCCAAAGTATTTTTTGCTCTCTGAATTTCCTGGCAGCTAAATAATCTGTGGTGAGAGGCAGTCCTATCCAGGAAGAGCCCAGTGAAAGAGCCCCACCACAACAAGAAGGCGATGCAAATAAAATGAAACAGAGGCTAGATTACCAGGCAAAGGCCAGACATGGCTGCCTGCTTCTCATTCTACAAGAATTATGCAGCCCTTCAACTGAAGTTTAAGAACAAGAGTTTCATTTTTGGTGGTTGTAATGGGAATTTGTGGTTTTAAAAGTATGAAAACTGCCCAGTTGTTAAAACTTGACAGTGTTTAGAAAAAAACACTCATGCAAATGATTCCCATGAATGTTGTTCTCCCTGAACTGACAAAGTTTTTGTATGAAAGTCTTTGAGCCATACCCAGGAAACTCTAGGCCAAGGAGGACAATGGAAGTCAGGAAAAGAAGAGGTAAATGTGGAGGTCCCATCCCAGCTAGTATCAATCCATTCCACTCTTATTTGGCTCCGCGTATGAAAAAGATTATATCAGTGGGTTGCCAGGATGGCCCCAATTTGCACTCCAAATGTTCCTTGCACATTAGAGTACTCCCACCTGAACACCAGGCCATGGTGTGGACTACTTGTGCAATTAAGGAAATGCGGTGATGGATTTGGATGCACCTTCTGTGTCATCTGTCTTCATGTTTTTTACATGTGAATTTTTGGGACCCCATCCATCCTTCAAAATATTGTTTCCTCACTCCTTTCTGACCTCGTTGCTGTTTACACTCTATGTCCCAGGATGAAATCCCAATATGAGTTAGGAGCGCCATCTCATGACATGAAGCACATGCTAGGCTGTGAATCAGATTTGAGGTAAATTCAAGGAGGCCTGTAGACACTACTTCCAGTTTCTCTCCCTGGGTTAACTGAAACACAAGAAACCACTGGGAGATGTCTGGTTTTTTTTGTATGGTGCACTCCTCTTCTTTTTAGAAGAGTGGCTTTTTTTGCAGGGGGAAATGATTTGGATGTCGGCATGTCTCTTCCCACTTCCCAGTTCACTGCAGTTTAATGATCCAGAGAAAAATAAGTAACATGGAGCCCCACAGCCACAGGAGAACAGACAGGCCACCAAAAGATGGGAGATTCCAAAAAAAAAAAAGTGCTGAAGTGCATTAGCCACAGTTTTTCAAGCAGACTTCAATTACAGGCATCCACACACACACAACACACAACACACACCCAGTGCCACACACACATGCATACATCCAACAATCACAACACTCCCAGAGAAACACACAGCCTGCAAGGTCCTGAGGCTACTTGGTTCTGTCAGAAGCCACACCTGAGGGAGAAAAACCCAAGGAACACAGGCCAGCTCTACCTAGAAATCACAGTGGGGCAAGTTTCAGAGTCTCACCCTTACAATATCCAGGGAGGTCTGAGGAATCCATCACATCCTTTTGGATCCCTAGGATCTCGCCATTAATTCCAGAAACTTTGCTTGACATTTCTTTAGGCTGACTCACATCTGCCCTCTCCCAGTGTCATGGTACCATCCCAAGGATCCCACAGAGAAAACAGACAAGAGTTCATTGCCGATGCATCTCTGCAGAGATCTCCTTCTCCACAAAGCCTCTTATGCTTGTCACTAGGCAACAGTGACATTCACGGTGACACGAACCAGAGCTCATAATCAGGCCTACTGCCCTGAGACTAGCAGATTTCCATTCATTTTGCAGGCTTGGGAGCCTGACTGTCAGAGCTGTTGGCCTTCCTAAGCAGAAGAAGATGGTACAGGCGGACCCGTCCTGGTATCAGGAAAAATGCTGCCTTCAAAAACTGAATGTGGGACCCTAAAATTCTTGAACTCCTCACCCATTTGGGCCTTCTCCGAGGTGAGGCTCCCAGTGGCAAGGAGGGGTTCCCATACTCTTAGGTGGTCACTGTAAAATGTTCTTCTGACTCATTCCTACAAGAGACTGTATGCAAGAATCGGGCCCCATGAGTATTGGAATATAAGCTGGGGTGCTGTTGAGGGTACTGTGGGTGATAGAATTATACCTGAGACCCCCAGAGAGCTCCCATTCAGGCCCAGGGCCCTGAGAACAGGGTATGCACATTCATATAGCAGGCTTGGGCACCCACCTGTCAGAGCTGTCAGCCTGCCTAAGCAGAGAAAAATGGTACAGGCAGAGCCGTCCTGATATCATAAAAAAGACTACCTGCAAAAACCCACTGCAGAACCCTAAAAGTCTCGACCTCAGGGCCCCTTTGGGTGGTCTCCATGGTCAGGTTCCACTGGACGAGGTGTTTCAAGACTGTGAAGTGGTCACTGGAAACTGCTCTTCTGACTGTATTTCCAAAAGATGCTGTGTGAAAGAATCGGGTCCCCTGGGGATTGTAATATAGTCTGGTGTGTTGCTGAGGGTTCTGTGGGAGCTAGAATCATACCTGAGACCCCAGAGGGGTGTGTCAGAATTATATCTGAGACCACAGATGTGGGTGTCAGTGAATGATGGTGGGGCTCTCGTCCTCACTGCCTCCCTGCATCCTGGGCCTTGCAGGAGCTATCTAGGACAGGAGGAACAATGACAAAGGCAAGTCCAAGTTAGAGGAGTGTTCTCAAATCTCCGACTTGCCTCTCACAAGTGCAGATGAGGTTGAGACAGTGTCTCAGAGGCTATCGGTCATGATGGCAAGCCTGAAAATGGTGTCCAGTAGTGCTGTTGAGGTGCACTGTGGATCCCTCAAGAAAGCAAAGAATGTCAAGGCTCACCTAAGACAACAAACTTCCTTGTGCTAGAGTTCAAGCAATGTTCAATGACTCCTGTCAGAGGACCCAAAAGTCTGCAAAGGGCAAACAACTCAGCCACAACAACGAACCACAATCTGGAGTACAGCCAGCCTACCTGAAGTCCTTTTTCTCTCTGAAATCCCTGGCAGCTAAATAAACTTTGGTGAGAGGAAGTACCATCCAGCAACAGCACAATGAAAGAACCCATCCACAATGAAAATGCCATGCAGATGAAATCAAACTGATGCTAGATTACTAGACAAAAACCAGACACAGCTGACTGCTTCTCATCTTACAGGAATCATGCAGCCCTTCGATAGAAGTGGAAGCACAAGAGTTTCTTTCTTGGTAGCTGTAACAGAAATTTATGATTACAAATTATCAAAGCTGCCCAGTCATTAAAATGTGACAGTGCTTAGAAGGAAACACTCATGCAATGGATTCCCATGATGCCTATTCCCTGTGAATTGGGAAACATCTAGTGTGGAAGTCATTGAACCAGACCCAGAAAACCCTAGGACAACAAGGAACATGAAGTCAAGAAAAGACAGGCAGAAATCCATGGCTGATGCACCTCCGTGGAGATCTCCTTCTCCGCCAAGCAGCAGGGACTTCTCACTAGGCCAAGAAGTTATTCATTGTGATGCTAGCCAGAGCTCACAGCTCAGGCCTGGTGCCATGAGACTAGCACATGCTTGTGAGGCAGGCGTGGGCCCCAGCTGTCAGAGCTGTCATCCTGCCTAAGCAGAAGAAAATGATACAGGCAGAGCCTGCCTGGTATCAGGAAAAACTGCCTGCGATAACCAACTTTGGGTCCCTAAAAGTGTTGACCTTAGGGCACCTTCGGACTGTCTCCATGGTCTGTTCTTGCTGGAGGAAAAGGCATTTTGAGACTTTGAGGTGGGTGTTGAAAACTGCTCTTCTGACTTAATTCCCGAAAGAGACTGTGTGCAAGAACTGGGTCCCGTATGGATTGGAATATAGTCTGGAGAGTTGTTGTGGGCTCTTTGATGGAATCATACCTGAGACCCCAGAGGTGGGTGTCAGCAAAATATGGACTAGCGCTTTACCTCACTGCCGCTCTTCATCCTGGGCCTAACAGGGTCTCTCTAAGAAGGGCAGAAACCATGACAAATGCAAGTCCAAAGTGACTCAGTCTTCCCACACCTCGAACTGTCCCCTCACAGGTGCAGATAAGGTTGAGATAGTATCTCTGAGGCCATCTGTGGTGATTGCACGCCTGAGAAATGTGTCCGGTACTGCTGTTGAGGGGTAATGTGGACACCCTTGAAAGCCAGGAAAAATCATGCTCGCCTTAGAGAACAAGTTGAATTGTGCTAGACTCCAAGCAAAGTTCAAAGATTCCTGTCAGAAAACCCATACTCCTTCTGCAAAGTGCTAACAACCTCAGCTCCCACAATGAGACCTCAACCCACAAACGGGAGTGCAGCCAGCATACACAAAGTCCCATTTGCATTCAGAAATCCCTGGCAACCAGAATGTCTGTGGCAAGAAGCAGACCCATCCAGTAACAACCCAATGAAAGACTCCCGCCACAGTGAAAAAGATGTAAAGATGAAACAAAACAGAGACTATATTAAGAGGCAAAAACCAGACAGAGCTGCCTGCTTCTCATCTTACAGGAATCAGGCAGCCTTTCAATAGAATTGAGAGAACAAGAGTTTCCTTGTTGGCAGCTGTAAAGGGAACTTATGGTTTTAAAAATATCACAGCTACCAAGTAATTAAAACATGACAGTGTTGGCACCGTGGCTCATGCCTGTAATCCCAGTACCTTTCAAGGCCAAGGTGGGCAGATCACAAGGTCAGAAGATTGAGACCATCCTGGCTAACTCAGTGAAACCCCATCTCTACTAAAAACACACACAAACAATTAGCTTAGCATTGTGGTGGGCATTTGTAGTCCCAGCTACTCAGGAGGCTGAGGCAGGAGAATGGCCTGAACCTGGGAGGCGGAGTTTGCAGTGAACAAAGATCATGCCACTGCACTCCAGCCTGGGCAACAGAGCAACACTCCATCTCAAAAACAAACAAACAAAAGTGACAGTGTTTAGAAGGAAACACTCACACAATGCATTCCCATGAGGGTTGTTCTCTGTGAAATGGGAAACATTTAGCATGGAAGAGATTGACCCCGACCCAGGAAACCCTAGGCCAGCATGGAACACGTAATTTGGGAAAAGAAGAGGAAATTTTGGAGGCCACATTTTACCAAGCATTTATCCACCCCATTCCCATTTGGCTCCAGGTATGAAAGCCTTCAAATCAGAGGTTGCCAAGATGGCCCCAGTTGGCACTTCAGATATTCCCTGCATGTTAGAGTACTGTCACCTGACACCAGATCATGGTGTGGACTGCTCATGCAATTAAGGGAATGGGGGGATGGAGTTGAAAGCACCTTCTGTCAGCTATGTTCACCTTTTTTGCAGGTGAAGCTGTGGGACACCATCCTCCCCTCACCAGATTCTATCTTCACCCATATCTGACCTTATTACTGCTCCAACTGTCTGTTCCAGAATGAAATACTGAGATGATGGAGGAGTGTCCCATTAAAATGTGTGAAGCACAAGCTCTGCTGGGAATTGAATTCAAGGTAAATTCAAGGGGCCCTGCAAATATGACTGCTGGTGGTGTCTCTCCCTGGGTTGGCCATAGGACAATGAAACACCTGGAGATGTCTGTTCTTGGGTGTGGTGTACTCCTCTTCTTTCTAGAAGAGTGGTTTTTTTGTTTGGTTGTTTGTTTTGTTTTTTCGCAGAGGGAGGTAATTTGGATGGCAGCCTCCCCATTGACTGCAGATTTGTGATGAACAGAAAAGTAAAGAACATGGAGCCCCACAGCCCAAGCAGAGCCATACAGAAAGGCCACCAAAATTAAGATACTCAAAAAAAAAAAAAGAGAAGTGTTGCAGTTCATTAGCCACATTCCTTTAAGCAGACTCCACTTATAGGCACACACACAAACACACACATACACACAAAGCCCCACATACACACGCAGACAACCAACATATTCAACACTCTCACTGAATCACACAGGCTGGCAGCTTCTGAAGCTGCATCGTTCTGAAGGAAATCTCACCTGGGAGAGAACAACCCCAGGGAACACAGGCAGGCTGTACCAAAAAAAAATCACTGTATGGCAAGTTTCAAAAATACTCACCCTACAATGTCTACGCAGGCCTGAGGAATCCTGCAGATCCTTTTGGATTCCTAGGAATTTCACCATTTATTCCTGGGGTTTGGCTTGACAATTCTTCCAGCTGGTTCATGTCTGCTCTCTCCTGGGATCATGGGACTCTCCCATGAATCCCACAAGGAAGACAGGCAAGAGTCCACCGCCGATGCACTTCCATGGAGGTCTTCTTCTCCCCAAGCTTCAGAGACTTGTCTCTAGGCAATGGTGGTATTCATTGTGATGCTAGCCAGAGTTCACAGCTCATGTCTGGTGCCCTGAGATCAGTGCATGTGCATTCGCAGAGTACCCTCTGGCACCTGACAGTCAAAGCTGTCAGGCAGCCTAAGCAGAGAAAATTGGTAACAGCAGAGCTGGTCTGATATTGGTAAAAAGTTGCCTGTGATAACCCACTGCGTGACTCTGAAAGTCTCATACTTAGGGCCGCTTTGGGTCATCACCGTTGTTGGGCCTTGCAGGAGGAGGAGGCTCTTTGAGACTGTGAGGTGGTAGGTGGAAACTGCTCTTCAGGCTCCAGCCTCGAAGAGGCTGTGTGCAAACATCAGGTCCAACGGGTATTGGGATATAGTCTGGTGAATTTTTGAGTGGTCTTTTGGTGATGGAAACATACCTGAGACTGCAGAGGTGGGTGTCCATGAAAGATGGCCAGGCTCTTGACCTCATTTTCTCCCTTAATTCTGGGACTCACAGGGGCTCTCTGGAAAAGACAGGAACCACAAGAAAAGCAAGTCCAAGGTGAAGCAGTGTTCTCCTACCTCAAACTGGCATCTCATGGGTTCAGATGAGGTTGAGACAGTGTCATAGCATCTGACTGTGGCAATTGGAAGCCTGAAAAGTGTGCCTAGTAATGCTTTTGAGGGGAAATGTGAACCTACAATAAAAGCAAAGAAAAATCAAGGCTTGCCTGAGAGAATGAGCTGAAATGTGCTGGAGTCACAGCAACATTCAAATATTAATGCCAGTGGACCCAAAAGCCTTCTGCAAAGGCTGCATTTTGGAGATGCAGTCCCATCCAGCAAGGGCCCAATGGAAGACGCTCTCTACTATGAGCACAGACTTGCAGAGGAAGTGAATCAGATCCAAGAATATCAGGCAAATCCAGATACAGCTACCTGCTACTCATCCTACAGGAATCTTGCAGCCCTATGATAGAAGTCAGAGAAGAGTTTCCTTGTTGGTGGCTGTAATGGGAATTTTCACTTTTAAAAGTATCACAGCTGACCAGTCATTAAAATGTGACCCTATTTAGAAGAAAACATTCACATAAAGGATTACCATGAGGATCATCTTCGGTGAACTGGGAAACATTTAGTGTGGAAGACTTTGAGCCAGACCCAGGAAACCCTAGGCCACCAAGGAACATGGAAGTCAGAAAAAGAAGAAGCAGGTGTGGAGTCAAGTTTATCACCGTTAACATTTTACATCACACATTTATCTATTTCATTCTCTTCCTAGTGAATTTTTTTTTTTTTTTTTTTTTTTGAGATGGAGTTTTGCTCTGTCACCAGTCTGGAATACAGTGGCCTGACCTCAGCTCAGCTCACTGCAGCCTCTATTTCTTGGGTTTAAGCAATTTACCTGCCATAGCCTCCTGAGTAGCTGGGATTACAGGCACATACCACCACTCCTGGCTAATTTTGTATTTTTAGTAGAGATGGTTTTTCCCCATGTTGGTCAGACTAGTCTCAAACTCCTGACTTCTGGTGATTCACCAGCCTCAGCCTCCCAAAGTGCTGGGATTACAGACCTGAGCCACAAAGCCTGGCCCCGGTTTCTTTTGAGACAAGTTCTTGCTTGGTCACCCAGGCAGGAGTGCATTGGCACAATCTTCACACACTGCAGCCTCAGCCTCCCAAGCTCAAGCTATCTTCGTGTCTCAGCTTCCCACATAGCTGGGACTAAATGCGTGCAACAACACACCAGGACATTTGTTGTTGTTGTTTACTGTGAAGTCTTGCTATATTGCATAATGGGTATTAAATTACTGGGCCCAAAGTGTCCTCCTAGTTCAAGCTTCCAAAGTGCTGTAATTACAGAAGTGAGCCACTGCAGACAGCCTTGCCACTCTTTAATCATTTTATAAATGTCAGCCTTCAAAATTAACAAGTAATTTTTTACTTATGAAATTCCAAATTCCAAATCAAGTTCAGCTTCATTTCATAAAGAGGTAAAAACAAAATAAAAACCTTATTGCTCTGTCACACAAGCTGGAGTGCAGGGGAGCAATCTCAGCTCACTGCAAGCTCCGACTCCCAGCTTCATGGGAGTCTCAGCCTCCCCAGTAGCTAGAACTACAGGCACCTGCCATCACACCCAGCTAGTTTTTTTGTGTGTTTAGTACAGAGGTGGATTCACCATGTTAGCCAGGATCGTGTCGATGTCCTGACCTCATGGTCAACCCACCTTGGCCTCCCCTCATTTTCAAAAAGAGGTAAAACAAAACAAAATGAAAAAATATTATTTTTCCTTTGTTTTGAAGTTAGCAAAGAGTTGGAAAGTAAATCATCTCTATTTTATTTTACAAAATTGACTGTACAAAGAAAGATTTCACATAAATTTTTTCAGATCTAAAATCCTGTGAAGTTATCAACAGAAATATCATCTTATAAAACAACAACAAAAAAATCTCCTAGTTGGTCTTTTATGTGGATTAAATATCTTATAATTAGTAATGTATACAATTGTGATGATAGTTTTTCCTAGAACCATAATAGTAAAAATATGAACCTCATTTTTTTAGAACTACTACCTTAATAAGAAAACTAACTGCTGACCTGGTATAATAATTTTTGTCCCAGACAGCTAGCATTCTGAACTATTCAGTTCCTTCTGATAGCCCAAGGGAGCTAAGAGCTGAATCACAGTCTGGACATCCTGGAGGAGTAGAAAGGCCAGATCATTTCTTGCTGACTCCTCACCAACCAGAATCTCTCATGCAGTAGAATGGTAGACATCTTCACAATTCTCAGTGGTGTCCCAGGGTGCCTCAGGTCCACAATCACAGGAGTGTCTCCAGGATTCCTGTGTGCATAGGCAAAGATTTATTATGGTACATTCATTAGAAAACCTGAACCTTAAACCTACATCAGGCTTTCCAGCAGATTTCTTTAGTCATGACACACAAGGTCCCTAGCTCATCTTCAGAGAAATCTGAAATCTATGAATAAAGAGTCCACAGACAATGGAATTTCAGAAGAATTAACTAACAGAGGTACTAATAAGCCAAACACAGTGAGATAATTTCTTTTTAGACTAAAATAAAATGTTGTCTGTATAAGTGAGATGATCATGCCTTATAGAAGTGAATGTTGACAGAGAAACCTTCAGTAATGTAATTATGGGATAATCAATTTTAGGGCATGGGAAGAGGCAGGCAAAAACTTACATGTTCCTGACACGGTGTGTGAAATCCCAAGAGCTGCTAACTGTGGAACCACTGCAGATCTGACTGCCGCAGCTGATGATCACAGCCTGCCAAGTCGTGGCATATTGCAGAGAAATCTGATCTGCCTAAGCTGAGGACAAAAATAAGCTAATTGGGCTAATTTGAATACAATTGCCATCTGTAGAGGATTTTTTTAAGTTTTAAATCCCTCTTACTTCTGCTGTGTCAGCATTGTTAAATATGACTAGCAAAGACAAACTTCTACCTCTTTTTTGCTTATGCATTTTTCTTGAAAAAAAGTGTTCCTTTTATTATCTTTCCAAGTTCATAGTTTCTTTATGTCCTGGCTTAAGTTTCTTTAATCAAAATATTGGGAGTCATTCCAGTCTTCTCCTCCATTGCAACATGTATATAGCTATAATTTTAGCTACTTAGAAGTCACTGAATTACATAGGAAACAAAAAACAAAATCATTTGAAGATATTAGATGAATAATGAAAAATTTGGAGATAAGGCACCTTTCTCTAAATTGTAGGGAGCTTATCTTCCTACACTTATAATCTTACTCAGATATCAAACCAAAAGTTTCAATAAAAAATTCCAGTTTGAGGTTCAGGAAAGAGTTCATATTTAAAAAATTATTTTAGAGTTCCTCAGAAAACTGAGTTGAAGCAATGCTCATTATATAGATAGAGATAAAAATGGTGAAGATAATCTGTAAAAGAGGTAGGGAAGTATAGATGAAATTTGAAGCATAACTAAGATTTTAAGTGTAGTTGTCTTTGAATTAGACTTTGGAAGATGTGAACAATTAATTATGGCCTCTTTTATGTTTTAAATGTATTATTCACTGTAGCTATGGCAATAGGTGGTAGCTATAAAACAGCTGCAGTTAAGTGCACATTTAATACATGAGACCAAAACAGAGCCCTCAATTTCCAAGGAAATAAGTGGAAGTACAGTAACGTGAAATAGCCATTGATAATATAGTGATAGGTTTTGTGATAGCCAAGGGAAGAGGGAAACTAATAATTGCAACGTAATACATTTTAGTACACCATCACTTAAAACACATTACTTACCAACTACTATACTGTTTCCAAGCACCATAATATCTTTAACTTAAATATATTTAATTTAAAATAACTCTATTATAAATATAAGACACTGTGTGGTAGTAAAGAAATGTCTTTGTGTTAGAAGCGTGTGTCTTAATGTTAGCCCTATTCATCTTTTGCCATGAGAAGTCGATCAATCCATTATACTTTCTAGTATCAGAATACAAATTTAAGATAACCATAATAATCATGTTATATGATCTATATCACAGAGTAATCTATAGGGATACTATAGAAATTGAATGATATATCAAGTATGAAATGCCGTTGTAAGCCAAAAGGAAACAAATTTATATTATTGGTAGATAAAAAACTCATGCATTTCTCATGAAGAGCTATCCTGTCCCTCTCCATCCATCTATTATTTTCTATTTCCATTCACTTCTTCCTTTACTTCTGCTACCAAGTTTCTGAGACATACTCTGAGGCTATGGCAGAAAGACGAAGTGTGGCTGAATAGAATTTGGAGTGGAGGTAAAAGCTGAGTCATTTGTAGAGGTAGAGACTGAAAGGGACATGGAAGCAGAGGTAGTCATGGGTCCTTGCTGGTGCCAGGGTGTATGGCTAGGCCGTGTCACTCCCTGGAGCCAGAAAAGGAAAGGGTGCACTTGGCCAAAGACATGGGGCTTTGTGCAATGCTTCTCAAAGTGACTCAAGATTCCCAAGTGCCCTCAAGTGTCCTTTTGCTGTAGATGGCACACCAAATGTGCTCCCAACTCACCCTGCAAGAAACAAGAGACAAGATATCAATCAATATTTTGAAGGAGGACTAGAAGTAACTTTTGGTGTTCAAGATATTCCTCTTTCTCCCTGGCATTCACACCCCATGAATTTGTCACCTTACAGCCAAATTCCCCCAAAGCCTTCTTGGCCTCCACAAAAAGATTGAATTTATTTAGCTTGGGGCAAAATTTGGCAGCACAAGTGCTGATTGTAAGATGCTCAGGTGGTTTTTGCACAATTCCCAGACTTCCTGTTGGAAAACAGAGAAGAGGTGTTTGTGCTTGTTTGTTTTTTGAATTTAGCCTAGATTAGAGGGAGAAGTATGGTGAATAGAAAGACAAGATTTTTATTGTTC
Source organism: Pongo pygmaeus (assembly GCF_028885625.2). Taxonomy (NCBI): domain Eukaryota; kingdom Metazoa; phylum Chordata; class Mammalia; order Primates; family Hominidae; genus Pongo; species Pongo pygmaeus. The sequence goes on along the minus strand of NC_072397.2, from coordinate 13,419,432 downwards.
AAGAGAGGATGTTATTCTCTTTGCAAACATGCTTCTCTTCCATCCCGTTGTCTTCTTCATTACTCACCCTTCATAAGGGACCAACTAGGTAGCCAGCAGTCATATAGTTGTATAAATTTCTCCTGTTCCAGACTTTCGTCTGGGCATATAGGAAGGACCAGGGGTTGAAAATGTAGTGGCTTCTTCAGGAAGATCAACCCAGGTCCTAGAGGTCCCTTGAGACCTATATAGGGTATGGCAAGTTCAAGGCTGACAGTCTGAGCTTGGGCAGAATACAGAAGATCAATAAGCCCCACTTAAACCAGGGCAAGGACTCCTGAGATTTTTTGTGGGTAAAAAAATCAAGAAAAGGTCTTATTATTTCCACATTTCAAACTGAACAAAACCCTGGAGGTCAAGTGAATCAGATGAAGTCCAGGTCAGCAGTAAAGTACTAATATCACCTTAGAAACTATTTTAGAGGATCATTTGAGACCAGAAGGGCAACATAATAAGACTTTATTTTTGCCAAAAATAAAAATTAGCCAGATGCAGTGGTGCGTGCCTGTGGTCCCATATATTCAGGAGGTGGGATTATCCCTTAATCTTGGGAGTTTGAGGCTACTGTGAATCACACCACTGCACTCCAGCCTGGGCAACAGAACAATACCCTGTCTCTCTTACACACACACACACACACACACACACAGATATTCATTAACAATCTGAATACTGTAATTGCTTTATAATGATATCTTAAACTTGAAATGAGTTACTCAGACTTACATAAAATTGGCACATCTAGCTGTAGTAAGCAACCACTGTTCATTTAGTATGGAGCCAACACAGAAATGGGAGAAAGATAGCTGTAAAGAGATTATCCAAAAGAATTCAATAATTTCTGCCTTCCAGCAGTTGGGACAGAGGGGGACATGGCCAGGATGTAATCCACATTCTGCAGAAGGAATACATATGTGGAATAGATTGAGATTAGTGTTACTACTCTCCCATTTCTAAAATATAATTTTAGGTTGTTAGGAATATGCTTGGAAATTCAGTATCTTCAATTCTGAGAAAATAATTGGAAATATACATTGTTTATCCTACAATTTTAGATATACTTCAGAGGTTATCTGCATAACTTTTCTTCAAATAATAATTTAAAGTAAATATATATATATAAAATATATCTTATTATTTATATCCAAGATATTATACTATTATCCAACAGTGTGTGTATATATTCATATACCACAAGTGGAATAATAAACCACTTTTTTTTTTTTTTTGAGACAGCGTCTCACTCTGTCACACAGGCTGAAGAGCACTGCTGCAATCTTGGCTCACTGCAAGCTCTGCCTCCCAGGTTCATGCCATCCTTCTGCCTCAGCCTCCCAAGTAGCTGGGACTACAGGTGCCCACCACCATGACCGACTAATTTTTTTTTTTTTGCATTTTTAGGAGAGACAGGGTTTCACTGTGTTAGCCAAGATGGTCTCAATCACCTGACCTCGTGATCCACCAGCCTTAGCCTCCCAAAGTGCTGGGATTACAGACATGAACAACCGCACCTGGCAATAATAAACCACTTCTAAGAAGTAAGACTATTTTTAAAATACTGTTCTCTGAATAGAATTGTGTTTACAAAACATAGCCTATAAATTCTGCTTGGCAAATATAAGATATTATCTCAATATTTAGACATTCCTGCTGATTCATACAATAACCTAAATTTTGATTTTGCAAAGGTCTGAGAACGTAACCTCTGATGTCACAAACTCTGGTTTTAGGGCTCAACAAGAATCTTCACACTAACATATGACTAGAGTAAACATACCTGTGGTTTCATAAGAAATAACAGCTTCCTTGAAGAGCCAGAAAGCCTGGAAACTTTCTATCCAGATCACAGATAGTTGACACTCAACCAGGTAAACATTGAGTTCTGAATACCTGAGAGGTTGCTTTCCAGGCTTAGGTCCAGATTGAGATCCAGGCATCAGGAGAGGTTGTTTTGTTAAAAATGTGGCTGGAGCCGCATGCAATGATGAAAAAGAAGGAGAAAGAATGTACTCTTCAGTAAATGTTGAGGAAGATATTTTCTGAAGAGGATTACAGAAGAGGCTATGGATAAGAGAATAGCAGAGGAAACCAGAGGAGAAAAAACTGAGCAAGATGGGAAAAAGCAGAATGAAGGGAGAGTACAAGAAAAAAAAAAAAAAAACTAAATAAGAAGGGCACAGTGTAAACAGAGATGGAAGAGAACAAGAAAGAAAAAGGAAGATGAATGAGAGATAAGAGAAATACACGGGACATCAGGGCTTTCTTTTATCTTAATAGTTTTTAATTTCCTGCAATGGTGTTGCTAAACAACTCTTGCAGCAAGCCAAATGCTTATAAGCTGGCTTGGTTGGAGAGAATTGATTTTATCCTGAATTTCTGTGGCAGTTATCTCAGTTAACAAAGTGATAGAATACTGATCTGGGAAAGACACAGTTTTTACTGGCAGAAAGGGGGTACACATTTAGACAAAGAGCCAAAATGACTCATTAAGTTTTTCTCCATTAGGCTCAATTTCAGGAGGAGAAAATGATGCAATTATATCAGCCTTATAACGGCTTCTGGGTCTTAGTATTTCTGCTGCAGGCTTGATCCTGGTTCTCACTTTACCAGCTTTAAAAACAGCAAAGGATTCAATAATGTGGTTTTCAGGCTGGATCCAGTGTCTCTCTGATTAGGTTACAGGCAGTATCCAAGATATGAGTGTTATCCTTTAAACAAGGTCCCTGTTTTGACTGCTGGAGATAGAACCTTGGGCTAGAATCTTAGTAGGAAGATTTTATACTGGATGAAAGGGTGAATTATATCAACTTTGGGCTGGATGCAGGGACTGACTGTTTGAGATTTTGAATAAACCCAGAGCTGCCTTTATTCATTTAAATATAAAACAAAGATCTGACTATATCAGTTTCCTGCTTGATCCAGGTCTCACTGCTTGGGTTTCAGGGTGGGTCTAGGTTTGATAGGTAGCAGCTCTCTGCTGAGTCCAGGGCCAAAATATACCAATTTCAGTCTGGGGCCAGGGAGAGAATGGCTGACTTTCAGGATGAATCCAAGGTCTAACTGTATCACATTGAGTCTGTAAGTAAGATGTGACTATATCAATTTCAGTCATGCTTCGGGGTTTTATTCCTCAACTTATAATCCAAATTTGGAATATTTCAATTTTAGGTTGTTTCCAAGGTCTTAATGAATTCATTTGACTCTGGAACCAGTATCTTATCAATGTACTGGCTACAGGGTGGGTCCAGGGATGAATTTCAGAGTAAGTCCATGATCTGATAGTAGCAAGTACATATTAAGTCCAGGAGTAATTTATGCTAACTTAATTCTGGTTCCAGGAGTGTGCCATTTGAGATTCAAGTTGGGTCCAGGGCCAAACTGCATCGTTTTGAGTTGGAAACCAACATGTCAACATGTCCGCCTCAGGACAGGTCCTAATTGCTTGAGATTCAGGCTCAGTCCATTGTTCTATTTTATCAGTTTCAGAATGGGTCCAATGTTTGACTGTATTGGTTTCATCATATGTCCAAGGTTGGATAACATCACCTTCTGACTGGGTCCGGGGTCTGACTGCGTTCTTTTCAGATTGGTTTAATTGATGAATTTTTTTGCCATTCTGTCTGGCTTCATCCAGGTAGCAACTGTATGAGAATAAGGTTGAGTACCCTTTCTTCCTATATGGTTTTGGGTCTGAAACCAAGCACTTAGAGTATTAATGTCAGGTATGGTCGAGCCTGATACAGTAGTGTATCACAACGATACAATAGTCTATCAGACAAGGACAGGGTACAAGGTCTGACTGCTTGAAATTCAGCATGAGTCAAGGTCTGATTGTATTAGTTTTATCTCTAGGGGAGGATTGTGCCTGCTTCAGTCTGGAGCCATAGTTTTACTGTATCAGCTTCAGAAATGGTCTGGGATCTCATTGTACCTACTTCACATTGGGTACACAGGAAGAAGACGTCAGTTTCGGATTGGATTAATGTTATAAATGTTGTAGTTCTATGTTTGGCCCAGGATTCTTTTTACCAGGTCCAAAGGAAGTAAATGTGATCAGTGTTTGAAATTCTGGCTGAGACCAAGATTTTATTTTTTCTGTTCCAGTTGTAAATGAAGTTCTGCTAGCTAGAGCTTCAGGTTGGGACCATGGTTTTGCTGCTTGAGGCAGAGGCCCTATCAAGGATATAAGTGTTCCAAATTCAGGCAAGGTCCATTCACTGATATTTTCAATTCCATGATGTGTCCATAAAATAGACACTTGATTTTCATCTTGGATCAAAGGTTGTGTGGTATCAGGTTGAGGCTGTAATGAAATTCTATACAAATTTTAGCTTCAGGAAGTGCCCATAGTTTCTTAGCTTCAGTTTTAAGTATTGTCCAAAATGAGCGCATATCACTCTGTGTATAAGAATTTGCCTCTGGAAAATCATCATGAGTCTACTTTGTGTCTGTGGAAGCTGTGGATTCTGTCCATGTGTTTACCACTGGAGACTCAGACTGGGATCATGGGGTGATTGATTCAGATATAGGTAGTGTCTAGGTTTTTCCTGCTGAAGGGATACCTGGGTCTATGGTAACACTGAGGAAACTGCAGTCTGTGCCTCTGGATTTTCTACTGAAATTTCATCACAGTTCCATGATATAAGTATATCAGATACAGTCTGTGTCCAGGTAATTTCTACTGCAGCCTGGGCCTGCAGCCACGGTATAATTTTGTAAGATACTGGCTGTGTGGAGGTAACGACTGCAGAAGCTTCAGCCTGCGCCCACAGTGCAACTATATCAGATACACGATGTGTCCAAGGATTTGCTGACAGAAGTAAAGCTTTGGTCCATGGGGTGACTGTGGAAACTATTTCCTCTATCCACACATTGACTGCTAGAGATAGAGGCTGGGTACACAATGATAATGTGTTAGATTTAGGCAGTATCCAGGTATTTACTGCTGAAGATTCAAATTGGATCAATCCTATGTACGTGTCAGATACAGGCAGTATCCACGTAATTAATGCTGCAGATTCAGATTGGGACCATAATCTGGTTGCATTAAATGAAGGCTGTGACCAGGCCTTTACTGTGACTGTGCCCAAATTGTAGCTGTATAAAAACAGGCAGTGTCCAGGGATTTATTGCTGGAAATTCAGCCTGGGTCCAGGGTATAACTTTGGAAGCTACAGCCTCTGTCCAGGTATTTACTGGTAGACATTCAGTTTGAGTCCATTCTTTCAGTGTACCACGTAAATTTTGTGAAAAGAAGATTAATGATGGAGTTACAGGCTGTGTACTCAGTGTGAGTGTATCAGCACATGCTTTGTCCAGGGATTTACTGCCAAAGATTCACTCTGGGTCTATGGTGTGACTATTTCAATCTCAGCCTGTAGCAGAGGAGTTGGGGATGGAGATTCGGACTCTGTCCAGAGAGTTACAATTGGAGACTTAGACTGCAACATGGGATTTACAGCTGAAATTCTGCCTCATTCCAAGTGTTTACTGATGCATATTTCATTTGGGTCCACAATGTGACTGCATGAGATAGACGTTGTAACCAGGGACTGATTGCTGGAGGTTTTGTCTGTCTCCATGTTATGACTGTATCAGCTAGGGCCTCTCTCCTGTGAATTATTACTAGAGATACAGACATGTACTGCAGTGTGACTATACCAGTTACAACCACTGTTAAGGGATTTATTGCTGGCAACAGATCCTGGGTCCATGATGTGACTATTTCAGTTTTAGACTGTCTCCATGGATTTACTGCTGCATAAACATTGTTAGCCAATGATTTCACTCTATTAAGTAGAGTACATGTGCACAGATTATTGATTTTAGAATGAGCTTGCGTCCACAGTAAGACAGTTTCTGTTTCAAATTTTGTGGAGGAATTTACTCCTACAGATTCAGGTTGGTTCAGTGGTATAACTCTAGCAGGTGTAGGTTGTGTCCAGTCATTTACTTTTGGAGATTCAGCCTTGGTCTACTGAGTGAATATATCACTTTTATATTGTGTCCAGAGATTTATGGCAGGTGATTTGACTTGATTCCATAGTTTGATTGTATAAGCTATTGCCTGTGTCAAATGCTTTACTGCTGAAGACTCAGCCTGGGTACATGGTATGAGTGCATCAGATACATATTGGATCCAAGGCACTAGTGTTAAAAATTCAAACTGATTCCATGGTGTGGTTGTATCAGCTATAGTTTCTGTCCAATAAACTAATGCTGGAGATTCAGAATGAGGCCATGGTGTGTCTCTGTCATACAGAGGCTTAGTCCAAAGATTTCCTGCTGGAGATTCAAACTGTGCCCATAGTGTAACAGTAGCAGCCTAAGGTAGTATCCGTGGATATTCTGTTGTTAACACAGACCCTTTCCATAGTCTGATGCTATCAGCTATGGACATTGTCCAGGTATTTACTGATGGACATTCAACCTGGGTCTACATTATGACTACTGAAGGTATAGGCTGTGTCCATGGAATTACTGCTGGAGATACAGCCTGGGCCCATGGTATGACTGTGGAAGGTACAGCATCTGTGCACAGATTTACTGTTGGAGACTCAGCTTGTGTGCACAGGATAATGTTATCAGATTCAGGTAGTGTACAGAGATTTACCGCTGAAGATTCATCTTGTGTCCATGGTTTTATGTCCAGAATTTATTCACAATGTTCTTGGTCTCGCTGACTTCAACAATGAATCCACCGACCTTCATGGTGAGTGTTACAGCTCTTAAACATGGTGTGTCTGGAGTTTGTTCCTTCAGATACTCAGATGTGTCTGGAGTTTCTTCCTTCCATTGGGTTTGTGGTCTTGCTGACTTCAGAAGTGAAGCCACAGAATTTCCCAGTGAGTGTTACAGCTCTTAAAGTTGGTACCTTCAGAGTTGTTTGTTCCTTCTAGTGGGTTCGTGGTCTTGTTGACTTCAGGAATGAAGCCACAGACCCTCAAGGTGAGTGTTATAGCTCATAAAGGTAGTGCAGACCCAAAGAGTGAGCAGCAGCAAGATTTATTGTGAAGAGCGAAAGAACAAAGCTTCCACAGCATGGAAGGGGACCCAAGCAGGTTGCCACTACTGGCTAGGGTGACCAGCTTTTATTCCTTTATTTGACCCCATGAACATCCTGCTGATTGGTCCATTTTCCAGAGCACTGATTGGTCCATTTTATAGAGTGCTGATTGGTCCATTTTACAGCATGCTGATTGGTGCATTTTTACGGAGTGCTGATTGGTGCCTTTACTATCCTTTAACTAGACACAAAAGTTATCTATGTCCCCACCTGACCCTCAAACTGAGGTGAAGCTCAGCTGGTTTCACCTTTCAGTTTGATTGTACAAGATAGATTCTATGTAAATGTTTTTATTGGTGGAGACTCATTCTGAATCCATGGTATAGTACTAAGCCTACAGAATTTGTCCAGGGATTTATGGCTGGAAATTCAGGCTTGGTCCACACCTTGTCTCCATCAGCTATTGTTTGTGTCCATTAATTTACTGTTGGAAAATCACTCAGGATCCCTCGTGTGACTAGTAAGTTTCAGACTCTGTCCAGGTATTTTCTTCTATAAATTCAGCCTGATTCCATGGTAGGACCATATCAGCTGTAGCCTTTCTTCAGGGATTCATTGCTGGAGTTTTACCCAGAAACCACAGTTGAGTCCAAGGTACTGGTGGATGTTCAACGTGGGTGCATGGTAGGAATACATCATGTACACAGGGACTCAATCCTAGAGTTTCAGCCAGATTTCATGTTGTGAGTATATCAGTTTCAGACTGTGTCCAAGGATGTGATAATAGTGATTCAACCTGGATACACATTATTATGACTGTATCAGATATAAGAGAATACATCCATGAATTCATCACTAGTGATTCAGCATGGGACCCTAGTGTGATGATATCAGCTTCCAACTGTTTCCAGGTATGTATTACTGGAGACTCAACCTGGGTTCACATTGTTATTGTTTCAGTATCAAACTGTATCTACTAGTTTACTGGTGGCAAGTAATCCATGGTCCACAATGAGACTGGAATAAATTCAGATGGGAGTCAGTTGTTTCCTTCTAGATATTCAGGCTGCAATTTTGTCCAAGGATTCATTGGTGGCATTTCACCAAGAGTAAATGCTATGGCTGTTTCAGCTATAGTTCTTGCCCAAGGATTCATTGTTGGGAATCTATCCTGGATCCATGGTGTGACTGTCTTAGCTATAGGCTCTGTCAGGGGAAATAAGGCTAGAAATTAACCTTGATTCCAACATGTGACTTTATCAGATACAGAATGTGTCCACAGATTCAGTGTTGGAGGTTCGGCAAGAGTCCACAGTATGATTGGATTGGTTTCAGACTATCTCCAGGATGTTAATCCTTGAAATTCAGCCTTTGTCCATGTTGTGACTATATCTGCTAACATCTTGGTCCAATAGTTTACTGTTGGAGTTTCAGTCTGGGTCAACAGTGGGACTGTGTGAGTTTCAGATTGTGTCCATGGATTTAATTGTTGAGACTCTCCCTGCATCCATGGTGTTAAGATACTTCGTTTCATATCTTAACAAATGTGTTAAGTAGTTTCATTTTGTACCCAAGAGTTGATTACACCAATGTCTTTCTGAATCCAGGGTCTCAGAATGTCATCTTCAGCTTGGGTCCACGATCTAACTTTATCACTTTCAACCTCATCCCAGTGTCTAAATGCATAAGTTTCATGATGTATCCGGTCTCTTATCAGCCTCAGGTTGGTTCCAAAACCTCACTATTTCAGTTTCAGACTGTATCCAATGATGATCTGTCAGAGTTACTGGTTCTCTCCACTACGTGACTATCTCTGCTTGAGACTAAAACAAAGGTTTGATGTTATCAGCTTCAGTGTGATTCCAGGGTCTGCATTTAACACCTCATGTTGGGGCCCGGGTACCATTGTTTCCATTCCAGTTTGGGCCCAATATCTAACTGGATCTGTTTCTGGTTGGGTCCAATGTTTTTCTTTCCATTCTTCAGTCTGGGTTCTGGGCCACAGTATTTTAAATTTATGCTGAATCCTGGGTCTCATTCTTTGAGTTTCAATTTGTAACCATGGTTTAACTGTATCAGCTTCCAGGTGAATCAAGAATCTTCCTGATTGAGTTTCTGGCTGGGTCCATGTTTGGAATATGGTTGTTTCGCGTTGATTCCGTGGTCTAATCATGTCAACTTTAGAGTGAATTAAGGGCACAATTACATCATAAAAGGATTTATTAAGATCCATGTCTTCATCAGGGGTTTGAGTATAACAGCCTCCTGTTTATTCAATTACTAAATCTGTTCATTTGATATGAAGGCCTGATCATATTTGTTTTCTGTTGCATCCAAGACCTAATATTTTCACCTTTTGACTTAGCGTATGAATATGGAGTATGCAGTGTAGAAGAAATCTAGAACTGAGTTGACTCAACTACCATAAGAATCCAGTACCCATTTGTCCTTTCTATAGTTTCTTGGGATCAAAATATATTTAAGACTAGCTGACACCATGGTTCAAAGCTATGGATTACTGTAGGATACTGAGATCCGTCTTCATTGAGGGATGAATGAGCCTGTAGTTCAATTTTATTAACTGTGAAAGGTACCAGTGGAATCAAGTTGTAAGTTACTGGCTTAGCACCAGGTTTAACTCTATGAGCTACATAATACTTCTGGTGTTCAAATCTGCATCACTGTTCCTGTTTTATAAGACACAAACTATTTCCAAGTTTCAACTTCAAGAGTAATTTCTAGCCAAGGTATAGCTACAAGTTGCCCATGAGATGGAACATTAATAGGTTGAACCTGAGACTGACCAGTATCCATCTCAGAAGAAACTTGAGATCCATCTATCCCACTTGAAAAGACAAACCAGGATCCACCAGCATTAACTAATGGTACAGTATGAATCCTAATTGTACCAGCTAATGTATTAATCCAGGATCTTGCCAAATCAGTCACAGTGTGATATTTAAAATGCACTGCATTTTTCTGAGGAAGATTCCAGGGTATAGGTATAATAGCAATTTGGGAGTTCTGGGGTCCAGAAAAAAAGAAATATTGAGAAGTGTCCATTTCTGGGGTACTCCAGTGTTCAGCTCTATCAGGATGATCCCATGATTTGGCAACAGGAGAAATCCAGGATATACCATTGGGAATTTGCTAGGAGAAGAGAGGTGACCACTTTGAAAGTGTGATAGTATATTGGCATGAAAAAAAGTCTCTTATTTGAACCAAAAAACACTGAATGAGGATTCTGGTGCTTTCTGTTCACTGGGGAAGTGCTCAATCTTCTCCTCCATGTTTGTATGGATAATCTATGGAAGACCAAGTTGTCAGAGCCTGTGTTAGAGGAAAGTGTGTTTTGTAGACTATCTTCTACTCCAGGAGGAAAGTTGCAGGGTACAGAAAAATTAGGACCCAGTGGCTTCTGGGATGCCTTGATAAGCCATCTCATCCATGATATGTACGGGGCTGTCCTGATGACAAGAATAGGGTCATACCTCATAGGCTTCTGAGGTATCACTGACCAGGCCTACAATTTCCCAGTGACTGCCAAACAGGCAAAGAACAGGAATATCTTGCTGTACCTGAACGGTTGGAAACAAAGGTAACTATATATATATTAGAAATACATATAAACTGGCGGGGCGCGGTGGCTCACACCTGTAATCCCAGCACTTTGGGAGGCCGAGGCGGGCGGATCACAAGGTCAGGAGATCGAGACCATCCTGGCTAATGCGGTGAAACCCCGTCTCTACTAAAAATACAAAAAATTAGCCGGGCGAAGTGGCGGGCGCCTGTAGTCCCAGCTACTCGGGAGGCTGAGGCAGGAGAATGGTGTGAACCTCGGAGGCGGAGCTTGCAGTGAGCCAAGATCGCGCCACTGCACTCCAGCCTGGGTGGCAGAGCGAGACTTCGTCTCAAAAAAAAAAAAAAAAAAGAAATACATATAAACATATAGTACACAGTATTAAAATATATAATTCATAAATTACATATATATGCAATACATATATTAATTATAAAATATACAAATACACATATTGTATGTTTATCAATACTTATAAATTAGTTATATAGCTTATGATTTATACATATATTAAATTTTCAGATATTTAATTGTAAGTAAAAGTTATACTTTTCTATCATATGTAAATTTCATATTACGTGAAGGGCAATAATAAATATTACATAGTCCATACTTCAAGAGTTCCATAAAATGCTCAGGCATAACTAATTCTAACTCTGGTTAAAATAGTAAAATTAAATGCTAGATGGAAATTAGAGGAAAGTTCTATACAATAAAAAATCACCTATATACTCAAAATAATTATCTGAATATTACTTACCCCCTTAGCCATGTAATCTTAGGCAAAGCACAACTTATACAGTCATATGAAATGACTGTATCACCTCCTCTGCCATTATGTTTGTTGAAACCATCATCATTTGTTTCATCTCTTTGATTGATTCTGATACCCAATTGCAGCTTACAGTTTGTTCTCCCAGTTGCCAGAATTACACTCAGAGTAAAAGCACTTGCTGTAAAATTGACTACATAATTGGAAGTAAAACACTCCTCAGCAAATGCAAAAGAACAGAAATCATAACAAATAGTCTCTCAGGCCACAGTGCAATCGAATTAGAACTCAGGATTAAAAAACTCACTCAAAGCTGCCCAACTACATGGAAACTGAATAACCTGCTCCTGAGTCTACTGGGTAAATAATGAAATGAAGGCAGAATAAAGATGTACTTTGAAACTTTGAAAGATGTGCTTTGAAATAAAGGGGAGATCACCACTGTTCCCACAGAAATACAAACTACCATCAGAGAGTACTATAAACACCTATACCCAAATAAAGTAGAAAATCTAGAAGAAATGAGCATGTTCCAAGATGGCTGAATAGGAACAGCTCCAGTCTAGTAGCTCACAGTGTGAGCAACACAGAAGAGGGGTGATTTCTGCATTTTCAACTGAGGTACCAGGTTTATCTCACTGGGGCTTATGGGACAGTGGCTGCAGGACAGTGGGTGCAGCCCACCAAGCATGAGCCAAAGCAGGGCATGGCATTGCCTCACCTGGGAAGTGCAAGGGGTCAGGGAATTCCCTTTCCTAGCCAAGGCAACCTATGACAGATAGCACCTGGAAAATCAGGTCACTCTCACCATAATACTGTGCTTTTCCAATGGTCTTAGCAAATAGCACACCAAGAGATTGTAACCCATGCCTGGCTCAGAAGGTCCCATGCCCACGTAGCCTCACTCATTGCTAGCGCAGCAGTCTGAGATTGAATTTCAAGGCAGCAGTGAGGCTGGTAGAGGGGCACCCACCATTGCTGAGGCTTGAGTAGGTAAAAAAAATGCCAGGAATCTCAAACTTGATGGAGCCCACTGCAGCTGAAGGAGGCCTCACTGCCTCTGTAGACTCCACCTCTGAGGGCAGGGCATAGTCAAACAAAAGGCAGCAGAAACCTCTGCAGACTTCAATGTCCCTGTTTGACAGCTTTGAAGAGAGAAGTGGTTCTCCCAGCACAGAGTTTGAGATCTGAGAATGGACAGACTGCCTCCTCAAGTGGTGCCCTGATGCCCAATTAGCCTAACTGGGAGACACCACCCAGTAAGGGCAGACTGACAAATCACACAGCTGGGTACCCCTCTGAAATGAACCTTCCAGAAGAATGATCAGGCAGCAACATTTGCTGTACAGCAATATTCACTGTTCTGCAGCCTCTGCTGCTGATACCTAGGCAAACAGGGTATGGAGTGGACCTCCAGCAAACCCCAACAGATCTGCAGCTGAGGGTCCTGTTAAAAGGAAAAGTAACAAACAGAAAGGACATCCACACAAAAACCCATCAGTACCTCACCATCACAAAGACGAAAAGTAGATGAAATCACAAAGATGGGGAAAAAAACAGAATAGAAAAGCTGAAAATTCTAAAAATCAGAGCACCTCTCTCCCTCCAAAGGAATGCAGCTCCTCGCCAGCAACAGAACAGAGCTGGATGAAGCATGACTTTGACGAGTTGAGAGAGAAAGGCTTCAGATGATCAAACTTCTCCAAGCTAAAGGAGGAAGTCCAAAACCATCGCAAAGGAGTCAAAAACCTTGAAAAAGGATTAGACGAATGGCTAAGAAGAATAGCCAATGCAGAGAAGTCCAAAAAGGACCTAATAGAGCTGAAAACCATGGCACGAGAGCTAAGTGACAAATGCACAAGCTTTAGTAGCCAATTTGATCAACTGGAAGAAAGGGTACCAGTGATTGAAGATCAAATGAATGAAATGATGCCAGAAGTGATTAGACAAAAAAGAATAAAAAGAAATGAACAAAGCCTCCAAGAAATATGGGACTATGTGAAAAGACCAAATCTACATCTGATTGGTGTACCTCAAAATGATGTGGAGAATGGAAATAAGTTGGAAAACACTCTGCAGGATATTATCCAGGAGAACTTCCCCAACCTAGCAAGGCAGGCCAACATTCAAATTCAGGAAATACAGAGAACACTACAAAGACACTCCTTGAGAAGAGCAACTCCAAGACACATAATTGTCAGATTCACCAAAGTTGAAATGAAGGAAAAAATGTTAAGGGCAGCCAGAGAGAAAGGTCTGGATACCCACAAAGGGAAGCCCATCAAACTAACAGCTGATCTCTTGCAGAAACTCTACAAGCCAAAAGAGAGTGGGGGCCAATATTCAACATTCTTAAAGAAAAGTATTTTCCACCCAGAATTTCATATCCAGCCAAACTAAGCTTCATAAGTGACGGAGAAATAAAATCCTTTACAAACAAGCAAATGCTGATTTTGTCACCAGCAGGCCTGCCCTAAAAGAGCTGCTGAAGGAAACACTAAACATGAAAAGGAACAATTGATACCAGCCACTGCAAAAATATGCCAAATTGTAAAGACCATTGAGGCTAGGAAAAAAACCACATCAAATAACGAGTAAAATAACCAGCTAACATCATAATGACAGGATAAAATTCACACATAACAATATTAACCTTAAATGTAAATAGGCTAAATGCTCCAATTAAAAGACACAGACTGGCAAATTGGATAAAGAGTCAAGACTGATCAGTGTACTTTATTCAAGAGACCCATCTCACATGTGGAGACACACATAGGCTCAAATAAAGGGATGGAGGAAGATCTACCAAGAAAATGGAAAATAAAAAACTCAGTGATTGCAATCGTAGTCTCTGATAAAAGAGACTTTAAGCCAAGATAGATCAAAAGAGACAAAGAAGGCCATTACATAATGGTAAAGGGATCAATTTAACAAGAAGAGCTAATTATCGTAATATATATGCACCTGATCCAGGAGCACCCAGATTCATGAAGCAAGTCCTTAGAGGCCTACAAAAAGACTTAGACTCCTACACAATAATGATGGGAAATTTTAACACCCCACTGTCAACATTAGACAGATCAACAAGACAGAAAGTTAACAAGGATATCCAGGAATTGAACTCAGCTCTGCACCTAGCAGACCTAATAGACATCTACAGAACTCTCCACCCCAAATCAACAGAATATACATTCTTCTCAGCACGACATCACACTTAGTCCAAAATTGACCACATAGTTGGAAGTAAAGCTCTCCTCAGCAAATGTAAAAAAACAGAAATTGTAACAAACTGTCTCTCAGGCCATAGTGCAATCAAACTAGAACTCAGGATTAAGGAACTCATTCAAAACCACTCGATCATGTGGAAAAAGAACAACCTTCTCCTGAATGACTGCTAGGTATATAACGAAATGAAGGCAGAAATAAAGATGTTCTTTGAAACCAATGAGAACAAAGACACACCATACCAGAATCTCTGGGGCACATTCAAAGCATTATGAAGAGAGAAATTTATAGCACTAAATGCCACAAGAGAAAGCAGGAAAGATCTAAAATTGACACCCTAACATCACAATTAGAAGAACTAGAGAAGGAGCTGGTTTTTTGAAAAGATGAACAAAATTGAAAGACTGCTAGCAAGAGTAATAAAGAAGAAAGACAGAAGAATCAAATGGACACAATAAAAAATGATAAAGGGAATATCACCACCGATCCCACAGTAATACAAACTACCATCAGAGAATACTATAAACACCTCTATGCAAATAAATTAGAAAATCTAGAAGAAATGGATAAATTACTGGACACGTACACACTCCCAAGACTAAACCAGGAAGAAGCTGAATCCCTCAATAGACCAATAACAGGCTCTGAAATTGAAGCAATAATTAATATCCTACCACCCAAAAAAAAAGTCCAGAACCAGATGATTCACAGCCGAACTCTACCAGAGGTACAAGGAGGAGTGGTACCATTCCTTCCGAAACTATTCCAATCAATAGAAAAAGAGGGAATCCTCCCTAACTCATTTTATGAGGCCAGCATCATCCTGATACCAAAGCCAGGCAGAGACACAACAAAAAAAGAGAAATTTAGACCAATATCCCTGATGAAAATCAATACAAAAATCCTCAAAAAAATACTGGCAAAGCAAATCCAGCAGCACATCAAAAAGCTTATCCACCATGATCAAGTGGGCTTCATCCTTGGGATGCCGGGCTGGCTCAACATATGAAAATCAATAAACATAATCCAGCATATAAACAGAACCAATGATAAAAACCACATGATTATCTCAATAGATGCAGAAAAGGCCTTTGACAAAATTCAACAACTCTTCATGCTAAAAACTCTCAGTAAATTAGGTATTGATGGGATGTATCTCAAAATAGTAAGAGATATTTATGACAAACCCACAGCCAATATCATACTGAATGGTCAAAGACTGGAAGCATTCCCTTTGAAAACTGGCACAAGACAGGGATGCCCTCTCTCACCACTCCTATTCATCATAGTGTTGGAAGTTCTGGCCAGGGCAATCAGGCAGGAGACATAAATAAAGTATATTCTTTAATAAAAGAGGAAGTCAAATTGTCCCTGTTTGCAGATGACACTATTGTATATTTAGAAAACCCCATCATCTCAGCCGAAAATCTCCTCAAGCTGATAAGCAACTTCAACAAAGTCTCAGGGTACAAAATCAATGTGCAAAATTCTTATACACCAATAACAGACAAACAGAGAGCCAAATCATCAGTGAACTCAAATTCAGAATTGCTTCAAAGAGAATAAAATACCTAGGAATTCAACTTACAAGGGATGTGAAGGACCTCTTAAAGGAGAACTACAAACCACTGCTCAGCAAAATAAAAGAGGACAAAAACAAATGGAAGAATATTTCATGCTCATGGATGGGAAGGATCAATATCGTGAAAATTGCCATATTCATCAAAATAATTTAGAGATTCAATGCCATCCCCATCTAGCTACCAATGACTTTCTTCACAAAATTGGAAAAAATTACTTCAAAGTTCATATGGAATGAAAAAAGAGCCTGCATTGCCAAGCAATCCTAAGCCAAAAGAACAAAGCTGGAGGCATCATGTTACCTGACTTCCAACTATACCACAAGGCTACAGTAACCAAAATAGCATGGTACTGGTACCAAAAAGAGACATAGACCAAGGGAAGAGAACAGAGCCCTCAGAAATAATACCACACATGTACAACCATTTGATCTTTGACAAACCTGACAAAAACAGGAAATGGGGAAAGGATTCCCTATTTAATAAATGGTGCTGGGAAAACTGGCTAGCCATATGTAGAAAACTGAAAATGGATCCCTTCCTTACACCTTCTACAAAAATTAATTCAAGATGGATTAAATACTTACATGTTAGACCTAAAACCACAAAAACCCTAGAAGAAAACCTAGGCAATACCATTCAGGACATAGGCATGGGCGAGGACTTCATGTCTAAAACACCAAAAGCAATGGCAACAAAAGCCAAAATTGACAAATGGGATCTAATTAAACTAAAGAGCTTCTGCACAGCAAAAGAAACTACCATCAGAGTGAACAGGCAACCTACAGAATGGGAAAAAAAATTTTGCAATCTACTTATCTGACAAAGGGCTAATATCTAGAATCTACAAAGAACTCAAACAAACTTACAAGAAAAAAACAAACAATCCCATCAAAAAGTGGACCTAGAACTAGAAATACCATTTGACACAGCCATTCAATTTCTGGGTATATACTCAAAGGATTATAAATCATGCTGCTATAAATACACATGTACACGTATGTTTATTGTGGAATTATTCACAATAGCAAAGACTTGGAACCAATCCAAATATCCATCAATGATAGACGGGATTAAGAAAATGTGGCACATATACACCATGGAATACCATGCAGCCATAAAAATGGATGAGTTCATGTCCTTTCAGGGACATGGATGAAGCTGGAAACTGACATTCTTATTATACTATTGCAAGGACAAAAAACCAAACACCGCATGTTCTCATAGGTGGGAATTGAACAATGAGAACACTTGGACACAGGAAGGGGAACATCACACACGAGGGCCTGTCATGGTGTGGGGACTGGGGGAAGGGATAGCATTTGGAGATATAGCTAATGTAAATGATGAGTTAATGGGTGTAGCACACCAACATGGCACATGTATACATATGTAACTAACTTGCATGTTGTGCACATGTACCCTAGAACTTAAATTGTAATTTAAAAAATGTTCTTATTACAGATTAGTCTGTTAGTTTTCAGAATTATGGACTGTAAAAATCTGGATCTTCATATATTTCATTTCTTTAGCGTGTATGATTATGAAAATTAATTGGTTTACTTATTTGGGTCCAAATCTTTTCAGTTTTATCATTAGATGATATCTTAAACCATTAAGCAATTGCCTATCTGAAACTTTATGATGTTGTCTCATGTTTTATACTCTTCACTTTCCAAAAACCATGAGGTTTAAAGCATTCCTATTCATATCTTCACTTAAATTTGATAGTCTGAGCCTGGTGGCTCATGCCTGTAATCCTAGCACTTTGGGAGGCAGAGGAGGGTGAATCAGGATTTTAAGACCAGTCTGGCCAACATAATGAAAAGCTGTCTGTACTAGAAATACAAAAAAAAAAAAAAAAAAAAAAAAAGCTAGCTGTGGTGGCACACAGCTGTAAACCCAGTTACTCACGATGCTGAGGTGGGAGAATAGCTTGAACCCAGATGGTTGTAGTCATAGTGAGCCAAGGTTCAGCCACTGCACCCCACCTTGGGTGACAAAGTTAGGCGCTGTCCAAAAAATAAAAATAAAAAATAAAAAATCTGATAAAATCCCAAGCCTCCTAGATAATTTCTGTTTGCAAGAACTTACTGCTAAACCATTACTTACAACAACTATTGTCAAATATTATAGGAAATAATTAACCTGAGTACTTCCCATTTAAAACACTTATTTTCCACTATTTAAAACTAGGAACACTGAATTTCATTAAGCTATGTACTTTGGAAACTTAGCTGGTTAAGTTTTTATTTAGGTTGAAAAAATATTTCATTACCATTATCCCCCTTCAGTCACAGAATGCTTCAAGAAGAATGTTCTGGATGTCTTAAACTTTAATATCAACCATATCAAATTATTTCCTTTGACCTACATGATTCGTCTGAATGATAAACATTTTATGGTGAGGCAGACAGTTTTGTAGTCTTTCTGAAGACTTCTCAAACTTTTAAAGCTTTAAGTTTTTAAGGAGAAACACGCCTAATTAGAAAACATGTGCAGCTTGCAAGGAAGACATAACCTGTGACTACTTTTGTATCTATTTATATTCAAAGCTACAAAAGAACATTTTCCACAAACACCACAATTTAATCTCCTATTTTATTTGCTTTTAAGCATGCGTAGCAATAAAATCAGGCATTATGCTTTACATGTGTAATTTTATTCTGAAAATTTTAATATAGCCATATCATCTAAACTGATAGTTTTCAAATAGCATTAACAGCTATGAAATTACTTTGAAAAACGTTCCTTT
This sequence comes from Pongo pygmaeus, assembly GCF_028885625.2. Classification (NCBI taxonomy): domain Eukaryota; kingdom Metazoa; phylum Chordata; class Mammalia; order Primates; family Hominidae; genus Pongo; species Pongo pygmaeus. Next base: position 13,400,475 of record NC_072397.2, on the reverse strand, counting down.
TCATCTTAATACCTCAAAAAATTCATGGAGGAAGTTAAGATCTACCTCTCTCCCCAAAATCAACATTTTATTTTAGTGGTACTAACATAATGATACAGAAATGACATTTTAATTTTTCATTTGCGAGCAAGGATTGTATGAAGTAACTATTATTTTTCTTTATTTTTTTCTTTTTATTTTGTGAGACCATTTCATTTTGTTGCCCAGGCTGGAATGCAGTGATGAGCTCTTGGCTCACTGCAACCTCTGTCTCCTGGGTTCAAGCAAAATTCTCCCGTCTCAGCCTTCTGAGTACCAGGGTAACTATTATTTTTTAATATCTCCTTTAATATCTGCTTCAGTCTACTTTTTCACATTGGCTTCCCCCACCACTTTCTGTAGATGCCCCATAACTTGAGCTACAATATCCTTCATGAGGAACAGGGTGCACCCTCTCCAGAGAAGGTAGATTCCTTCATTCTTTTCTGCCACAGTGCTCACAACCACAGGAATATAAATCACCACAGCTCCGTGAGTAACTCTCCTGATTTATGCCATATCTATCTCATGTGCTGTTATAATCATAGCGACTACTTCCACCATAAATCATCCAAGGCCATCGTGCGGGTGGTGCACCATGAGAGGTCCCTGCAAGGTTGACAAAATATAGAACTTATAATGAACTACATTTAAACATTTTCAATGGTATCCCTAATGCATGTCTCACTTAAAGTACTATTTGGAAAAATCTGCTTTCCTCTATCTTCATTGACAGCATATCAATTATGCCTGAAATAGCCAAAAGATTTTATTTAAAAGAAGTATAAGAATAGTATTTCAAAGCATAAGAAAGTTTATTTTAAAGTAAACGTTAAGTCACATTTTCTGAAAATGAACTGAAATTCTCACCTACGTGTTCACTATGCATTATACTGTTAAGAATTCTCAGTGTTTAAACATGTTATATTTTTCCTTTATGATTTTCCTTAAACTTCAAACCCGGACACTTACCATAACTCTGATATGCATCTCTGTAAGAACTTCCACTTGGAAGTTCAGAATGATCTCTATCATGGCCATAAATTTAAAAAAGATTTGCTAATGTCAGCAGGAACAACTTAAAAATTCCATTTGACAATACCAGAAAATATTACAGTACCTATATCCTCTAGAGGAATGTTCATCCCGACTAGAATAACCATAATCATGGTATCCATAATCCCTAGATGGTGGAGCAAAATCCCTGGTGTCTTGAGAACTTTTATGAATTCTGCTTGCATAAGTTAAAGAAACAAATTTTAAATTATCAACTTGTAGTATCCAAAACATAACTTACAACTTAAATAAAATAAAGGGCAACATAAAATAAAAGACCAACCACCTGAATAGATATTTCCCCAAATAAAATATGCAAATGCTCAATAAGCACATGGAACAAATAATCATAGTAATTCAGAAAATGCATTTCAAAACCAAAATGAGATACCATACTTCACATATACGGGAATGGAAATAAATTTTAAAAAGCAGGAAATATCAAGTGTTTGAGAGGATGTAAATAATTTGGAACCCTGATACAATGCTAGTTGGAATGGAAAATGACGCAGCTACTATGGAGAAATGTGGCTGTTACAAACAACACAATTATCATAGTACCAAGAATTCCACTCATATATGAGTGTAATGAAATAAATATATATAGAGAGAAATACTATGGTAGAAACAACCCAAACAAAATAATGAGTCAGCAGTTGTTTAAGGAGAGAAGTGCTATAGTGTAAATGAACCTTCATGGCGTCATGCGAATGAGAGCAGACAGTTATAAAAGTCATGTAGTGTTTGGGCCATTAACATGAAATGTCCACAACAGGTAAGTTCAGAGACAGAAAACAGATTGTTGTTTGCTAGTGGCTGACACAAGGAAGAAAATGAAAGGAAATGCTTAACTGGTAGTGGAGTTGTCATTTGGAGTGATGAAAATCTTTTGGAACTAGATGGAGGTAGTTGTTGCACAACACAGAATATATTAAACACCAATTAACTATTTACCTTTAAATGTTTAAGTTTGTTATGTGAATTTCTTCACCACAACAAAAGTCAACTATTTTTCCATTTTTCCTTTACCTATCCTTAGTTGCATAACCCTCCTCTCTTGGTGACACAAGGTCAATTTCTCCAGGAAGAGACTGGCTCTCTGTGTGGAGGACCTCCATAATTCTCTCATCCAGGTGACATGGGACATTTAATGTTAAAATGATTAAATATTATGTAAAGAACACAAAATCTGAAACACAATTTTTTCTTCTCTGAATCAACTTTCTAAAATTATTTCTTGTATGATTCCATTCTTCCTTCCCTAAATTACTAGACATTCATGACAACTTAAATATTTCTTCTGGCTTTAGATAATCCCATGGCTCCACAAGGCCAGTTCTTCTAATGAAGCTGAAGCCAAACATTAATTCTTAGGTAAAAGTTAACTTTTAATTGTTAGTGTCTAGCTAGTTGTTATTTTTCTTTTCATAAGAATTACTGATGACAACTAATGACACAGGGAAAACATGTAAAACATCAAACTCTTCATTGAATATAAAGTTTACATATGTTGTCCTTTCTCAGCTGAAGAAGGTAAATTTTCCCATGTTGTTCAATCCATCTCACACATACAAATATTGCTACCTTTGAACTACTGCATGCTAAATTTTTACATAAAAGTGGTCCTTTATCTCTAAGTGATTGGCTCTAACTTAAATGTCCACAAATTAAAATGTACTAATGCAGCTCTTCTAATGATGGTCAATATTTATTTTTACTGCAATTAGCAATACTCTTAAAAGGGTAATTACAATATTGTACCTCTTTCAAAAATAGAAAACTTCCTCCTTTAACATACTCTTCATATGCTAATTCATAGAGGTTAGTCTTTCAGCTATGATGTGTTTGCTGGCTAGTTTTCTAATGAAAATATGCTGGCTTGTGTATTCTGACATCAATAAATACTTCACTGATACACTACCCGAGAAATGTAAAATTGAAAATGGCAGTTTTCAATTTCCTCCATATGATGGAGGGCTAGGTAAGGATTTTAATTTGTTCTGCTTAAATTTCTTTGCTAAGATATGTTACTTCATGGTCTTGTTTTTTTCTGTTCAGTCTGACATATCACACTTCTTCTCAAAGATAATACTTCTATTCAATACTACTGTTCACCTCATGCTGCTTAGAACTATTCTCTCCTCAACTTCAAATCCTACACTAAGGATCTTGTGTTAAGGTTTCAACTTCCCTGTACAATTTTAACAATTGTACACCCCCCATATATTTACACCCTTCACATATTAATTTACACCATATATTAATATACACACCCCATATATTTCATAACTGTGCACTTTTCTGGTATGCTCTTAACTTAAAAATGCTGGACTCCTTCAAGTCTACCTATCAAGCCTTAACTTAATTATTAATTATTATTTAAGCCCAGTGATTGCTTATCTGCAAAATGCACTTTTAGTTAGTTCTTAGTATCCTCACATAACCAGTAAGAATGCCTTGCACAAAAATATTATTGAGGTCTCAGAACCTGGATGGCCAGGCACAGTAGCTCACACTGTGAGCCAGTGTGGAAGGCTGAGACAGCTGGACTGCTTGAGCCCAGGGCTTTAATGTCAGCTATGTCAATGTAATGAGATCCTGTCTCTACAAAAATATAGAAAGAAGAAAAACAAATTTAGCTATGTGTGGTGGTGCATGCCTGTAGTCACAGCAACAAAGGAGGCTAAAACAGGAAAATTACTTGAGCCCAGGAATTTGAGGCCATAGTGAGCTATCATCTCATCAATGCACTCTGGCCTGGTGAGAGCAAGACTCCAACAAAACAAAGAAACTGAACAATTTTTAGATTGGCACACTGAGGGACCACTACCGTGGGACCTAGGAAATTGAATAATTCATTAGATTAAGAAGCCTACCATCAAAGAATACTGCCAAGAACTTTAAGAAAAATTAAAAGGAGTTCTCTAGCAAACACAAGATTAAAACTAATGTTTGCTCACAATGTGAATCCCAGCACTTTGAGAAGCTGAGGTGGGCGGATCATGAGGTCAAAAGATCAAGACCATCCTGGGCAACATGGTGAAACCCCATCTCTACTAACAATAAAAAAAAATTAACTGGGCCTTGTGGTGTACAACTGTAGTCCCAGATACAGGTGAGGTTGAGTCAGGAGAATCGCTTCGACCCGGAAGGCAGAGGTTGCAGTGAGCTGAGATCATGCTGCTGCACTCCAGCCTGGTGAAAGTAGAAAATATAAAAAATAACACAGTAATGGGATGGCTAGACATCATGTCTAAAACATCAAAAGCCATGGCAACAAAAGCCAAAATTGACAAATGGGATCTAATTAACCTAAAGAGATTCTGCACAGCAAAAGAAACCACCATCAGAGTGAACAGGCAACCTACAGAATGGGAGAAAATTTTTGCAACCTATTCATTTGACAAAGGGCTAATATCCAGAATCTACAATGAACTCAAACAACTTTACAAGAAAAAAACAACCCCATCAAAAAGTGGGCGGGAGGTGGGGTAGGTGGGGTGTGGAGAGCGGGGAGGCGGGGGAGGTTGTGGGAGGCGGGGGAGGTTGTGGGAGGCGGGGGAGGTTGTGGGAGGCGGGGGAGGTTGTGGGAGGCGGGGGAGGTTTGGGAGGCGGGGGAGGTTGTGGGTGCTCAGGCATGGCAGGCTGCAGGTCCGGAGCCCTGACACATAGGGATGCAGCTGAGGCCAGGCGAGAATTGGGCTGGCAGTGCTGGGGGGCCCGGTGCACCCTCCACAGCTGTTGGCCTGGATGCTAAGCCCCTCGCTGCCTGGGGCAGGTGGTGCCAGAGGTCCTTCCGAGCTCGGGGCCGTGGAGCCCGCCCACACCCAGAACTCGCGCTGGCCCGGGAGCACCATGTGCACCGCCCGCACCTAGCGCAGCCGGGGTTCCCGCCCTCGCCTCTCCCACCACACCTCCCACAAGCAAAGGCAGCAGGCTCCAGCTTCGGCCAGCACAGAGAGGGACTCCCACAGTGCAGCAGCTGGCTGAAGAGCTCCTCAAGTGCAGCCAGAGTGGGCACCGAGGCCGAGGAAGAGCTGAAAGCGAGCTAGGGCTGCCAGCACTGTCACCTCTCATTACCATTTATCTCGATTACACGCACTGACTAGGTTTAAATTATTTACAGTGCCAGAGATACATGAAACATGTTTCAAATACTGTCATACAAGGAAAAAGACAAAGATTTTAGGAAGACAAATTTAAACTGTGATTATTTATGGCCCCAGACTTCCCCATATACTAAAGTAATGCAATTTATGTCAAAATTTCATAATTCCTGTCAAGCAAATCACAAATTTGACATGTGATGAGTAGAAGTACAAGTTTTTAATCACAGTGGTTAAGTATATTGCCTATATATTTGAATTATGACCACATTCACAGAGAAAAACCGCTTTAACAAAAAGTGAACATGAAAAAAATGGTGCTCTAGCTCCATCTCCTACAACTTGCCTACATGTTGGACATGTCCGACAGTAAAGGGAAGAATACTCAAGAAAAATCAGTAAATTTAACAGAAGTGAGTTTCTTAATAGCAGTAAAGTGTTCTCTCCCTACTTTCATCCCATAATTCAACACCCACACACTGAAAATCCATACCCTTTTATAGAAAACAAAATCCAAAAACTTCTGGGTCTTTGTATTCCTGCCAAGAAACCAGTTATACTCATATACATAAATCCACACATAATGACAATTAAAACATTTCTTAACAGTTGCCAAAAAAAAAAAATAACTTGAGAGAAATGGTCTGAATTACATTTCCTCTATTCACAGGAGATGATTTAGACATTAACTCTTTCAACTGAGATACAAACATGTCCTCTCTGCTTAAAATGAAGAATTTTTTTGCCTAATTTCCCTGATTTTCCAAGAAACTGCCTGTGCGCCACCCTCTATCATCACGAGCTGAAGGAACAGTCGAGGCTAGTGGCGTACCCAACTAAAAAGCTTAGAAATCTGGATGTACCACCCCTGCGGGAGCTGCTAGTGAAGTAGGAAAAGAGAAGCATAACGAAAATAAAAGGAAGCGTGGCCGGAGAAACTTTTGAATTAAAAACAAAAAGAAAAGGAAAAAAAAATAAAATGCCAAAATATGTTCCATATTATTTTCATTTTTTGCTTTTTTTCAATTGTGGTAGTATGATCAACTTTAAAGAAGTATTTTATTATGAAATAATCATCCGTGTTTCATCCCCCTCTAAAATATTAGCAATAAGCTCACTCGACATGGTGTCTGCTTATTTCATAAAATAATGCGTAAAGGGGAAAAGTAATAACAAATTTTAAAGAAATCTATAAGAAACAAGCAATAATAAGTAAAATAACATTAAAAGAAAGTGAGAAAAATAAGTCAATTAGGAATGTAAAGTTTCTACTTCTTAATCTTGTGTCTTCTCTTTTTGGTTGTAATATAAATATTTGAACACCTTATTTAATTTGGTTAGTAGATAAATGTAGTGTTTTGACACAAACTTCCAAAATAAACAAAGACAAGATACACACATAGGCAGTTTCTATTCCTCAATTTGTGTATAATAAATAACATCTTTAATTAACAGAGCTCTTGTAAAATAAATACCATTTATATTCATTAAAAAATTTTTATTAGCTGACAGACTATATTGTCCATTAAGTTATTCTCCCCCTACCTATTCCATTGTATGAATTTTGTTGCAAAATAAAATGTAACATAAGAAAATACATTTAAATATCTACACAATGCAACCCAAACATTTTTCTGAGTTTGTCTATAAATTGTGCATATCAGAATTTTAAAGAACAGTTGTTTTAAAAATGCTTATTATAAGCCAAATTTTAAGTGCTTTATATTAATTTTAGCAAATTAAACTCTATACGTTCTATACTCACACTTATGAACTACTTAGTTCATAAACTATACTATACCAACATAGAGCTCTTTGTGTCTGCATAAATATTTTAATTTATCTTTTCAATGTTTTCTTCTGATGAGTATCCTAACAGCAAAAGCAAGCTCTGAAGGTAAAGACATTTTATATGTTCATGTATATTTTAGAAAAAGTTTCTTAAATTATGGTTACAAATCTATTGGTATTTTAGTTTGTTTGTTACAAAATCCACTCTAGCATTCTATTCTCACAATCTTTTTGTCACATTCTTACCAGAAAAACATTAATTTGACCATGGCTCTTTCTACATTATAGATTACCCTTTTTCCATTTTGAACAGATCATATTTCCTTTTGTTTCAATTTATATTTACTTGAGGGAATATGTTTATTAATGTCATATATAATTGAGTAGTATATTTTATTAAATTGATAACTAATACACAAAAGAATTAGTAAGTTAGCTAGTGAGACTACACCACACGAGAAACAGATATGTATATAATACGTTATGGTTGATGCCATAAGATGTATCAGAAAATGCTTCAGTGTTTTTTTTTTTTTTTAAAGAGGATATACATAATGTCATTTTCTAAATAGTGATAAGGGTCAACCCGTTTGATGAAATATCTACACATATCTTATACCAACTTCATTTTTAGAAGTCCCATAACATTTGTATAATTTTTATTAGGCCTAATTTGCAAAGCAGGGAAATTTAGTTACAAGTATTTAAAAGGTACACAATTTTAGGAGTCTATTACTAAAAAAAATAGGATTTAAACCAACAAATCTTTCCTCCAGAAATATTTTGTTCTTAAAACTGTCTCTTATAAAGAAATGGAAAAAAAAACAAGACTGAAAATGATTTTTAGTCTATTACATACTACTAAGAAATATTTTCTAGGCAGAGATAAAACATGCAGATGAACAGGATTTTTAAAATCTGTGTGGTGGAAGGAAAAGCAAAAACACAAATATAGAATGATATTTGCTGGAAGAATGTGCAGAAACTTGCAGTGTTATAAGTAAAAAATCAACTTGATGGAATAACCTGCATTTTCTTGTGATCAATGAAATAGGACTAAATACACAAATATAGGGGAATGTCAGTAGTGGACACAGGGAATGGAGGGCAAGATCATGAAACATTTTGCTTGCCATGCAAATAGGCTACTTTTTTTGTAGGGCAGCAGTTAAAAATCATTTGACCAAAGCTGAAAGTCTACGAGACAGTATAATGCATATGGTGATTTGTACAATATAAAGTTAGGCAAACTAAGAAAAATCTAACCTTTACCACTTAATAGCTGTGTGAAGTTAGACTGCTTAATCTTTGAAATTTACCCGATCAACAAAGATGATATAATAATGGTATCTACTAGATATTATTATCATAAGATTAATAATGTACTGAGCACATACAACATAGTTTAGGGCTAAAAAATTGTATGGAATTGTCATAATGACATTTATTTTCAGTGACACCTAGAGGTTTACTTGCAATCCTGCTTTCTTTAGTGATTGGTCAAAAATATACAAAATATACTTTAACAATTGTGTTGCTTTGGATGTTTTGCATCAAGTGAAATATTCAATAGTTTGTGTTAATGTATACTTACACTTATGCACGCATAAAGAAGGAAGACAAAGAAATGAAGAAACACAGATATATGAGTACACACATATACATACACACACACACTGGAAGAATAAATAACAAGAGAGTAATTTAACAAGAGAAAGAAACATAAAAGAATTGTAAGAAATATTTGCACTATTTCATAGACGTGGAAAATAAGATTACAGATAGTGTCAAAAAAGCATGATTTATTAAGAATTGTTTGGAAAGAAAGAAAAACCCTATATGTAGGCCCAGCTTGGTGGCTCATGTCTGTAATTCCAGCAAATTGGGAGGCCAAGGTGGGGGCAGATAACTTGAGGCCAGGAGATGGAGGTCAGCCTGGGCAAAATGGTGAAACCCTGTCTCTACAAAAAAAATAAAAATAAATAAATAAATAAATAAGTTAGCTGGGAGTAGTGGCATGGGCCTGAGGTCCCAGCTACAGGTGGTGAGCTGGGAGAATCCTTTAAACCCGGGAGGTGGAGTTTGCACTAAGCCAAGATCATGCCACTGCACTCTGGACTGGGTGATACAGCATGACCCTATGTCAACAACAAAAACAAAACAAGTAAACACACAAAAATACCAAATTCGTGTGCAAACACACAAAAAAACCAAATTCATATGCAATGAATTCTAGGGAATAAATCTGAAAAATCTGCTTAAGAGCCACTATTTTGCTGAAAAATTCTTCCTTCTTCCTTTCCCTTTATTTCTTTTTCTTTTCCCTTCCCTTCCCTTCTCTTATCTTTATTTTCTTTCCTCCCTTCCTTCCTTCTTTTCTTCTTTTGTTCTTCTCTTTTTCTTTTCTTTTTTTTTTTTTTTTTTTTGAGACAGGGTCTCTGTCCCCAGGCTGTAGTGCACTGGTGGTGTGATCATAGTTCACTGCAGCCTCCAATTCCAAGTCTCACGTATCCTCTTCTTTTGCTTCCCCAGTAGTTAAGACTAGGGGAATGCACCGCCATGCCTGGCTAATTATTTTTTTTTAAACCGTTTATTGGCTGGGTGTGGTGGCTCACACCTGTAATCCTAGCACTTTTGGAGGTCAAGGTAGGTGGATCACCTGAAGTCAGGGTTTGTGATTAACCTGGCCAACACAGTGAAGATGGCCAACTCCATCTCTACTAAAAAGAGAAAACCAGGCATGATGGTGGGCACTTGTAATCCCAGCTACTCCACAGGCCGTGGCAGGAGAATCAATTGAACCTGAGAGGCAGAGGTTGCAGTGAGCTGAAATCACACCTCTGCACTCCAACCTGGGCTACAGAGTGAGACTACATCTCAAAAAAAAAAAAAAAAAAAAAAAGATTCTCCCCTATTTTCTCCCCTATTTTGTTTCCTCTTTTTTTTTTTGGTATTTTGAACAAGGACCTAAAGATGGGTACAGTGAGGCCATCTTACAGTCATCTTGAAGTTGAAAATAATGTACTATAATTGCTAAGTGGAATGATAGAATATATTTGGGTCTAGAATAAAATCATTAATCTGCCTAATCTGCCTTCTCTGTTATCTCATGAATTACATAGTATGGAATATAAATTTATTTATATATAATTGATTTTAGTTTTTCTATTTTGTTTAGTATAAATTACCCACATTATATATTAATTGTTTTCTCCTGCCTTGAAAACTCCCTGAAAGCAAAGACTGGTCCTCCTCATATATGTGTCTAAATTATAGCACACTACATTTTAGAGGTTTGATAAATATTTACTGGATTGTAGCTCTTTGCTTCAGATTGCCATTAAAGGAAAGCCAGATAATTTGTCTTGAGATATTTTCTGTAAATTTACAACATGGGTGCTTCTGAATAGAGACATAATAATGAGTAGATGTGGGTATGTCAAAAGATATATGAATGAAATGTGCTATTGTTCCTTATATTGATTAATGGGTTATTTTAAATAAATATAAATATTTCCTTAACTTATTTCAGAAAATATGTCAGATAATATATGTTATCTATTTCTTTTTAATTACTAAGTAGTATTAGATAGATAAAGAATGCTACTTATTGGCCTGGCATGGTGGCTCATATCTGTAATCCCAGCACTTTGGGAGGCTGAGATGGTGCGATCATTTAAGTCCAGGAGTTCGAGACCAGCCTGGGCAACATGGTGAAACCCTGTCTTTACTGAAAATACAAAAATTAGCCAGGCATGCTAGTGTGCACTTGTAGTCCCATCTACTCAGGAGGCTGAGAGAGCAGAATGTCTTGAACTCTGGAGGCAGAAGTGGCAGTGAGCTAAGATTGTACCACTGCACTCCAGCATGGGTGACAGAGTGAGACTGCATTTCAAAAAAAGAATGAAAGAAAGCTACATAGTAACACAGAATAGATCCTAAATTTTTACAAGGTGTGGGACTGGAAAATTATCTGTCCCTACTCCAAAATTAATGGTTAATATTGAACTAATGAGTTAAAATTTTAATATCCCCTGTAATTTGGGTACATTTCTTGCATGTAACAGTTAATCCTAAAGGAAGGCAGTTATCTCACAAGGACCTCTTATGATGTCAGACATTCCATATCCTGCCATTTCAATCTCCACCTTCATAGATAGTATCCTAAAACCCTATCTTCTAACTGCACACTCTTAAGCCAACATGGGAGTTCTACTTTTCTTCTCAGGAATTGTTTCTTCACTGTTCTGGTGGTACGTACAGATACTTGGAATTTTTTTTCTCAAGTAAATCTCCTTACTAAGACTTGTTTGTCTGAGTACTTAAGGTTTTGTTTTGTTTTGTTTTCTAGGCTTTAAAATGCTATCATTTCTTTATTCTCTACTTTATTTATCTCATCTATTTTTAATGGCTCTCTTTCACTTAATTCTACATTTAGAGGATGATTTTCTTTACTCCTCCTCATCCTTCTGTATATTTCCTTAATTTCCTCTTCCTCAAACAAACATATAGGATGACATATCTTACTGATCATTTGAAAAGATACTGTTTTTCATGTTATATTTACCATTTCCCCTCCCATTTATAGTACTTAATTCTCAGAAGCAGTGGTTATACTCGTTGACCTCAAGTTTTGCCCCGTTGTCAGCATCCAGCAATATGTCATGGCTAGTGTACATGGCTGAATTCTGCCAGGGTATTATTCTGATTCGGTGGTGGATCCTCTCTACAGCCAGCTGTCTGACTAAACTGTAAGTATTTAGAAACATGAGAATGGAATTATGCTTATATTTACTTTTTAGATCTATTTCATCATTATTAACTATATTTGCCTTGGATTTTGATACATGAAAGGGACTTTGATCTTCTTTAGAAAATAATAGGCCAGGCGTGGTGGCTCATTCCTGTAACCCCCCGCACGTTGGGAGGTCAATGCATGAAAATTGCTTCAGCCCAGGAGTTTGAGAACAGCCTGGGCAACATGCTGAAACACGACCTGTATCAAAAACACAAAAATTAGCTGGCCATGGTGGTGCATACCTGTACTTGCAGATACCCAAGAGGCTGAGGCAGGAAGATGGCTTGAACCTGAGAGGCAGAGGTTGCAGTGAGCCAAGATTACTCCACTACACTCCAGCCTGGGCAACTGGTGTGAGACCCTGTCTCAGCCCCTTGGGAAACTGAGGTGAGAGGATCACCTAAGCCTGATAACTTGGCTGTATTGAGGCTTGATACCACCACTGCTCTTTAGCCTGGTTCCAAATACTTACAGTTTACAGACAGCTGGCTGTAGACCGGATCCACTAATGACTCAGAATAAAGCCCTGGCAGGATTCAGCCATGGACAGTAGCCACGACATGTTGCTGGGGGTGAGATCCTCTAAGAAAGAAAAGAAGAGAAAAGAAAAGAAAAGAAACTGAGAAAGAGAGAAAAAAGAGAAAGAAAGAAAGAAAGAAAGAAAGAAAGAAAAAGAAAGAAAGAAAGAAAGAAAGAAAGAGAAAGAAAGAAAGAGAAAATATTGAGCAGGTGCTGTGGCTCACATCAGTAATCTTAGCATTTTGGGAGGCTGCAGTGAAAGAATCACTTGATCCCAGGAGTTCATGATCATCTTAGGCAATACAGGGATACCCCATCTCTAATACAAGTATTTTTTAATTAGCCATGCTTGGTGGTGCACGCCTATGGTGCCAGCTGCTTTGGAGGCTGAAGTAGGAGGATCAGTTGAGTCCAGGAGTTCAAGACCAACCTGAACAACATAGAAAGACCTTGTCTCAAAAATATTTATTTCAAAAACTAGCTACTTTTGATGGTATATGCCTGTAGTGTCAGCTACTCAGAAGTCAAAGGTAGGAGGATTGCTTGAGTGGAGAGGTCAAGGCTGCAGGTAGTCATGATCAAGCCACTACACTCCAGTCTGGGTGACAGAGTGAGAACCTGTCCCAATAAAGCAAACAAATTAACAAAAAGTACAAAATAAAGTACAATATAAAGACATTGCAGTCTGTTAAAGAAATTTATACTCTTTACATTTCAATGTAATGATATAGCATATAGAATAAAGACAATGAGGGATCATTCATTTGTAAAATATCAAGTGCTTAAATTGCTAAATAAGGATTTATTTTATTTTATTATTTTTATTATTATTATTGAGATGGAGTCTCACTTTTTCATCCAGGCTGTAGTGCAGTGGCACAGTCTCAGACACTATAACTTCTGCCCCCCAGATACAAGTGATTCTCTTGCCTGAGCCTCCTGAGTACCTTGGACTAAATGTGCATGCCACAGTGCCTAGCCAAGTTTTTCTTGTATTTTTAGTAGTGATAGGTTTCACCATACTGTCTAAGCTGGTCTGAAACTCCTGACCTGAAGTAGTCTGCCTGCCTTGGGCAGTCATGGGATTACAGGCCTCTCAAAATGCAGGGATTACGGGTCTGACCTACCATGCCAAGCCAACAAAAAATATATTTAAGCAAACATTTAAGTTTAAATTGAAGTAAAATTAAACGCTTCTCTCACTTTAATTTTAATTGTATTCTTTATGTTTCCATTCTATAAAGAAGCATTTGCATCCTAACCATTTCAGGAGACATTGACCAGGAAGGTGTTTTACTGGGCCACAAAATCTGCCTGCACCCAAGATTTAATCCACAAATCAGAACAGATCCTGGAATGAGAGCTATAGGTGTGGTCCTTCTTCAGTACCCCATCAGAAGTGAAGAAATGTCAGATTCTCACACTTACATCTTTTGGAAGAGCTGTTATAACTGCTTGTACAGACACTGCAGGGTATACCAGTATCAGACTAAGCCACAAGAGTCATATTCTCTATATCATTAATAAAATTCAGAGGTTGAAAATAAAAACAAAATTAATGGAAAAATAAAATCAGAAGTATATAAAAATCAATATACAATTGAATTCAAATTATTCTTCTTTATAGGAGTAAAAATGGAAGTAAAATCACAATGTCAGGCATTGAAATTACTCTGTATTCTGTCACAAGATGTAAGGTGATTTGCCAAAATCCAAGATTCTATGAAGTAAGTATGTATGAGATGAGATGGAGAAAAGAGAATTTGAACTATCTCAGGGATATTTGTAATGAATGAAAGCTATAATATAAAATCTTACAGGAAAGCCATGCTATAAATTGCCTAATAGAATAATGCATATCCCATATCCTTCTCATCTCTATTTCTTCAGATCACAATAACTTTGGCAGCCGTATCAAGAAGTTGTCTGTTAAGCTTCTAGATCTCTTCTTCTGCCACCATCAACATACTTACAAGACTAGAAATAATAATTTATGTAACTAGAGTCAGCCACAAGAAGATTGCTGGGTACTTCCTATATAAAGGCAAAGTTGGCATTGTCACGGGGTTGTAGAAACATATTACCAATTCTATAAAGGTGCATGAAGACATGTGTTTTCCTTATTCACAGATAAATAAAGCACAAGCATTTTTAGTGATTTTAAAAAATTGAGAAGTAGGGAAGTTATTAAAAAACACTTTGAAGCCACAGTGGCTCATGCCAATAATCTCAGTATGTTGGGAAACTGAGGCAGGAGGATCATTTGAAGCCAGACTAGCTTGGTGAACATAGTGAGATGCTGTTTCTAAAAAAAAAAAAAAAGCTGGACTGTGCCTGTAGCCCTAGCTACTTTGAAGTCTGCTTGAGCCAGGGAGTTTAAGGTTGCAGTAACCTATAATCTTGTCACCTCACTCCAGCCTGGGAGACTATGTTTCTAAAAAAAGAAAAATGAACAAATAGAATAAATGCCAGAGGTACAAGGAGGAACTGGTACCATTCCTACTGATACTATTCCAATCAATAGAAAAAGAGGGAATCCTGCCTAACTCATTTTATGAGGCCAGCATCATCCTGATACCAAAGCTGGGCAGAGACACAACCAAAAAAGAGAATTTTAGACCAATATCCTTGATTAACACTGATGCAAAAATCCTCAATAAAATACTGGCAAATCGAATCCAGCAGTACATCAAAAAACTTATCCACCATGATCAAGTGGGCTTCATCCCTGGGATGCAAGGCTGGTTCAATATACGCAAATCAATAAATGTAATCCAGCATATAAACATAACCAAAGACAAAAAACACATAATTGTCTGAATAGATGAAGAAAAGGCCTTTTACAAAATTCAGAAACCCTACATGCTAAAAACTCTCAATAAATTAGGTATTGATGGGACGTATCACAAAATAATAAGAGCTATTTATGACAAACCCACAGCCAATATCATACTGAATGGGCAAAAACTGGAAGCATTCCCTTTGAAAACCGGCACAAGACAGGGATGCCTTCTCTTACCACTCCTATTCAACATAGTGTTGGAAGTTCTGGCCAGGACATTAGGCAGAAGAAGGAAATAAAGGGTATTCAATTAGGAAAAAAGGAAGTCTAATTCTCCCTGTTTGCAGATGACATGATTGTATATCTAGAAAACCCCATTGTCTCAGCCCAAAATCTCCTTAAGCTGATAAGCAAATCCAGCAAAGTCTCAGGATACAAAATCAATGTACAAAAATCACAAGAATTCTTATACACCAATAACAGACAGGGAGCCAAATCATGAGTGAACTCCCATTCACGATTGCTTCAAAGAGAATAAAATAACTAGGAATCCAACTTCCAAGGGATGTGAGAGACCTCTTAAAGGAGAACTACAAACCACTGCTCAATGAAATAAAAGAGGATACAAACAAATGGAAGAACATTCCATACTCATGGGTAGGAAGAATCAATATCGTGAAAATGGATGTACTGCCCAAGGTAATTTATAGATTCAATGCCATCTCCATCAAGCTAGCAATGAGTTTCTTCACAGAATTGGAAAAACTACTTTAAAGTTCATATGGAACCAAAAAAGAGCCCACATCACCAAGTCAAACCTAAGCCAAAAGAACAAAGCTGGAGGCATCACGCTACCTGACTTCAAACTGTGCTACAAGGCTACAGTAACCAAAATAGCATGGTACTGGTACCAAAACAGAGATATAGATCAACGGAACAGAACAGAGCCCTCAGAAATAATGCCACATATCTACAACTATCTGATATTTGATAAACCTGAGAAAAACAAGCAATAGGGAAAGGATTCCCTCTTTAATAAATGGTGCTGGGAAAACTGGCTAGCCATATGTAGAAAGCTGAAACGGGATCCCTTCCTTACACCTTATACAAAAATTAATTCAAGATGGATTAAAGACTTAAACGTTAGACTTAAAACCATAAAAACCCTAGAAGAAAACCTAGGCATTACTATTCAGGACATAGGCATGGGCAAGGACTTCATGTCTAAAACACCAAAAGCAATGGCAACAAAAGCCAAAATTGACAAATGGGATCTAATTAAACTAAAGAGCATCTGCACAGCAAAAGAAACTGCCATCAGACTAAACAGGCAACCTACAAAATGGGAGAAAATTTTTGCAACCTACTCATCTGACAAAGGGCTAATATCCAGAATCTACAATGAATTCAAACAAATTTACAAGAAAAAAACAAACAACCCCATCAAAAGGTGGGCAAAGAACATGAACAGACACTTCTCAAAAGAAGACATTTATGCAGCCAAAAAACACATGAAAAAATGCTTACCATCACTGGCCATCAGAGAAATGAAAATCAAAACCACAATGAGATACCATCTCACACCAGTTAGAATGGCAATCATTAAAAAGTTAGGAAACAACAGGTGCTGGATGTTTAGAAATAGGAACACTTTTACACTGTTGGTGGGACTGTAAACTAGTTCAACCATTGTGGAAGTCAGTGTGGCGATTCCTCAGGGATCTAGAACTAGAAATACCATTTGACCCAGCCATCCCATTACTGTGTAGATACCCAAAGGACTACAAATCATGCTGCTATAAAGACTCATGCAGACATATGTTTATTGCGGCACTATTCCTAATAGCAAAGACTTGGAAGCAAGCCAAATGTCCAACAATGATAGACTGGATTAAGAAAAGGTGGCACATATACACCATGGAATACTATGCAGCCATAAAAAATGATGAGTTCATGTCCTTTGTAGGGACATGGATGAAAGTGGAAATCATCATTCTCAGTAAACTATCGCAAGGACAAAAAACCAAACACCGCACGCTCTCACTTATAGGTGGGAATTGAACAATGAGAACACATGGACACAGGAAGGGGACATCACACTCTGGGGACTGTTGTGGGGTGGTGCGATGGGGAGGGATAGCATTAGGAGATATACCTTATGCTAATTGATGAGTTAATGGGTGTAGCACACCAGCATGGCACATGTATACATATGTAACTAACCTGCACATTGTGCACATGTACCCTAAAACTTAAAGTATAATAATAATAAAAAAAAAAAAGAAAAAAAGAATAAATGAAAAGGTATTTAGAAACAATGGGAAAAACTGACAGAGTTATAGTTAGATTCCTGGACTCAGTTGTTAGAAGAAAAATATAATCCAATTAAACAAATATAAACTGAAAATGTATAAAAAATGAAAATCTGCAGTTATGAGAGGTCATTATCAATCATGAAAACTCAAAATAACACAACAAAATTTATCATGAAAAACACACTTCTACAAATAACTGCTTTTGAAAAGAATATGGTGGTCCTTTTCTTAAAGTCTAATGTAAGATATAATGTAGTACCTTCTGAAGGGGATAATATTTGGTATATAAGTAGCCACAATTAAGAAGACAACGATGGCCAGAATTATTTATTTATTTATTTTTATACAGGGTCTCACTATGTCATCCAGGCTGGAGTACAATGACACAATCAGTGTTCACTGCAGCCTTGATATGCCCGGCTCAAGTGATACTTCCATCTCAGCCTTCCCAGTAGCTGGAATCATAGGCATGCACCACAACACCCAGCTAATTATTTTTCTCGAGTGGTGCAGTGACACTGCTGCCGAGTCTAATCTTGAAGTCCTGGGCCCAAGTGATCTACCCACCTCAACGTCCCAAAATACATGGGATCACTGTCGTGTGCCACCACGCTTGGCCTTAGAAGAAAACTTAACAAGGCTGACCAACATGGTGAAACCTGCTTCTCTACTAAAAATACAAAAATTGGCCTGTTGAGGTTACGCACACCTGTAATACCAGCTACTCAGGAGGCTGAGGCACAAGAATCGCTTGAGCCCAGTAGACAGAGTTTGCAGAGATTGAGCCCAGTAGACAGAGTTTGCAGAGATTGTTCAAACTCCACCCTAGGGGACAGAGAAGAGTCATTCTCTCAAAAAAAAAAAAAAAAAAAAAAAAACCAGAAAATTTAAACTATTTGAAATATGAATGGAATTCATTATGGAGAAGGGATACTAAATCATTTCAATATTCTTTGCTAACAAACATTATCAGAACATTTTCTAAGTCCAAAAGACTAACATAAAACAATCATAAAATCAATACTCAAAAAACTTGTAATTAAGACTAGACAAGCAGAATACCTGTACAGACAAAGAATTCTAACCTAATAGGGCACATACAGGAAACAGGCCTCATGCCAGTTCTCAGAAAATCCAATCCTGAGCCCATTAGTTAGAGAGCTTACTGTCTGATATGAAATAAATCAAGTGTACGGTATAGTGCAATAACATTATGAGATATTGTTGTCAATGTTCATGCAGAAATCTGTGTTGCAAACAGTAGGAATATATAGAATATATGGTTCATTATATGTACACATTGATTAGATTTTTAGATTGGGCTTTGAAAGAAAAGCAGCTCTTTATTATAGAAATAAGCTATACAGAGGTATGAAGAACATTTAATACATAGTTTATATTTGGACAGGAAAATGTGTTTTTTTCTGGAAAAAGTTGGTAAAAAGAGATACAGAAAACATGAGAACAGAAAAATAAGCTGAATTCATAATTTTAAGTTATGATATTTATACCTGGTTATTTAATCAGTAGGAGCCACAGAAAAAAAATTCCTACAGAAATATTTTAAGGCAAAAGTAGCCTGTTTTAGAAGAATAAAACATTTTCTGTTCTGGAAAGCAATAGGCAATGTGGCCTTTAAAAATTAAATCACATTTAAGAATCTATTAAGCAGTCTATTGACGTTTATACCCTTTACATTTCAACATAATGATATAGCGTATAGAACAAAAACAATGAGCAGTCATTCATTTGTAAAATATCAAGAGCTTAAGCATTTATTTTCATGTGGGCTAAGAGTTATTGGTTATGCAATCATGTAGTTAGGCTTACTCTCATGAAGCTTACATTTTTTGTCAACTTACAAGCATGAAAAAAAAGTAAAGTAAAATGTTCAGTGGTAAAATATATTTTAATAAATTAATAGGTGATAGGAAGATGTTGGAAAATGTCTTTTGGAGTCACATGCCTTTAAAATGCTTTACTTGAGCAAAGACTAAATCCTTGGGGTGGTAATCTAGGCAGGGAGGAAGAGAATTCCAGGCAGAGAAAATAACCATTGAAATAATTCCGAGACTAGAATTAAGCAAGTAGTTAAACTCCCATCATGTGGCAAGATGAACAAAATAAAACACTTGAGTGAGATCAAAGGCAAATCCTTTTGGTTTTACTCTGAGTATAATTCTGGCTACAGGGAGAACAAACTGTAAGCTGCAAGTGAGTATCAGAGTCAAGCAGAGAGACCAAACAAATGATGATGCTTCAACAAGCGTAATGGCAGAAGAAGTGATACCCCCAGTCATTTCTTGTGACTGTATAAGTTGTGCTTTGCCTAAAGTTATTTAGCTGAGGGCTTAAGTAATATTCAGATAACGATGTTGAGTATGTAAGTGATTTTTGTTTAGAACTTTCGTCTAAGTTCACTTTAGTATTTTATTTCACTCTTTTAACCAGTTACAATTATTTATGCCTAAGTGTTATATGTAGCTCATGAAGTATATACCATGTAAAATGTATTACTGTCCATCAAGTAATATGGAATTTACATGTGATAGAAAAGTATAATTTATACTTTTAAGTTAACATCTTATAATTTAATATATGTATAAACCATATAAGCTATATAACTAATTTAGAAATATAAGTATTCCTAAACATATACATCTATCAATATATTTTATAATTATATATGTATTGCATATAGATGAAATTAGTGCAGTATATATATTTTAATCCATGTATATTGTGCATTATATATATTTTAATACATGTATAGTATATTTCTATATATATGTATTTCTTTTTTGTATATACTTTAAATTCCAGGGTACATGTACAGAACATGCTGTTTTGTTACATAGGTATATACGTGCCATGGTGGTTTGCTGCACCCATCAACCTTTCACATACATTAGGTATTTCTCCTAATGCTATACCTCGTCTAGCCCTCCACTCACCGACAGGCCCTGGTGTGTGATGTTCCCCTCCCTATGTCTATGTGTTCTCATTGTTCAGCTTCAACTTATGAGTGAGGACATGCGGTGTTTGGCTTCTTCCTGTTCTTGTGTTAATTTGCTGAGAATGATGCTTTCCAGCTTCACCCATGTCCCTGAAAAGGACATAAACTCATCCTTTTCTGTGGCTGCTTAGTATTCCATGGTGTATATGTGCCACATTTTCTTTATCAAGTCTATCATTGATAGATATTTGGGTTGGTTCCAAGTCTTTGCTATTGTGAACAAGGTCTCAATAAACATAAGTGTGTGTGTGTCTTTAGAGTAGAATGATTTATAATCCTTCAGGTATATAACCCATAATGGGATTGCCTGGTCAAATGGTATTTCTAGTTTTAGATCCCTGAGGAATTACCAGACTGTATTCCACAATGGTTGAACTAATTTACACTCCCACCAACAGAGTAAAAGCATTCCTATTTCTCCACATCCTCTCCAGCATCTGTTGTTTCCTGACTTTTTAATGACCACCATTCTAAATGGCATGAGATGGTATCTCATTGTTGTTTTGATTTGCATTTCTCTAATGACCAGTGATGATGAGCTTTTTTTTCATATGTTTCTTGGCTGCATAAATGTCTTCTTTTGAGAAGTGACTGTTCATGTAATTCGGTCACTTTTTGATGGGTTGTTTTACTTTTTTCTTGTAAATTTGATTAAGTTCTTTGTAGATTATGGATATTGGTCCTTTGTTAGATGGATAGATTGCAAAAATTTTCTCCCATTCTGTAGGTTGCCTGTTCACTGTAATGGTGATTTCTTTTGCTGTCAGAGCTCTTTAGCTTACTTAGGTCCCATTTGTCAATTTTGACTTTTGTTGCCATTGCTTTTGGTGTTTTAGACATGAAGTGTTTTCTTATGGCTGGGTCCTGAATGGTATTGCCTAGATTTTCTTCTATGGTTTTTACAGTTTTAGCTCTTATGCTAAAGTCTTTAATCCTTCTTGAGTTAATTTTTATATAAAGTGTAAGGAAGGTGTCCAGTTTCAGTTTTCTGCATATGGCTAGCCAGTTTTCCAAATATCATTTATGAAATAGGAAATCCTTTCCCTCCTACTTGTTTTTGTCAGGTTTGTCAAAGATCAGCTGGTTGTAGAGGTGTGGTATTATTTCTGAGGACTCTGTTCTGTTTCACTAGTCTATGTATCTGTTTTGGTACTGGTACCATGCTGTTTTGATTACTGTAGCCTTGTGTTATAGTTTGAAGTCAGGTAGCACGATGCCTCCAGCTTTGTTCTTTTTGCTTATGATTGTATTGGCAATGCCTGCTCTTTTTTGGTTCCATATGAAGTTTAAAATTGTTTTTAACAATTCTGTGAAGAAAGTCAATCAAAGCTCTAATGGATAGCACTGAATCTATAAATTACTTTGGGCAGTATGGCCATTTTCACAATATTGATTCTTCCTATAATGAGCATGAAATGTTTTTTCCATGTATTTGTGTCCTCTCTTATTTCCATGAGCAGTGGTTTGTAGTTCTCCTCGAAGAGGTCTTCACATCCCTTGTACGTTATATTCCTAGGTATTTTATTGTCTTTGTAGCAACTGTGTATGTGAGTTCACTCATGATTTAGCTCTCTGTTTGTCTGCCATTGGTGTATAGGAATGCTTGTGATTTTTGCACATTGATTTTGTATCTTGAGACTGCTGAATTTGCTTATCAGCTTAAGGAGATTTTGAGCTGAGATAGTGGGGTTTTCTAAATATACAATCTTGTAATCTGCAAACACAGATAATTTGACTTCCTCTTTTCATACTTAAATGCATTTATTTCTTTCAATTGCCTGATTGCCCTGATCAGAACTTCCAATACTATGGTGGATAGAAGTGGTGAGAGAGGGGGCAACCTTGTCTTGTGCACATTTTCAAAGGGAAATAAAGCTTCCAGGTTCTGCCATTTAGTATGATATTTGCTGTGGGTTTGTCATATGTAGCTCTTATTATTTTGAAATATGTTCCATCAATGCCTAGTTTATTGAGTTTTTATCATGAAGGGGTGGTGAATTTTGTCGAAGGGCTTTTCTGGATCTATTGAGATAATCATGTGGTTTCTGTCATCGGTTCTGTTAATGTGATGGATTATATTTATTGGTTTGCTTATGTTCAATCAGCCTTGCATCCAGGTATGAACCTGACTTGATCATAGTGGATACACTTTTTGATGTGCTGCTGGATTCAGTTTGCCAGTAATTCATTGAGGATTTATGCATTAATGTTCATCAGGGATATTGGACTGCATTTTTTTTTTTCTGTGTCTCCGCTAGGTTTGGATATCAGGATGATTCTGGCTTCATAAAATGAGTTTGGGAGGATTCTCTCTTTTTCTATAGTTTGGAATAATTTCAGAAGGAATGTTACCAGCTCCTCTTTGTACCTCTGGTAGAATTTGTCTGTGAATTTATCTAGTCCTGGGTTTTGTTTGTTTGTTTGTTTTGTAGCTTATGAATTACTGCCTCAATTACAGAACTTGTTATTGGTCAATTCAGGGATTCAACTTCTGCCTGGTTTAGATTTGGGAGGGTGTGTGCATCAAGGAATTTATCCATTTCTTTTAGATTTTCTTTTTTATTATTATTACACCTTAATGACTAGGGTACATGTGTACAATGTACAGGTTTGTTACCTATGTATGTATGTGCCATGTTGGTGTGCTGCACCCATTAACTCATCATTTATATTGGGTATATCTCCTAATGCTATCCTTCCCCACTCCCCCCACCCTGTGACAGGCCCCAGTGTGTGATATTCCCCTTCCTGTGTCCAAGTGTTCTCATTTTTCAGTTCCCAGCTGTGAGTGAGAACATGCAGTGTTTGGTTTTTTGTCCTTGTGATGGTTTGCTGAGAACAATGGTTTCCAACTTCATCCATGTCCCTACAAAGGACATGAACTCACCCTTTTTTATGGCTGCATAGTATTCCAAGATGTATATAGGTCACATTTTCTTAATCCAGTCTATCATTGCTGGACATTTGGGTTGGTTCCAAGTCTTTCCTATTGTGAATAGTGCCACAATAAACATACGTGTGGATGTGTCTTTATAGCAGCATGATTTTTAATCCTTTGGGTATGTACCCAGTAATGGGATGTCTGGGTTAAATGGTATTTCTAACTCTAGATCCTTGAGGAATCTCCACACTGTCTTCCACAATGGTTGAACTAGTTTACAGTCCCACCAACAGTGTAAAAGTGATCCTATTTCTCCACATCCTCTCCAGCACTGGTAGTTTCTTGACTTTTTAATGAACGCCATTCTAACTGGTGTGAGCTGGTATCTCATTGTGGTTTTGATTTGCATTTCTCTGATGGCTAGTGATGATGAGCATTTTTTCATGTGTCTGTTGACTGCATAAATATCGTCTTTTGAGAAGTGCCTGTTCATATCCTTCCCCCACTTTTTGAGGGGGTTGCTGTTTTTTTCTTGTCAGTTTGAGTTCTTTGTAGATTCTGGATATTAGCCCTTTGTCAGATGAGTAGATTGCAAAAATTTTTTTCCCATTTTGTAGGTTGCCTGTTCACTTTGTTGGTAGTTTCTTTTGCTGTGCAGGAGCTCTTTAGTTTAATTAGATCCCATCTGTCAATTTTGGCTTTTGTTGTCATTGCTTTTGGTGTTTTAGACATGAATTCCTTGCCCATGCCTATGTCCTGAATGGTATTGCCTAGGTTTTCTTCTATGGCTTTTATGGTTTTAGGTCTAACATTTAAGTCTTTAATCCATCTTGAATTAATTATTGTATAAGGTGTAAGGAAGGGATTCACTTTCAGCTTTCTACACATGGCTGCCAGTTTTCCCAGCACCATTTATTAAATAGGGAATCCTTTCCCCATTTCTTGTTTTTGTCTGGTTTGTCAAAGATCAGATATTTGTAGATGTGTGATATTATTTCTGAGGGCTCTGTTCTGTTCCTTTGGTCTATACCTCTGTTTTGGTACTAGTACCATGCTGTTTTGGTTACTGTAGCTTGTAGTATAGTTTGATTTCAGGTAGTGTGATGCCTCTAGCTTTCTTCTTTTGGCTTAGGATTGTCTTGGAAATGAGGGCTTTTTTTGGTTCTGTATGAACTTTAAAGTAGTTTTTTCCAATTCTGTGAAGAAAGTCACTGGTATCTTGATGGGAATGGCATTGAATGTATAAATTACCTTGGGCAGTATGGCCATTTTCATGATAGGAGGATATATATTTATGAGAAAATTTTGACAAGATCAATTTTTATAGGGTAAGGTAGCAAATAATTTTAAAGGGAAAGGTTACCAACTTTGATTTTTCAAGTGAGTTATTTGTTATAAAATTGTGTTTCATTCATCTATAATGTAAGATTGTGAGGATTAAGTGAAAAGATACAACTCCCTGGTCTAGTGTATCTTCACAGTAGCAACACAAGAAACAGTGTCTATCCAGGTGTGATGGCTCAGGTCTTTAATCCCAGCATTTTGGGTGGCTGAGGTGGGCATATCACTTCAACTCAGGAATTTGAGGCCAGCCTGGGCAACATGGAGAAATCTTGCCTGTATAAAACACACAAAACATTGCTGGATGTGGTAGTGCATCAGTGAAGTCCCAGATCTTGGGGGCTGAAGTGGGAGGATCACTTGAGCCCATGAAGTCCAGGCTGCAGTGAGCCTCTTTGCTCCACTGCATTTCAGCCTGCGTGACAAAGCAAGACTGTGCAGAAAAAAAAAAAAAAAAAAAGGACAAGGTGTCTACGAAACTCCGTCCCTAGGCTTTTTTAACCCCATTTATCTCCATGAGGCATTCTGTCATAATGATTAAAATGTATGGGAGACAGAAGAGTAACTACTAAGATACAATTTATCAATTTTGGAATAGAGATTCTGTTTCAGCAAGTTAGAATAAATGCTGAAAACACTTTATATACCAAGAGTGAAAGTCTGATTGCATCATTTTTCATAGGAACATAATGCTTTTGAGTGAATAATAAGTTATTTTTTTATCATCTTTGTCCACAGGCATTACTATGAGAAAATACCTGGACTTGGTGGTTTATAACAAACATTTCTTGTAATCTCAGAGGCTGAGAAGCCCAAGGTAAAGGCATCAGCAAATACAGTGTTCAGGTAACAGGTCATTTACTGGATTTTAATTTTATTTATTTATTTTTGAGACGGAGTTGCTATGTTGCCAGGCTAGAGTGCAGAGGCGTGATCTCGGCTCACTAAAAACTCTGCCTCTGGGGTTCAAGGGATTCTACTGTATCAGCCTCATGAGTAGCTGGGATGACAAGTGTGTGCCACCATGCCCAGCTAGTTTTTTGTATTTTAGTAGAGACAAGGTTTCACCATTTTGGCCAGGATAGTCTCGATCTCCTGACCTTGTGATTTCCCTGCCTCGGCCTCCCAAAGTGCTGGGACTACAGTCATGAGCCATCTCACCCAGCCACTTCCTGGGTTTTGAACACCCCTCTTGTGGAGTCTACATGTTATAGAAGTAAACAAATTTACAAGAAAAAAACAAACAACCCCATCAAAAAGTGGGCAAAGAACATGAACAGACACTTCTCAAAAGAAGACATTTATGCAGCCAAAAAACACATGAAAAAATGCTCACAATCACTGGCCATCAGAGAAATGCAAATCAAAACCACAATGAGATACCACCTCACACCAGTTAGAATGGCAATCATTAAAAAGTCAGGAAACAACAGGTGCTGGAGAGGATGTGGAGAAATAGGAACACTTTTACACTGTTGGTGGGACTGTAAACTAGTTCAACCATTGTGGAAGTCAGTGTGGTGATTCCTTAGAGATCTAGTACTAGAAATACCATTTGACCCAGCCATCCCATTACTGGGTATATACCCAAAGGACTATAAATCATGCTGCTATAAAGACACATGAACACATATGTTTATTGAGGCACTATTCGCAATAGCAAAGACTTGGAAGCAAGCCAAATGTCCAACAATGATAGACTGGATTAAGAAAATGTGGCACATATACACCATGGAATACTATGCAGCCATAAAAAATGATGAGTTCATGTCCTTTGTAGGGACATGGATGAAAGTGGAAATCATCATTCTCAGTAAACTATCTCAAGGGCAAAAAACCAAACACCGCATGTTCTCACTCACAGGTGGGAATTGAACAATGAGAACACATGGACACAGGAAGGGGAACATCACACTCTGGGGACTGTTGTGGGGTAGGGGGAGGGGGGAGGGATAGCATTAGAAGATATACCTAATGCTAAATGACGCATTAATGGGTGCAGCACACCAGCATGGCACATGTATACCTATGTAGCTTTTATCCTATGAAGTAAGAAAATAATTCCCTACTCAGGGATATCAGGAAGTCGGGATATCAGGAAATCAGGATTTCCTGACTTAAGTCCAGTGAGCCAGAAAATAATTTTTACTAGCAGGAGAGTCAGGAAGAATGGATATCCAACCTATATGCAAGGAAATGGGTTTCCTATAAAGAAAAACAGCTATTAAGAAGACAGTTTCAGATCAGGAGTAAAGGTCAGTCTAATGTTCACTGAAAAAAATGGGCCAGGCACGGTGGTTCACACCTGTAATCCCAGCACTTTGGGAGGCTGAGGAAGGTTGATCACGAGGTCAGGAGATGGAAACCATCTTGGCTAACACAGTGAAACCCCATCTTTACTAAAAATACAAAAAATTATCTGGGTATGGTGGCAGGCACCTGCAGTCCCTGCTAATTGAGAGGCTGAGGCAGAAGAATGGTGTGAATCCAGGAGGTGGAGCTTGCAGTGAGCCTAGATGGAGCCACTGCACTCCAGTCTGGCTGACAGAAGCGAGACCTCGTCTCAAAAAAAAAAAAAAAAAAAAAGGAAAAAAGAAAAGAAAATACTTAAATAGAGCTGCCTTTCACACCAGGCTTGGAAGAAACATTTCACACTGAAGAATATATTCCCCTCTCAAAATAGGGTATCAAGTATCAGGATGAAGAGAATTACAGCCCAGGGGAGTTGTAACCAAGGCTGTAATCCCTACTCAAAACAAACCAACAAAGAAAGAAAGAATAAATCTTGTGGAGCCTAATGGGAAGGACATCAATCCCTGGGCCTTCTTCCCTGGCTTTCTTCAGTGATTAGAAAAAGCCTTTTTCCTTTCCCTAGAAAGAGGTTTAAAGTCTTCAGGAGCAAGAGGAAAGGCCTCAGCACTTCTAGTCCTTCTTCCTTAGCTTACTTTAGTAATATATCTCTGAAATTTCTCCCTGCAAGGATAGAAAAAATACTTATGAAAATCCTAAATGAGAAGAATGGCAATCACTGTGCCTTCTTTCACTTCCTTCAGTGATTTCAGCAATTATTCTCTCAAAGTAGGCTAGAGACAGACCTCTATGAGCCAAACAGACAGAGACAGCACTCCCCAAGATATTTTCCCTCAATTGCTCCAGTAAAATTTTCTGCAGTCTCTATCTGGAAAGAGGCAGAGAGTCAGAATACTTCCAACGTAAATGAGAAGTAAAGCACTTCCCACACTCACTTTCCTGGCTTGCTCTAATAGCAAATTTCTGCCATCACTCGCTAGAGAAAACCAGGGAGTTAGATATCTGAAATCTTGAATGGAAGAGACAGGACTTCCCTTCTGTCACTAGACCTAGCATGCTTGCTTCACAGGCTTGTTCTAGCAACAGATCCCACCTGCTATTCTCCATGGACAGATTTTTGGTAAAGTATAAATGTGACAGTGAACACCTCTCAGGCCTTCTCACCTTCTTCTCTGCCTTGCCACAGCAAGAAATCTGCCTTGCAGTTTCTTCCTGAAAGAAACTTATGTGACTTCAGCTATGCGCAATGAGAAAGCAGGCAGTCTGCACTACCTTCTCCCTGGCTTGCTCTGGTGAGAAATCAAGGTCTGTAGACCCTCCCTGGAAGTAGCTTCTGCATACATCATGAGTCACACATTTTACAGCATAAGCTTGTCCTAAATTATCTACTTCTGTAAGTGAATGGGACTCTGTATTCCTGAGTCTTCTATATCACAGAGAACAAGACTGTCAAAGTTGTAAATATTTGGTGGCTACCTGTCCAGATTCAGAGTAAGCATAATGTATGACTGTACAGATGTCAGTTGTGGACACTATTCTTGGCATAGGACAGAACTAGTTGGGCATAAACTCTGAATCTAAGGTTCTCCAGAAGTAATATACATCTAATCTCAAAACCTTTTAGCTGCCTATAATGGGGCTGGCTACTGTCTTGCCTACATCAAAGGAAGAGTATGATTTCACACACCTTACAATCCAGGGGGTCATAAGAAGAAAGACAGTGAGTTGGACAATCAGAATTGAGAAGCACCTAGAATCTCTGGTTGCACTGATAAGGAAATGAAATTTCCTACATAGGATGAGTTAAGGAAAACCAAGAAAGACGGTTGTCTTCACGGACCTGCAGAAACCAACTCATAGTAAAGAAAAGTTGGGGTGGTAGCAGGGGGTATGGGAAGGCAGGGTGATGAAGGAGTGCCGTGGAGAGGAAAATATGTTCTGTGGAAAAGGACAAAAGAAATCTACAGAATTAGACTCTGATAAAATGAAATTATTTAACGTCCCTGATGGGGAAATCAAAACAAAAAGCACTAATGTAGTAACAGAAGTCAGGAGAGCAATGCATCTAAAAACTGAGAAGTTTAACAAAGAGATAGAAAATATTTCAAGATATCAAACAGAAATCAAAGAAGTGAAAAATACAGGATCCTAAGTCAAAAATTAGATGCAGGGGCCAAACAGAAAACTGGATGAAGCAGAACAAAGGATAAGCAGAATTAAGCCGAGTCTTTGAAAATAATCAAAATGGAGGATAAAAATGAAAGAGAAAAATAAGAAATCATGAAGACAGCCTAATGTAATGGAACATTAGGCTATGGAACATAATGTTCCATAACGTTATGGAACATAATGTTCCATAACGTTATGGAACAGTATGAAGCAGGATGATAATATATTGAGTACTGTAAGGAGAAGACAAAGATAAAAGGAGAGAAAAATAATTGACATATATTTTTAAACAAACAAAAAATAAAAGGCTGGGCATGGTGGGTCATGACTTCAATCCCAGCACATTGGGAGGCCAAGGTGGGCTGAGGTCAAGAGTCTGAGACC
The DNA here is from genome assembly GCF_028885625.2 of Pongo pygmaeus. Lineage (NCBI taxonomy): Eukaryota > Metazoa > Chordata > Mammalia > Primates > Hominidae > Pongo > Pongo pygmaeus. The sequence continues at coordinate 13,370,989 of NC_072397.2, read as the reverse complement.
AGCCTGGCCGATATGTGAAACCCCATCTCTACTAAAAATACAAAATATAGCCAGGCTTAGTAGTGGGGGCCTGTAATACCAGTTACTTGGGAAGGTGACAGAGGTGAATCACTTGAACCTAGAAGGCAGAGGTGGCAGTGGGCTGAGATTGCACCACTGCACTCCAGCCTGGCTGACAGATTAAGAGTCCATCTCAATAAATATGCATATAATAAGATAAATAACAACAACAACAAATAAAGGATAAAGATGGCTGCTAGAGTCACTCAAGACACACCTTTTCCACAAAGAAAATCCAAAATAGCACATAGATAACTATGCACTAAATCGAACATCTTTGGGAGAATGCTAGAATTCAGCAGGGAACTGACTGTGACTCTCTGAGGCATGAAACCTAAGGATGGCAGCAGTATAGAGAGGGACCAAAGCAGCCGGCTGGAATTGGCTCAAAACCAAAAGGAATTCTCCACTGTGGGAGAAAGAAAGACCACATTTGCAATCTTAGATGCAGAGAATCCCCTTGGCCCTGTGAGGACAGGTCCTAAGCCTAAAACAGAGACCTGCCTAATGTCCACACATCTACAGTATACCAGAGAGGGAACTCACGCAAGACCCCATGTCCACAGAGGCCCACACTGCTGGTGTATGGCCCAATATTGAGGGTGATATTGGGCAAAAGGCTGTCTAGGACCTACATCAGAAAGCCTTTTGCCCAGGGGTCCAATACCCTCTGCATCTCCATATCCTGGGTTCTTGGTGACATGCCCTCTTGTCCACCCAGAGACTTCAGTGTCATGAAGTCAGCTGGATGCAGCAATGTGGCTGGGTTCATGGTAATGGAAATCATGCAGCATCCTATAACCCAGGCAATAGGCATTCTAGCATATTTCAGAGGCTGCTTCAAAACATAGGGAACAAAAATGTGTGATCCATAAAGCATGGGAAATACATGCCTGAGGTTGCTGCCACTGAGGCACCAACTCCTCTCAGCCCCTCAGCAGCAAGACAACCAGACACCAGTGAGTGTCATGTCAGGACGCACAACCCAGAACCTAAGCTGCTACTGCCACTATAGGCACCCACATGTTCCTCATGGGGGACCAAAGACGGGCCCACCTAGTCCACAGCCACCACAGTGGGGCCCTTCCATGATGCCCGGGAACCCTAGGACTTACCTGCCCAATGCAGCTGCCACAGCTGCTGTCTTCTGATGCTACCCAGGAGCCTGAGTACAGGCCTGCTCAGTACACCAAACCCCAGCAGAGTCTCACCACAGGCTCTTAAAACAACTACAGCCTAAGCCATTAAGGCACTCTCATACATTTCAGATATTGAGCATAGCTAAAGAAATAATAGGAAGACCATGCTATGCTTCTTACCCAGAACCAAAGTCAAAGTACTCTGCGCAATCAACATTATAGATGCATATACAAGGAATAGTTTTGTTCCAGCACTTTCTTTTAAACTTCAAAGAACTATCTCAAATGGATATGCAGATTAACAGCCAGCAGAAGACCTGCAAGAACTCTTTTGCCTCTCTGGGTTTTTCTTTTTGTGTAAGCCCTCTTTTGTTCTGGCATTTTGCTCTAGAAATTCTAGTTTTCTTGGTATAGTTGAACTCTGATTTTAGTTTTCTCAGTCTAGTAAGAGCTCTTAAGTTGCGGCCTGGTGATAAGCAGGGTTCATCCTTACAGTGTCTTTGTTCATCTTTCCTGAGAAATTATTGTTTAGTACTGCCTGCAATTGAATCTAGAAAAATCTTTGTTTCATATTTCTGTCTAGTTTTATAGTTATTTACCCAGGGAGAGTAAATATGGTCCCCATTACCCCATTACAGTTAGTGGCATAACGGCGGCAATGGAAGGCTTTCAGAAGTCACTTTGAAGACACAGCACAAATTCTGTTCGCATAATGAACTTAGTTAAAATACAGCCAAGAAAATAATGTTAGGAGAAACCAGGCCCTACAGAAATATTTTAGTGAGTTACTATGCTCAGACTTAAAAGAATCAAAAAAACAGACCAAAGGGTAAAATATACATATTCTAACTTTAATCTAGGGTATTAAAATTATTCAGACAGTTGTGCAAATAAAATTCAAATATAGTTGAAACATTTGTATCAGCTTGTCTATACGCTCCTTTTTGTGTCAAAAGAATAGATACAGATAAAAATTTCAGAAATAACATAAAAACTAGCTTATTATGTCTCCAAAATATCCACATTTATTTTATTGTATTTCACTTTTTTGAAAGAGTGTCAGGTTCTCTGGCCCATGCTGGAGTGCAATGGAGTGATATTGGCTGTCTGCAACCTCCACCTCCTGGAGGCAATTCTCCTGCCTCCTGAGTAGCTGGGACCATAGGCATATGCCACCAGACCTGGCAATGGTTTTATATTTTTAGTAAAGATGGGCTTTTGCCATGTTGGCCAGGCTGGTCTCATTGAGATACACCTGCCTCAGCCTCCCAAAGTGCTGAGATTACAGGCATGAGCCACCTTGCCTGGCAAAAAATAAAAAATAAATCCACATTTTAAAATAAAATATAATACAAATTATTATGGACATTACCATTTTTATATCAGTCACTGGAAAAATGGCACTTCTTTCAAATGAGTATTGTTTACAGGAATCAAATTTGCCAAATCAGAAAATGTGTTTTATTTCTGGGGATTCTAGGCATATTAGACATTTTTTGCTCGTTGCATTTACTATGAGGAAAAGAGCTACACAGAGAAATTCTGTGACTTAATCCAGCTGGTCTTTGGCTATAATCTGATAAAATTGCATTGACTTGCTAGAATAAGATAGACTATGCCTGAGGGGCAACAAAACTAATAAAAGTAGGTACTGTAGGATTTATGGAAAGGTGGTGAATAGATATTTAAACAGAGCAGAGTTTAAGTAGATTCAAGGTAAAGTACACCGATGTATGAAAGGCCAAAACATCGTGTTTAGACTGTGAGAGAATCCAGTGTCTTTATTCCTTGTAGACCACAAGTTGACGTTTGTGTGGAATTTTCAGTGCAAATCCTTGTTATTTGGAGCTATTCACCTGGACTGGAAATCATTTTTTCTTCTGTGGAAACTGACATAAATCAGCTGGGTAAGAATGCTAAGTTTTCTCTTCACTGATAACATTTCAAACAGAAAATACTCTGTTCATAAATAAAGTTTCTCAGTGAGTAAGAAAGCAGAAGTCATTCAGAGGTGATAAATTTTATGACCCTTTATAGCTGTGCCCAGACTTTGGCAGAAATATTGATTTCCATTAAGTCAGGAGATGGCTTTTCAGTTCTTCTCCCCTCAGTGTGATGGATTGAGACGGTGGATTTTAACCTTCTCAGCTTTGCTTTATTTTCTAACCTGTTACAATTTACTTATCACAGTATTATTGCTATTTCCAGTAACAAGCTGAACTTGCTTGTTTATTTTTATATATATATATATACTTTTTTATTATACTTTAAGTTCTAGGGTTCATGTGCACAATGTCCAGGTTTGTTTCATATGTATACATGTGCCATGTTGGTGTACTGCACCCATTAACTCATCATTTACATTACGTATATCTCCTAATGCTATCCCTCCCCCCTACCCCCACCCTACCACAGACCCCAGTGTGTGATGTTCCCCTTCTCATTTTTCAGTTCCCACCTATGAGTGAGAAGATGAGGTGTTAGGTTTTTTGTCCCTGTGATAGTTTGCTGAGAATAATGGTTTCCCTCTTCATCCATGTCCCTACAAAGGACATGAACTTATCCTTTTTTATGGCTGCATAATATTCCATGGTGTATATGTGCCACATTTTCTTAATCCAGTCTATCATTGATGGACATTTGGGTTGGTTCCAAGTCTTTGCTATTGTGAATAGTGCCACAATAAACATACGTGTGCATGTGTCTTTATAGCAGCATGATTTATAATCCTTTGGTTATATACTCAGAAATGGGATTGCTGAGTCAAATGGTATTTCTAGTTCTAGATCCTTGTGCTATCATCATACTGTCTTCCACAATGGTTGAACTAGTTTACAGTCCCACCAACAGTGTAAAAGTGTTCCTATTTCTCCACATCCTCTCGAGCACCTGTTGTTTCCTGACTTTTTAATGATTGCCATTCTAACTGGTGTAAGATGGTATCTCATTGTGGTTTTGACTTGTATTTCTCTGATGGCCAGTGATGATGAGCATTTTTTCATGTATCTGTTGGCTGCATAAATGTCTTCTTTTGAGAAGCGTCTCTTCATATCATTCACACACTTGTTAATGAGGTTGTTTGTTTTTTTTCTTGTAAGTTTGTTTGAGGTCTTTGTGAATTCTAGATATTAGCCCTTTGTCAGATGAGTAGATTGCAAAAATTTTCTCCCATTTTCTTTATACTATATACAATTTAAAGTAAAGAAAACTACCACATTAGCATCTACATTTCAAAGTAAAACTAAGTAAAATTTGGTTATTTTTATTACCATGAGTGTCCATGTACTTTTACTGCATTTGTTTGCAATTTAATGTAAGTAGTTTAAATTTAATGTTAGTATTAATGGTATCGACTATGGGTGGTCTTTTTTCTATTGGCCCTTTTTTGTGCTCACTTAGGTGATTTCTTACATTTTGCTATTAAATATTGTTTCAGATAGCTTTATTCTGCATCACTACTTTCCTAATGTACAAGGAAATTGGTAAGTAGAGATTTTATGTTGATAGTCATGCAGCAACACACATATGCAGTTGTACATGTTTAATATAAAGATGAGTTAGAGAATATAAAGTGCAAAATAAGACAAGTAAATATTTCCCAGGTCTCAAATGATGAAGAAACCAGTCTTCATGGCAAAATCTTTAGCATGAAGTCATTTGCCACTCTACAAAATCTACAAAGGTTGGGAGCTATGGTTCACACTTGTAACTCAGCACTTTCCGAGGCCAAGAAACTCAGATCAATTTAGGCTAGGAGTTCAAGACCAGCCTGGCCAACACCAGGAAACCCTGTCTCTACCAAAAATACAAAAATTAGCTGGATGTGGTGGTGCATGCCTGTAGTACCTTAACTTGGGAGGCTGGGGCATGAGAATCATTTGAACTTGGGAGGCTGAGTCTGCAGTGAGATGAGATTGCACCATGCACCCTAGCCTAGGTGACATAATGAGTCTTCAACTCAAAAATAAATCTAAAAATAAACAAGTAAATAAATAATAGGGTATCTTTCACTTCAGGCAGTTATCATTTTTTTTTCCTTTCTTTCTTTTCTTTTCTTTTTTTTTTTCTTTTTTTGAGACAGTGTCTTACTCTGTTGTCCACACTGGATTGCACTGGCATCATCATGGCTCACGGCAGGCTTGAACTCCTAGGTTCAAATGCTTGTGCCTCCCATTTCAGCCTCCTGAGTAGCTGGAATTAGAGGCACCCACAACCATGTGCAGCATGTGTATCTGTGTGTGTGCTCTTTTTGTTTGTGAACTATATTTTCTTGTAAATCACATGTTTTTATAACACAATCTTTCTATTAATTATTTTAGTTAATATCTGGTTCAACTGCCATGTGCTCTTATATTAACTTTTTTTTTTCATGGGGTAGCATGGGTTACACTTTTCGAGCTCTGGTATATGTAAAGTTGTCTTTCCAATAATATACTATGAGTTTGAAAATGTAGGTGTATGAATATTGGGTCATGCCATATTTTTTACCAATAATTCTTTAGACATTGCCAAATATTCTGGAGTTTTGTCTATAGAACAGAAATGTGAGGCCAATTTGACCAGTGACTTCTATTCAGGAAAATTCTTAATTTTTTTTTGTTATAAGATTTTTTAACACATTAAATTCAAAAATTTGACCAGGATAAGCTCAATGCCTCTCTCAGTTTGTATAAGTGAGGTTACCACAGGATCATTGTGTACTGTGTTGTTTGTTTATGCCGTTAATTTATTTTGCTGAATTATCACTACCTGTTGACCTGCCTCCTTGCCTCATAGTCTCCACTTACCTCTTTAGCCACATTAATGTTGCCTTTTTAAATGTAGTATCTTTAGCATGTTACACAGTGCTTGACACAGCGTAAATCTCAATAAATATTTATTGAAGGGATGAGTAAGCCAGCAAATATAAACCTTTCATAAAATTCCAGAATTTGACACCATTTCTGTAAATGAAGTTGAATGCAATCCATGGGATAGACATGTTTAGGAATGAGAATTAAAAGTCTATATATTTTTAAATAGAAAATTGAGAGAAGACTAAAATATTGGTGTAAAAATTAAAAACATTATTTGATAATGTTATTTAATAATATTTGATAACAGATTATCAAGTATTATTACTGAATCAACTCTCCTTGTCTTTAGTGCATCTGTTGACTCTTTCATGGATGTTTACTTCATTATGGTAACTTATAGTGATTTCTGATGCTATGATTACTTCTAGTAGGCACTATCTTTTCTGGGAGCACCATGCATTTTGGATGCTAGTACACACATGTGTTTCCATTTTACCTCTAAAAGGAGGCAAAATTTACTGTCAATGCAGTACACGCTGATGTTCATTGAGAGGATGGACAATAGACCCCAAAACATTTCAGGAAAAATAATAACAAATAATGTGAAAGGGGAGAGTATAAAACAGCAGACAACCCAACACTAAGGAATAATTTCTGGGACTTGGAAAAGCTGCCTGAGACCTGATTTCTGTAGGAAAGTATTTTTAAAGTCACCATAATGACCCTAGTTTTACCATGCTGATACTTTATTTCATTTTATTAAGGTTCTGTAGCTCTTCACTAAATACACGCTATAAAACTGCTGCCCAAACAAAGGAAAATGTCATCAAAAATAAACAGTTTGGAATAGTGGAAATACCATCGAATGCAACTTTCTGGGAGGAAATTCCTTTTTGTAATACCTCTGGCTTGACAAATTCGGATCATACTACAGGTGATCCGAATCTCCATTTTTTGGCAATAATGGTAATTTTCTCCCAAATGGAAACTTCGTGTTGACTGCCTTCCAGACATGCTCCCCCTGGCTAATTTGTATGAAAATGTCTTTCATTGTTCAAATTTTAAAAAAATAAGAAATTTCTCAGTGTATCTATTTTCCATTTGACTAAGAAAAAAATAGTTTATCTAACTAGGACATGCATTCCATTCTGTCAGCCACTGTGGTAACAGAGCTTTTTTTTTTTTTTTTTTTTTCCCAACTGCATTTGCTGAATACAGTATGAATGGCAGGGTAGTCCTTGCTTTGCTAGGAAAGTAGATTATAAAGATAAATTTTAGAAGCATTACATTATTTCCCCAACCAGTTCCAAATGCCTTAATCGGATCCCATAAACACCAGGACAACTACACCAGCTGCTCTCTACTCTCCCAGGGCATGATATTTCTTCTTCTTACGGCACCAGCCACCAATCCTCTACTCTCCCAGGGCATGATATTTCTTCTTCTTATGGCACCAGCCACCAATCTCAAAGGGAAGAAGCTCTCACAAGCCTGAAGTAAGCAGCTGGAGCTTTCACCAGTGCTACGGATACAACAGTAGGTCCTGATAGGCAGGTGGAACTTTCACCAGTGCTGTCATTAAAACCATAGGACCTGATAGTTCTCTGCTGACAGTGTGTTTCCATTAAAAAAAAAAAAACACTAAAGTATAAAAGACATGAAATTCAGATATTAAAAACAGTTATTTGGATATTAAAAATTGTGATCTTCTGATATTTTATAACTGTTGTATCTATTTCTCTTGGCAATATGTGGGAGTGAAAACAAACAGACTTGACTCCCTAGACAGACTGGATAATACATGGCTTACTTCCATTAGTACGAACACTTTGTTTTTTGTTATTGCATTTTTGTACAAAGCAATAACAGAAAAGAAAATTGCGTTATTGCACTTACAACATGCACTGTACAAAAACATGCATTGTGAAAAATTATGTTACTGCATTGTACAAAATGTACAATGTGTTAGCTTATGTTAAAATCAGAAACATTATTCAAGTACCATAAAAATATGAAATGTATATTATTATTTATTTTATGGGTTTCATTATATTTTATCAAATGGTGAGATTAGACATTTTCTTTCTCTTAATGAAAACGTAAGACTACACTTTCAAAGAAAGAAGAGAGAAATCAAAATATCTAAACTGTCTAAATGGAAACAATGGACTTTGGCCATGGAGTAACAAAGGATACTGATAGTGGCTTGCTCTTGAACAGCCGTTAACTGCATAAGTTTGGGCCCTTCATTTGTCCTTTGTTAATATCATTATCGTAGTACTTTCAAACAATAGCAGAAATTAAAAATGCAGCAAAGAAGTATTTGAGATATGATACATCCTATTGGTGAGAGTAAGATGATGAAATGAAAATGTTATTAAATTAAAATGAGCAGGGGAAAGATGGGAATACAAAGAAGTAAGTATCACCAAATTGATCAAATGTTGCAGAAAGAGCTAAATCATGCATTAGAGTAATTGTACCCATAATGTACTCTTTGACTAGAACAACATGTCCTTAAGAGCTAACCTTAAGTAGGCATGGCACCAACAATACTTTTGTGGGGAAAGCAGAAATTTAGATGCATTTACAGAGTGTGTTATGGGTTATATGCAACTACTCTTCGCTACTCGATCTCTTTCTGTTTTTTATGACTACTTTTTTAGTGATTTTAATATTGCTTCCCAGTTACCAAATACCTAATCACATAACATTACTTTCTACCATGCACTTTAGCTGCCTGAAGGAGAGATGACTTTGGTAACGGGGCATAACTGTTTATTTGTGATCTATCACTGAGTAACAAATTATAGCAAAACTTAGTGGCTTAAAAAAACACCATTAATTATTTCACAGTTTCTGTGGGTCTGAAAACCGGGCATAGTTATCAGGGTATGTCTGGCTGAAGGCTTCTCACGAGATTGCAATCAAGGTGTTAGCCAGGATTTCAGACATTTTAAAATGCATGTGGGGAAAGATGTGCTTCCAAGCTTGTTCACCTGGTTGTTGGCAGGATTTAGTTCTTCATGGGCTGTTGGACTAAAGACTTGAGTTCCTAACTGGCTATTAGCTAAAGGTGGTCTCTACTGTGTTGACCCATGAGCGTGCTCATAATGCAGCTCAAACATGACAGCCAGCCATCTAGGAAACAGCTTGGACAGGGGATGGATGAGGTGTTCCACATTTGGGCTTCCACAGGTGAGATGTATAGGCAAGGAACTTTAAAATATTAGTAAAATGAATCATTATGGGGACCAGGCATGGTGGCTTATTCCTATAATTCCAGCACTTTGAGAGGTCAAGTCAGGAAGATTGCTTGAGACCAGGAGTCTGACTAGCCTGGGCAACATAGCAAGAGCCATCTCTACAATAAGTACATAAATAAAAAAATTCACTTGGCATGGTAGCATGCATCTCTTGTTCAAGCCACTTGGGAAGCTTAGGTGGGAGGACCACTTGAGCCCAGGATTTCAGGAATGCAGGGAGCTGAAATCATGCCACTGCACTCCACCCTGGGCAACAGATTGAGACCCTATATCAGAAAACAACATAGTTAAGAGAAAACAGTGAAAGACAATGGCTGAACTATAGTGTAAGTGAAGGTCTTTGGAAACTAGGAATTTCAGGAACTGGTATTATTTGGTGGGCCTTTGTGTGAATGTCAAAGTCTCTGTAATCATTGGCAGGAATTGGAATGGACAAGAAGATTGTGAGACAATGGGAATGGGTCATAAATTTAGGAAAGTGTACATGAATACCATATTAGAAAGGGAGGAAGAAGAATCTGTGACCTCACTCAGGCCTTCCAGTATATGGAGTGTGACAGAATAAGTGGCCTCTGCTTGGGTAGGCTGCAAGAGATGTAGTGACCTCTATGGAGAACCTGTGTTATTTCAGGCACAGAGGTTGAAGGTTATTAATTGAAGTTGTTGTGTACACAGAGGAGTTTCTTTATCATAAAGTATTAACTCTCGAATTGCCCAAACTCCCTTTCAAACTGGACTACTTTATAAAATGTTATAGTAAATCTTCTTCCTTCCGAGTGTTGCTTGTTCTGTATCTCATATACCCCCCTAAAGTACTCCACATAAGCTCTTCTATTTCAGGCTTGTTTTCTGGGGAACTCAAGCTAGGACAAAGGGAAAGGGTAACATAATACTGTTTATTCAAAGGGGTTTGTGTGGGCACATGTAATATACATGATGTATACCAAAGAATGTTAGCAAATTATAATCAAACAAAAGATAAGATATGAATTATCCTGTTTCTAGTAATCACCATCATTACCATCACCATCATCATTGTCGATCTCTTAAATTCGCTGTAGAGTAAAAAGCCATATGATTTATTCCGGAATGCTTAGAGTGGGAGGCCCAGGCCAGATTGCAGGAGAGAAGGAGGATGTTTTTCTTTACCCAATCAACACTTATTTTATTAAGAAGACTACATGTGTTTTTCCCTTTAAATTTACATATTCTGTTCAGAAATCCCTAAGATTACTAGAAGTTTTAAAAGATATAGCAACACCTTCTACACAAATGTTGGAAATTACATGTTTTTATTAGCAATGAGAAAATGTTGAAAAAGATAACAATGAGTAGGTAATTTATAATCGGGGAAAAATTATAGTTCTGAGAATGTGTTAGATTCCTAGAGCTGCCGTAAAAAAAAATACCACATTTTGAATGGCTTTTAAAAACTTCTTTTTTTTCCTGCATTCTGGAAGCTAAAAGTCTGAATTCAATATGTTGTCAGACCTCTCAGATTTCTAGAGGAGAATTCTTCCTTGCCTTTCCCAGCTTCTGGTTGTTGCCAGTAATCCTTGGCATCCATCAGCTTGTAGCTATATCGCTTCAGCATACACCTGTCTTTACATTGCTGTCTTCCCTCTCTGTGTGTCTCTGTGTCTCTAAATCTCTCTTCCTTTGTAATGATACAAGACATTGAATTTAGGGAATACCCTAATCTACAATGACCTTACTTTAACTTGATTATATTTGAACAGTTTATATTTCCAAATAAAGTTATAGTCACATGTCCCCATGGTTATCATTTCAACATTTTTTTTTAGAAAAGTCAACCAACTGCAGGGTTATTATCAAATAAGTATTGGAATTTTGACACTAATTCCTACGAAACAAAGCTTCTACTAAAACAAATAAATAAAAATGACTTAGCAAGGTAAAAACTGTATTACTCAGGTAAACCACCAAATCTCATGATCTGGAAGCAGTCATGAGATTTGGCAGTTTACCTAAGTAAATAATTCAAAAGAAATTATCTCCGTAACCACAATTGAGATAGTTCTTAGATTAGACATATCGTTCATCGTGCTGATGTAGCTTTGCTTTGCTTCACACTTCCAGAGTTGAAGCCACCTTAGGGGCCTCATCCGTTAAGGAAAACAAAAATGAAAAGGGTAGTACATCAGAGTTGTTTTCCTACTTCCAATGACTGGATTTTGAGCTTCCTCACTATCTCAACGTTCTCTGAGGTGGAGTGCTTAGCATCCAAACAACGTGCAAATTCATACTGTGAAACACTAAGCTTCTTTCTTATGGGAAACACCACTAGGAAGGAAAAGGGAGTTTCTCTATATTTTGCTACAAAGGATACGTGAAAGCAAAGAGATTTTGCTCCACTCTCACAGCCTTCAGCACTGCAAAGAAGTGCTATCATGCAGACCAGCTCTCAGTTCTAAAACATAGGACCCTCTAGGAGACTGGACTATCTACAGAAAGTACAAAAGTTGAAAGTCTTTTTACATGGCCTGTTTAAATACACATTAGTTTTGTTGTTGTTGTTTGTTAAAACCATGTTTTATTAATTTTATACCACTATGTGCAATAATTTTCAAGGAAATATGAATATGGAGTTCATTTACTGTAATATTTATGTTACACCCACAAGAAAGTCCAAATTGCAGGTTATACATTAAGATTTTTACATCTTAAGCTCTTTGTCACCTTTGATAATGGATTTCCCAGTTTATATGTAATATTTTCTTATTGTTAAAAATTCAGCCTGATTAATTTTAGGGCCAAGAATCTATTATTAGAATTTGAATCATTTATATAAACACATGACACAATCCTGCTGTATTTTTCTTTACCCCATCCTATGGACTCACTTTATTCTCTTTATCTGCATTACTGTAGTCTTCTTCTAAAACCAAGGAAGTTTACAAATTGCTCAAAAATTGTTTTTGGTTTTTATTTCCTCACGGGTGTTTTTAGCTCCATTCTTTCATCATTAGTTCATTTTGTCAACATTCATTGTCACAAACTATATAACTGTCACGTTGAACTTTATACGATTTTTCAACTGACTCCCCATCTTCTAAAACACAAACCTGAAATTTATATTTGCTTCAAAACTGGCTACCTGTCCCCCAATACTCACCATTATTGAATTAGTTATTAATACTTTTGGTTTATGCATATTTACCTTCCATTACACCAATTTGTTTTCAAAGATCCTGTTCAGAACACATGTCTCAAATAATTTCTGAACCTAAAAATGAAAATTACTTTAAAATAATTCCTGTTTACAACTTTGCCTTTTCTAGATGACCTTTAGTTTCTTCATCTGTAAAATAAGTGATTAGATCATTACTATTTGAGTCTGCTACACATTTTGTGGCCTTTTAAACTTGACACAAGCCCTATTTGCTAATTGAGTCTACTACATATTTTGTGGCCTTTTAAACTTGACACAAGCCCTATTTGCTAAGTGCTACTATTAATTAATATTGCAAAAACTCAGTAAGAAAATACATTTGATATAATAATATACTTAATCATATTTGTTAATGTTACTTAAATATTTCAAGTAAAAAGATAATGTAAAGATAAATTTAATAAGTAAGAATACATACTTTTTCCAAAAAAAATACATTTGAAGACTTTTGTTTACATCCATTGACCTTGTATGTTGCTGGCCTGCGGCTAAGGTTACATTATTCAATTTGAATTTTGTGTTAAAACAATTCAATAATTTTTGTTGTTTGCAATTGATGAGTGATGGGCAATATTATTTTTGGAGCCAAATGGAAAAATAGCATCTGATTAGACAGAATCCAGACCAAAAAAAAAAGAGTGTAATATGTAAAAGAAGAAAATCTACAAAATGTGTTTTCTCTTTTCCTTCTGTTTCCTTCTGTTGCAATGTGAACAAAGGGAATCAGGGAATCGGAGCAGAGAAGCAAAGGGGAAAGGCCCAGATATTTAGTTTGATGAGAATATGTGTAATACTAAAAATACAATGAACAAATAAACATGGAAAATAACCATTATTAGCAAAATTGTTGCAATAAATACTTAAAATTAGTGTGCATAACACAGAAACTTTTTCAGCATCTGAACTAAATACAATTTATTGTATTTTATGATAATCTGAAACCAGAGGGTCAGCCCAATGGTGACTCTAGTGTCAGTGTAGGAATTAATACTAATAAATATCCAATCCATACTTAAGTATGTGAATTAGGTCTGATTAAAGATAATAGAGGAAAGTGAGGGAAAATATTCAATTCTATTTATTTACTAAAGAGAGATCTTTCTAAATAAGATTTATCTGCTTAACTTGTAATATTGCTTAAGTTCAATTGTTTAATTAAAATACAAATTTTTAAATAAAAAAGACTGGGGTAACTAATATCTTGTATGTCAGACACCTCTCTAACCCTTAAGTTTTGCTGTTCACATAGTGTGATAGTGACCACTGACAATAGTAAACAAGTTTATTCATTCATTAAATCAATTGTATTGAATCAACAAAAATGTATTGTTTATCTAGATGTTGTCAGAGTTGAATCTTGAGGCATAAATGAACAATAATTATTTGTTAACATGCATGGTATTCTGCTGATCATTATGACTTTATCTGCCTATGTGACAGCTTACAATTTTCCAGACTGATGGTATTATGGGCTGATTTCCCAAGCCCCCACCCATTCATATTTACATCCTAAAACCATTACATCAGAATGTTACTGTATTTGGCTATAAGGGCTTTAAAAACGTAATTATGCTAAACTAAAGCAATTGGATATGGCATTATTCCAATGTCGCTGGTGGCCTTATAAGAGGAGGACATTTTGACACACAAGGGTACACCAGGCATGCCTGAGCACAGAGATAAGACCATGTAAATACCCAAAGGGTGATCCACAATCTGCAAGCCAAGGACAGAGGTCTCAGAAAAAATCAAAGCTGATGACATCTTGACTTGGACTTCCAGCCTCCAGAACTATAAGACAATACATTTCTCTGTGTGTGTGTGTGTGTGTGTGTGTGTGTCTGTGTGCATGTGTGTGTTTTGATAATATTACCAAGTGTCACCAAGTGTGTGATGATTTGCTATGGCACTAACCCACATAGGTCAAGGGCTGAAAAAAGCTAAAGGAATTTCTTCAAAAATGTTTCCATTTACAACATTATATTGCTAGGGTTTCTAGCTCCAGGGAATGACTGAATGAGTTTGTGTTTCAGATGTTTGGTGTCCCCTTATACTACAATAATATGCTACCAAGGAAGGGATTTCCACTGGCTTTCCTCTACTCTGCCTTCTGGATTTCAGTTTTGTTTTCACCAGATTGATTTTCCAGGCACTACCTAGGGTCTCTCTGGGCAGCCAAAGCTGTGGGCATCAGAGCTGAGAAATAAGTTTGCTGAAATTCATTCAGACCATTTCAGTGAGCTAGCCATCCACCAGCTGCTATAGGCTGTCCGGGGTCAGGAACGAGCTCAGCTGACCCAGCACTGGTGAGGTCCTGACAGTGAGACCTCCTAAGGTTTTGACAGCAGGCACCCTACTCTCTTCACTTGAGTTCCAGCACTGTTGATGCCACACCTCTCCCAAGCATTTCTTGGCATTCCTTCAGAGCATTTATAGTTTTGTGGGGAGGACACAGCCAATAGTTACAGGAGATTAGAAAAATGTGTTAGCTTTGAAAATAAGTACGAAATGAATGATCTAAGTGAGTTCTTCATGAGTTCAGGACATAGATTGCTTTGCCTCAATGTTATAAAAATAGCTTCAGAGAGAATGGGGAGCTTGGATAATGTATAAGATTTTCACAATGCCTGGAAACTGTTATCTTCAATCAAACAATGTAAAAAGATGGAAATAAGTATTATCATATGTAATTTAGCAACTTCAGAGAAAACATGAGTGAGAAGTCTGGCTATGCCAGTTACCAACTGTGTAGCATAGAGCAAATTACAAACTCTCTGAACTTCTGTTTCCTCATGGGGCTGTTTAGATGATTAGAAATAACTTATATAAAATGACATACTTTTTGCCAGGCAAATGGCCTGGACTCACTAAATGGTTGTGTACTCGTTAACCTTGTTTCATGATTAATACCAATGTAACCATGATCATCTCAGCAGTCCTTATTTTAGCACTGTCATGAATGAAAGACATCAGAAATCAAAATAGTCCTCAGCAATGATTTAGTCCAGTCTCCTCAGTTTCTGGAGAAAATGAATGCCCAGAGAAATTAAATGACCTGGCCTAGGATACAGAGCCAGTTGGCAGGAGAGACAACATCAGCAACAAAACATAATTTTTTTACCCTGGGTTAGAATACTTTTCATTTTAGATTTCTTTATTTTATTTATTTATTTATTTTATTTTATTATTATTATTGTACTTTAAGTTTTAGGGTACATGTGCACAATGTGCAGGTTAGTTACATATGTATACCTGTGCCATGCTGGTGTGCTGCACCATTAACTCATCATTTAGCATTAGGTATATCTCCTAATGCTATCCCTCCTCCCTCCCGTCACCCCACAACTGTCCCCAGAATGTGATGTTCCCCTTCCTGTGTCCATGTGTTCTCACTGTTCAATTCCCACCTGTGAGTGAGAACATGCAGTGTTTTTTTTTTGTCCTTGCGATAGCTTACTGAGAATGATGATTTCCAATTTCATCCATGTCCCTACAAAGGACATGAACTCATCATTTTTTATGGCTGCATAGTATTCCATGGTGTTTATGTGCCACATTTTCTTAATCCAGTCTATCATTGTTGGACATTTGGCTTGCTTCCAAGTCTTTGCTATTGTGAATAGTGCAGCAATAAACATACGTGTGCATGTGTCTTTATAGAGCATGATTTATAGTCTTTTGGGTATATACCCAGTAATGGGATGGCTGGGTCAAATGGTATTTCTAGTTCTAGATTCCTGAGGAATTGCCACACTGACTTCCACAATGGTTGAACTAGTTTACAGTCCCACCAACAGTGTAAAAGTGTTCCTATTTCTCCACATCCTCTCCAGCACCTGTTGTTTCCTGACTTTTTAATGAATGCCATTCCAACTGGTGTGAGATGGTATCTCATTTTGGTTTTGATTTGCATTTCTCTGATGGCCAGTGATGGTGAGCATTTTTTCATGTGTTTTTTGGCTGCATAAAGATTCCTTTATTGACAGCAGTACACATATCTTCCGTATGTATTTTTAAAATCATATGAAATGTGAATGAACTGAAATAGATGGAAGGACATTAAATCTAAGCATTGTGGTAGTGCTACAAATTAACACGTAGAACAACAGCGATGTACCAGTACTTGAAAGTTTTTCATTGTGATTTATCAATCTAATCTTCCTCACAAGCCCTGACCCTGACAAATTTATGGTGGAGGTATAAGTGGCTAATTAATAGTATCTAACACTATTGTTTATATTTTGTTTTCAGGAAAGAGCTTTGTTTTACAGAGTGCTGTAGGATTTCTGAATCATTTCTGAGATTCTCATGCTCTGTTCTGAGTGACAGCATAAATTTGTGCCTTGTATTGGACAATTCAGGAATTAGTTGTGCTCTAATTTTCAAAAATTTGAAAATAAATAAATAGATACATAAATAAATAAATAAACTCTCTATTAGATGCACAAACAGGCTGTTTATGCAGTGGCTTCAGCACCATGACTACCTTATCTCTTGTCAGGGTAGCTCAGGGAATGCCTCCTAGCACTGCACTGAGTACTCTTCCATCTCTTCCAGGAAACACTTGGGCACATCAGAGTCCTATCCTTGGCCTCTATATAAGAGCATCTCTGAAACTTCTCTCAGCATTCTCTCTCTGCTTAACAATGCCATACGCTCATTTTACTTTTTCTGTGCCATAGGTGACCTGTGTTGCCACAAACACCACATGGTGAAGTTCTTTTTCAGAGATCAAATCACAAGGGGGCAAAACTTTCCTTTAACTCCATACCTCTGACTCTGGGATTTCAGAAGAGCAGGAAAAAACTATGCTCCTTATGTTTTACTATTTTTTTCCCTTTCTTTTTGTGTGTTTCACTCTTTTGCCTAGGCTGGAGTACAATGGGGCAATCTCAGTTCACAACTACCTCTGCTTCCTGGGTTTAAGAGATTCTCCTGTCTCAGTCTCTGGAGTTATCTGGGATTACAGGCATGCACCACAATGCTCAGGTAATTTTGTATTTTCAGTAGAGTTGGTGTTTCTCCATGTTGGACAGGCTGGTCTCGAACTCCCGACCTCAGGTGCTCTGCCCACCTCAGCTGGCAATATGCTGAGATTACAAGTATGAGCCACTGCACCTGGCCTGGGATTTGTGGCGAGATTTCTATCTTCCTAGGGATTCCTAGGCCACCAGAAGTTATTCTGGGGTCTTTTGTGCATGCACCAAGAGTGGCAAGACAGAGTGAAGAAAAGTAATTTTGACTGAGAAAAACCCTTTTTCAGGAAAACAAGATTTATGCAGAGAAAAACATAAAGGACTTTTGAATATACTTATAGCTTAGATATCCATTTTAATTAAGCTGAGAACTCCTTTTTATTATGGGTAAGGGTGGAGATTAGAATTATGTAAATGTTATGCCAAGTTAAAGGATTGGGTTTTGTGCAGGAATTTCCCGTGATAATGAGAGGGATTTTTAGAGAAAAATCCCAGAAGCTGTTTGATTTGCCACAAATTAGATATGGAGAAAGGGGAATGAATGCGAGGACTGCGTTTAACCCTAGCCACTTCCTGTAGAGGCAGAGTGGCAGAGAAGGTTTAACCGGTTGAAGTAGTTTTTGAACAGGTAGAGGAGGAGGAGGGGTGAGGTTGATGGTAGAAGAAAGTCTGAATATGGGGAAATCTGTTATTTGCCATTTCTAGTAATAAAGTTGTTAAGTCTCTGTTGAAGTAGAAAATTAAATGCTTTGGCTTTAAGGTCCTCCACAAGCCAAGTTTGGCTAGGTTGTGAATATAGCAGTCTAGTGGGGAGGATGCAGGGATGTGAGATTGTTTGGCACCCATTTGGACTGGTAAGAGGAAGCTGGGTGTGTGTGTTTTGTTCTAAGCATCCCCAGACAAAAGACAGAGACCCAGAATCCTCTTTCCATAAGGATATGGTTAAGCTGAGAAGCAACTGGTTGTGAAGATTTCCTCTAGCTCAGCCCCATTAATCCCATTGGACCTCCCAGGACCTGAATGGCAGGCCAGAGTTTCTCCGGCACTGGCAGAAAGCCAGGAGAAGGCAAATCTCACCAGTCATCTGAATTAGTATCTGATATTTGATGTTCCAGCTGGAACTGGCAAAGGGCCTCACAGACTGTAGCCATTTGAGGAAGAGAGAGAGAGAAACAGAGAGAGAGAGAGTGACAGAAAGACCCAGAGAGAGAAGATGAAGGAAGAGGTGGAAAGGGAGGGTTAGGGAGCAAAATACTCATTGCAGGTTGTCAGAAGTGGATTCCTGAGACCTGAGTGCTTTGAGAGCCTACCAGGGAGTACCCTCAGCCTGAGCCTCAGAGTCTCTTCAAGTTAATTGTCCTCCTCACAAAAATCACTTGAAAAGTGAAGTGAGAGAAAAGATGGGGCATGTAGCCAAAGACCTTTAGGGTACAGGAGTTAACTCAGGATGAGCTGCCATTGCCTACTGGTTCCTGGGTTGCAAGACAGCCTGTGCTCCCAACACCAGTCACAGGTTTTGGCACCAAATGTAGGAATTGAAGAAAGAGGAAAGAAACATGAAAAGTGGCTTGACAGTGAAGGACAGGTTTATTATAAAGAAAACAAATATGAGAGGGATTTTCTGGCTGAGTTAGTGCAAGGGACAGTGTCTTACACACTAAAATTTCTAAGGATTTAGGGCGAAACAGTATATCAAGGCTTGGACTGCTTCTGTGTCTCTTCGTTGTGCTTATCTGGGAGGGACGGTTGTGTGTCTGCTCCCATACATCTTCCAGCAGCTGCAGGCATACCTGCTGAGACTGCTACCCTATATCATCTCTCTGAAGTTCAAAGTTTCACAAATCTGCTGGGCAGGGGCAATATGCTGCATTCTCTTTGCTAAAACATAATAAGAGTCACCTTTGCTACAGCTCCCAACAAGTTTTTCCTCTCCTTCTTAGACCACCTCATCCTGGACCTATTGTTCATATCATTATCAATATTTTTGTCAAAGCCATTCAACAAGTTTCTAGGAAATTCCAAATTCTTCACATTTTCTCTCTTTTTCTGAGCCCTCCAAACTGTTCCAGTATCTGCATGTTACCCAATTTCAAAGTCATTTCCACATTTTCAGGTATCTTTTCAGCAGCACCCCACTCCTCTTAACAATTCACTGTATTAGTATGTTTTCATGCTGCTGATAAAAGACCAATTCTCATTGAAAACTTTAATTAATACATGAGTATATAATAAAAAGCCAAAGTTATTCACTTACCATTTTAACTGCTCTCCCAGAGGACATAACTGATAAGTCATTATGTAAACTTTCATGATGTTTCTTTGAATATACATTGACACATTCATACAAATGTGCATGAATATATAAATGTATATTTATAAGCAAAAACTGTATCATAGAATACATATTATTGTTAAATGAAAGTTTTCAAGTTAATTTTATAAATATGTTGTTCTTAAATTATTATAAAATTAAGTTATTAGAAAAGGTAATACATATTTTCAGCTTTCTACATATGGCTAGCCAGTTTTCCCAGCACCATTTATTAAATAGGGAATCCTTTCCCCATTGCTTGTTTTTGTCAGGTTTGTCAAAGATCAGATGGTTGTAGATATGCGGCATTATTTCTGAGGGCTCTGTTCTGTTCCATTGATCTATATCTCTGTTTTGGTACCAGTACCATGCTGTTTCGGTTACTGTAGCCTTGTAGTATAGTTTGAAGTCAGGTAGCGTGATGCGTCCAACTTTGTTCTTTTGGCTTAGGATTGACTTGGCGATGCGGGCTCTTTTTTGGTTCCGTATGAACTTTAAAGTAATTTTTTCTAATTCTGTGAAGAAAGTCATTGGTAGCTTGATGGGGATGGCATTGAATCTATAAATTACCTTGGACAGTATGGCCATTTTCATGATATTGATTCTTCCTACCCATGAGTATGGAATGTTCTTCCATTTGTATCCTCTTTTATTTCATTGAGCAGTGGTTTGTAGTTCTCCTTGAAGAGGTCCTTCACATCCATTGTAAGTTGGATTCCTAGGTATTTTATTCTCTTTGAAGCAATTGTGAATGGGAGTTCACTCATGATTTGGCTCTCTGTTTGTCTGTTATTGGTGTATAAGAATGCTTGTGATTTTTGTACATTGACTTTGTATCCTGAGACTTTGCTGAAGTTGCTTATCAGGTTAAGGAGATTTTAGGCTGAGACAATGGGGTTTTCTAGATATACAATCATGTCATCTGCAAACAGGGACAATTTGACTTCCTCTTTTCCTAATTGAATACCCATTATTTCCTTCTCCTGCCTAACTGCCCTGGCCAGAACTTCCAACACTGTGTTGAATAGGAGTGGTGAGAGAGGGCATCCTGTCTTGTGCCAGTTTTCAAAGGCAATGATTCCAGTTTTTTCCCATTCAGTATGATATTGGCTGTGGGTTTGTCATAAATAGCGCTTATTATTTTGAGATTTGTCCCATCAATACCTAATTTACTGAGAGTTTTTAACATGAAGGGTTGTTGAATTTTGTCAAAGGCCTTTTCTGCATCTATTGAGATAATCACATGTTTTTTGTCTTTGGTTCTGTTTATATGCTGGATTACATTTATTGATTTGCGTATGTTGAGCCAGACTTGCATCCCAGGGTTGAAGCCCACTTGATCATGGTGGATAAGCTTTTTGATGTGCTGCTGGATTCGATTTGCCAGTATTTTATTGAGGATTTTTGCATCAATGTTGATCAAGGATATTGGTCTAAAATTCTCTGTTTTGGTTGTGTCTCTGCCAGGCTTTGGTATCAGGATGATGCTGGCCTCATAAAATGAGTTAGGGAGGATTCCTTCTTTTTCTTTTGATTGGAATCGTTTCAGAAGGAATGGTACCAGCTCCTCCTTGTACCTCAGGTAGAATTCGGCTGTGAATCCATCTGGTCCTGGAATTTTTCTGGTTGGTAAGCTATTGATTATTGCCAGAATTTCAGAGCCTGTTATTGATCTATTCAGAGATTCAATAGGTGGGAATTGAACAATGAGAACACATGGACACAGGAAGAGGAACATTACACTCCGGGGACTGTTGTGGGATTGGAGGAGGGGGGAGGGATAGCATTAGGAGATATACCTAATGCTAATTGATGAGTTAATGGGTGCAGCACACCAATATGGCACACGTATACATATGTAACAAACCTGCGCATTGTGCACATGTACCCTAAAACTCAAAGTATAATAATAATAAAAAAGAAAAAGTAACATATATTATATTATATTATATTTATTGAAATATTCTCTTTTCTTTTGCTGCTGAATGGAGTATCAGAGCAAAAACCAAGACCTAGGCATGGTTCAGATGAAATTGTGTTACATTTTAATTTGAAATTATTTTATATTCTAGCATTTATCCGTTTGTCATCTAAGTTGACAAATATGAGACGAGGATGGGAAGATACTGATCCAGTTGGTTTCTGATAACCTGTCATGATAACTTTATTTGATTCTGTAGTAAAGTTTGCTGCATACAATAGTGGGAGTGATAATAGCAACTGTGGAATCAATGAGTTGTTCTTCATTAAAATGTAATTGTAGTTTTAAATGAGACAGATGTTAATTTTTCTTTTATATAGAATTCTAAGCTGATGTGGTGGCTCCAATCTTCAGCGTTTTCAGAGACCTATGTTCCCTCTATTTTGTTGTTCTGCTATCCTCAACAGACAACAGCTTATGGTGCAAGAAGGCTGTTCCATCTCCTATAGTCGTGACCACATTCTAGCCAGCCAGATGATTTATAAAGACAATGGAATGATAGCTCCCTCCTTTGGAAGACACAGCCCAGAAGTTGCACAAACCTATTCTGATGTAATGCATCACACAGAAATTTATAACATGGTTATATCTGACTTCATGCAAAGCTGGAATATAATGTATTGATCTCTACAGTTACACAATAAGCCAAAAATTCTGTTGTATTAAAAATAAAAGAATGGACATGGGGGACAAGGGATATCACAGTTAGCCAAAAGTTAAGAATAATTACTAATTCTTATGAAGTGTATGATTTTATGAAGAAAGGTGGTGTCTAAAAGATTCGCAGATTAAAAAATGAGTTAAGGAAACTGAGGTTCAATTGTAAATAACGATTTACACCACATGCCAGTTCCACCATGCTCAGGCTTTGGTATTTCTGGTTTTTTGGAGTTTTTCAGTCTTTATACTTTTAAGGAAAGGACTAGCATATCTACCTGACTTGTTTTACTCTCTTGAATGAATAACCCATTTAAAGCGTTTGTTGAGCTCCAGATTGCCTGCAAACTATTGTATTAGTTTTGTGAGGAAAAAAATTAATAAATTAGATAAAAGCCCCACCCTCAAGGAATGTTTTTAAAGCTGATTAACCATGCTAGAAAATAGAAAGTGAATGGTGCTGTGAGAGAGATAAAGAGGTATAGTAGTACTAAGAAGGCTAAATAGAGAAAGAGATTGAGTACAGCGGAAGATAATCATTTCTTTCAGAGAAGAGATGGCATAGGAGATGAGGAAGAAAGAAAAAGATTTACACAGAAACGTGGAGAGATGTGTATCTCTTGATTAGAGAAGGCAAGAAGAAGAGAAACTCTACGGACAGTATAAGCAAAAAGTGAAAACAGAATTTTTTTTTTTTTTTTTTTTTTTTGGCCAGGCATGGTGGCTCACACCTGAAATCCTAGCACTTTGGGAGGCCAAGGCAGGTGGATCACCCGAGGTAAGGAGTTCGAGGCAAACCTGGCCAAAATAGAGAAACCTAAACCTATTTCCTAAAAATAGAAAAATTAGCTGGGCATAGTGGCACATGCCTGTAATCCCAGCTACTCAGTAGGCTGAGGCAGGAGAATCACTTGAACCAGGGAGGTAGAGGTTACAGTGAGCTGAGATTGCATCACTGCACTCCTGCATGATAGGATCAAGACTCCATCTCAAAAAATATACATATTCCCAATGAAATGGGCAATTCATTGACTCTCTTGGTGCAAAATATCATAGATGAGGTAGAAAACACGTTTAGGAATACATTCACATTTTCAGGAACACAGCTAATTTCTGTATTCAAATCCCTGGCAGGCAGGGGCAGACATCATGAAACAAAGAAGCTCCACATTTTTAGAAATAGATATCCAACTAATACACTTACAAATTGTCTTTGTGGAGTAAAATGCATATTTAATCAATCGAATCAAATGCCACCTCAGCTAAATTCTTCCCTAAGACATACACACACCCACTAGCAAAAGGAATAAAATGTCTTGTCTCTAAGAAAATACAGAAGTTAATTCGCTTCAATAATACTTTATATTTGCCATTAAAAATAATTTTCAATTTACAGTAGCACCTCATTAGAACATAGAATATGGTGATGCCTTGGACTATTTTATTAAAAATGGTTATATTTGGTCCTTATCTCAATGTTTGTCTTTAGGTATATAGCTGATTAATAATGTAAAGTAGTTCATTAAGAAATATATTTGCATATTACTGTGAAATCATAGTGTATTAAATGGACAAAATAAAGCCTATAATGCCCAGGAAAATATTGCATACTGCAAAAATAATATAAAGTTCAGTTCTTTTATCTATAGTTTTATTCTTAAGTTGTATATATAGATAGATGATAGATAGATATTAACACACACATGAATTTTTACAAATTACTGAAGTTACAAATTTAAAACTCAATTTTTATCTCAAAATAATGATTAAAATGTTAGCAATGTTCATCAATTGGTCAAAATTTTGCATCTTTGTCTTGGATTCTTGCTCATATTCATCAATTTTAATCTAGTTCAAAACACTGAAATAAATGAAAATAACATATTAAATAAATTCGTTTATGTGCTGCACTTCTTTTCTAATGGTATCACATGCAATAGTGGAATGCATGATGCAATAGAATTTATGTTACTGTTTGAGTGTTTCCATGCCCAAATTAAAGTTAATAAAATTTTATAACAGAAATACTGAAAATGAAGAATGATGATGAATTGAGCACTGATATTAAAAAGACTAAATATGGTTCAACTTTTTATAAGCTAATTAGATATATGTTTTAAAAACTTTATAGGAAGCCTTACATGTATCTGCATTATACTCAGAGTTATAAATAAATTATAACTTCTTTATTATGTATTCAAGTTATCTGATATTCCTCTTGAGTATCTCAAACCTCAGGATAGGGAAAGATTGTATGCAACAAACCAAGTAAATACAATGACTGTGTATTCACAAAAATTTAAAAATTAAAAAGAAGAAAGCAAGTAGTCTTAGCTCAGAGCAATATTAAAAATAGTCCCTTACGTACAATGCCCAAATGCTCAGTTTTCTCATTTCACTTCTCTCTTCCTTTTCTTATCCAAGACAGTATCTCATGTATGAGATGGACTTTACTAATAACACAGGCAAATGAGGAGACATTGATTAAGAGTGTATAGAATCTATAAATAAATTTAGAAAAAATTTAAATCTTAAAAATATGGCTTTTAATCTGTGAACATGTTATATTTCTCCTATTATTAAATATTTTCTAATTTATCTCAATAATAACATGTAGTTTTGGTAAAACACCTTGTTATTACATTTAAATCTAGGTATTACATAATTTGTGTAATATAAATTCCTTATTTTTAGAATTTTATTTTTGAAATTTTCTTTACTGATATAGAGAAATGGGAGATGGCCTTCATTTTTCACATTGTACTGTAAGTCTTTTGAGTGAAGGACTGACTCCTCAATCCTTATTGTATCCACAACACTAAACAGGATATGTATGCCACATAAAATTTGTTGAACAAAAGAAAGAAAATTTTGTAGGACCCCACATACGTATGCCTCCAGAAAACTCACTTCTGCATTTTGTGTTTGCTCATTCTTGTGACTTCAGACAGTAAGTCCTTAGCAATAGCATCCTGTCATCTGAAAATGGATATGATATGGCCCAAATGCATAATGCTAAATTATTTGATCATAAATTGGGAGTCTCCACTCTCAATACTAAAGACAAGCATTATCTCCAATACTAACCATGTGCAAAAAGTGTAATGAGATTAGATTTAGAGATTGTTGCAAAGCCAAAACTGCAAATAAGGCAACAATTCTCCAAGTTTAATTTTCTCAATAAGGTCCTTTTTTAAAAATTATTATTATACTTTAAGTTCTGTGGTACATGTGCAAAACATGCAGGTTTGTTACATAGGTATACACTTGATGTGGTGACTTGGTGCACCAATTAAGTCATCATCTACATTAGCTATTTTTCCTAATGCTGTCCTCCCCATCCCCTGCCGCCGACAGGCCCAGGTGTCTAATGTTCCCCTCCCTGTGTCCATGTGATATCATTGTTCAACTCCCAGTTATGAGTGAGAACATGTGGTGTTTGGTTTTCTGTTCTTGTGTTAGTTTGCTGAGAATGATGGTTTTCAGCTTCATCCATGTTCCTGCAAAGGGTATAAACTCATCATTGTTATGGCTGCATAGTATTCCATGGTGAATATATGCTATATTTTCTTTATACAGTCTAACATCGATGGGCATTTGGATTGGTTCCAAGTCTTTGCTATTGTGAACAGTGCCATAATAAACATACATGTGCATGTGTCTTTATGGCAGAATGATTTATAATCCTTTGGGTATATACCCAGTTATGGCATTGCTGGGTCTAATGGTATTTCTACTTCTAGATCCTGAGGAATCGCCACACTGTCTTCCACCATGGTTGAACTAATTTTCACTCCCTCCTACAGTGTAAAAGCATTCCTATTTCTCTACATCCTCTCCAGCATCTGTTGTTTCCTGACTTTTTAGTGATTGCCATTCTACCTGGCATGAGATGGTATCTCTTTGTGGTTTCGATTTGCATTACTCTAATGGTCAGTGATGATGAACTTTTCTTCCTATGGTTGTTGGCTGCATAAGTGTCTTCTTTTGAGTAGTATCTGTTCATATCCTTCGTCCACTTTTTGATGAGGTTGTTTGATTTTTTCTTGTAAATTTGTTTAAGTTTATTGTAGATCCTGGGTATTAATCCTTTGTAAGATGGATAGATTACAAACATTTTATCCCATTCTGCAGGTTGCCTGTTCAATCTGACGATAGTTTCTTTTGCTGTGCAGAAGTAGTTTCATTTAATTAGATCTCATTGTCAAATTTGGCTTTTGTTGCCATTGCTTTTGGTGTTTAAGTAATAAGGTCTTTGTCCATGCCTATCCTCAATGGTATTGCCTAGGTTTTCTTCTAGGGTTTTTATGGGTTTAGGTCTTATGTTTAAGTCTTTAATCCATCTTAAGTTAATTTTTGTATAAGGTCTAAGGAAGGGATCTAGTTACAAATTTCTGCCTGTGGCTAGCCAGTTTTCCCAACAACGTTTATTAAATAGGGAATCCTCTCTGCTTTGCTTTGTGTTGTTAGTTTTGCCTAAGATCAGATGTTCGTAGATGTGTGCTGTTATTTCTGAGGCCTCTGATCTGTTTCATTGGTATATATATAAGTGTGTGTGTGTGTGTGTATGTATATGTGTGTGTGTGTGTATATATATGTATATATATATATATATGTGTGTGTGTATATATATATATATCTGTTTTGGTACCAGTACTATGCTGTTTTGTTACTGAAGACTTGTAGTATAGTTTGAATTGAGGTACCGTGATGCCTCCTGCTTTGTTCTTTTTGCTTAGGATTGTCATGGCTATGCAGGCTTTTTTTGGTCCCTAGGAAATTTAAAGTAGTTTTTCTAATTCTGTGAAGAAAGTCAGTGGTAGCTTGTTGGGGATACCATTGAATCTATAAATTACTTTGGGCAGTATGGACATTTTCACAATATTGATTCTTCCTATCCATGAGCATGGAATGTTTTTCCATTTGTATGTGTCCTCTTTTATTTCCTTGAGTGGTGGTTTGTAGTTCTCCTTGAAGAGGTCCTTCACATCCCTTGTAAGTTGTATCCATAGGGATTTTATTCTCTTGGTAGCAATTGGGAATGAGAGCTCACTCACTATTTGGCTCTCTGTCTATTATTGGGGTATAGGAATGCTTGTGATTTTTGCAGATTGATTTTGTACTCTGAGACTTCGCTGAAGTTGCTCCTCAGCTTAAGGAGATTGCAGGCTGAGATGATGGGGTTTTCTAAATATACAATCATGTTATCTACAGAGACAATTTAACTTCCCCTTTTCCTATGAGAATACTCTTTATTTCTTTCCCTTGCCTGATTGCCCTGCCCTTGTCTTGTGCCAGTTGTCATAGGGAATGCTTCCAGTTTTTACCTATTCAGTATATTGGCTGTGGGTTTGTGACAAATAGCCCTTATTATTTGGAGATACATTCCATCAAGACCTAGTTTACTGAGTTTTTAGCAGGAAGGGGCATTGAATCTATTGATATAATCATGTGATTTTTGTCATTGCTTCTGTTTATTTGATGAATTATGTTTATTCATTTGCCTGTGTTGAATGACATAGTTATCCCTGGGATGAAGCTGCATCCCAGGGATGAAGCTGACTTGATTGTGGTGGAAAAGCTTTGTGATATGCTGATGGATTTGTTTTGCCAGGATTTTATTGAAGATGTTTGCATCGATACTCATCAGGAATACTGGCCTGAAATTTTCTTTTTTGTTGTGTCTATGTCAGGTTTTGGTATCAGGGTGATGCTGGCCTCATAAAAGAAATTAGGGAAGAGTCCATTCCCTCTTTTTCTATTGTTTGGATTTTTTTTTTTTTTTTTTTTTTTTTTTTTGAGATGGAGTTTCACTTTGTTGCCCAGTCTGGACTGCAATGGCATGATTTCAGCTTACTACAACTACCGCCCCCCAGGTTCAAGTGATTCTCCTCCCTCAGCCTCGAGTAACTGGAAATCCAGGTGCACGCCACCACATTGAACTAACTTTTGTATTTTTTGTAGAGATGGGGTTTCACATGTTGGCCAGGAGGGTCTGGAAATCCTGACCTCAGGTGATCCACCCTCGTCGGCCTCCCAAAGTTCTGGGATTACAGGCATGAGCCACTGTGCCAGACTGGTACTTTTTTTTCAACTGAAAGAAAGAAACGTACTGTTATACTTTATTCCTGTGAGAAAGTTCAACACAAGGAGGAATCTAATAACATCCAAATTTCCAACTGATTTTAATAAACATTTTCACATAATCTAAGAAATAGGCAGTGTAAACAAATTTGTCATGGGCATTAAAATGAGACAGTTTCTATGTGCTAATTCAAATCAAAGATTTGGCCTCGCTGGCCTCGCTCCTTGGAATGAAGTATCTGTCAACGTCAAATGTCAAGCTACATGAGATTGAAGGAGAGAAGGGGAAGAGCATATTGGGAAAGAAAGATTCCTTCTGCTTATGTTGTCACATTTCACAGCATCCATGCATGGTTTTCATTAACTATCAGTGTCTTTGCTCTAATATTCAGCCCCGTTCTGCCATCTGGAAGGTTCAAAACACTTCTGCCAATTAAAAACTCAGTGGTTTTAATTTTAAGTAAATGTTTGTATTTAAAGACGACTTCGTATATTTTCGTTTGATGAAATAGTGAGTTATTGTTACTCTTATTTCTACTCTTCTGGATTTCTACACCAAATTATTGTGCAGTAGTCAGCTTGCTTTCTAAGATATCTTTCAACATTTCATTAGATAAAATATTTTTCTGAGAGAATAATTTGTGTGTTTCTTAATGACATGTTACTTGACTTAAGATTTGGGATAATATCACCATTTATGATTTTGTGTATTGCATTTTCTTTGAAAATTTCTAAGCTGCAAAAATTTTAATTTGCAAAGACTTCATTTGATTAACAAATATGAAAGATATATGGCAGGCATTTCTGAAGTCAAACACTGTGATTAATGCTTTCCAGGATTTAGATATTTAGTAAAATACTATCCAAATAACATAAATTAAACTTTAGATGTACATCTTACATAAGTGTCTGGCAAAGCCCATACTCATTACTAAAATTGCAATCTAAAAATTTTAAGTAGGTTCCTCTCATTATATTTCATAATGTGATAGTGTATAAGCCAAATGATTACTTATATTTTAATAAGAGCATTGCCAGTGGAGAAAGATAGTGAAATACTGCTTTAAAGCTCAACATCAGTATTTTCTTAATGTTACACATAGGACACAGAGAGGAGCTACGGTCTCTGCTCATAGCTTCAGAGGCCTGCAGAGACCCCCGAAAGACTTTGCCATGGAGAAGAGCCACCCTTTCCAGGGCTTCCTCTCTGCTAAAAGCTGAACACTTGGCTGGACAACCTGCCTACAGAGAGGAGCAAATCGTTCCTCTGAGCTGTACTAACACTAAATAAAATGTTTCTTCTTGTTCACCGTTCACTTGTCTGCATATCTCATTCTACCTCATTCTTCCTGACACAGGACAAGATCTCAGGCAAAGGTGTCACAGCCTCAGACGTGTCTGGCTAGAAAAAAATCAACACCCTAGAGATCAGTAACAATGAAACAAAATTTCCAGTTCTCAAAAAAAAAAAAAAAAATGAAGTTAAGATAATAGATAATACATTCATTAGCTTACAAAATAAAAACTAATAGTAGCAACCATTGGTGATGAAATTGTAGGTACTAGAAGAAATGTGATTACTACAAGGTTTTTGGAAAGTAACTTGGTATTTAAAGTTATAGTTTTATTTAATATTATATAAATTTAGTATTTAAATAATTTCAAGACATAGTACTTACACACTTCGCCCAGTTTTCACATTTTGTACCCCTGATTAAATACAAACAAAATTACCAGGATTAGAAGATAAATATACCACCATGTTTATTATAGCATTGTTAGTAATAGAAAAGATTTGGAATCATACAATTTTCCTCAATTTTAATCGGAAAGATTAAATGGTACATCCATTGAAACGTTGGTATAAATATAATATTGATTATTATGTTGCTATTAATGCAAATAAGGTTGATATATGTGTTGCTTTGGAAGAAAAATCTAAAATATGTATTTTAGCAAAGGCAAATTATAGAATGTGCATATATTGTGTGTGTACATGGACGTGTGTACAGCAGTTTCGGTTTTATAAATGTGAACATAATCTTAGCATATGTTATACATGGAAAATTAAGTTCATGAAGATTATTGTCAAATTGCTATTAGTGCTTATATTTGAAATTGGAAGAAGAAAAGTATTAATTTATCTTCCACACATCTTATTTTCAAATGTTACTATGATTAATTTTTTGTAAGAGCATTGAAAAACCAGCAAGTACTTCTAGTTTTTAATTTTACAGTCAAAGGTAATTTGGTTATTTTGTTAATATACTTACAACAATATTGTGAGTATTAATATATGATTTTACTTATAAATAATTGAGTTTCATAAAGTTTAAATGACATATATAATGACACATATCAGAAAGTGCTAGTGCCAAGACTCAAAAACAAGTGTATTTGTGGTTCCAAGTTCTTTTTTTTTTTTTTTGAGATGGAGTCTTATTCTATCGCCCAGGCTGGAGTGCGGTGGCGCAATCTTGGCTGACTGCATCCTCCACCTCCCAGGTTCAAGTAATTCTCTGCCTCAGCCTTCCGAATAGCTGGAAATAAAGGCACCCACCACCACTCCCAGCTAATTTTTGTATTTTTAGTACAGACAGGGTTTCACCATCTTGGCCAGGCTGGTCTTGAACTCCTGACCTCGTGATCCACCCACCTCAGCCTTCCAAAGTGCTGAGATTTCAGGCATCAGCCACCATGACCAGCCCCAAGTTCTTGTACTTTCCAATTTATTTCATTACTTCTTGGCTGTGTGTATGTAAATGTGTATGTGAATGTTGAATTTTTTAGACAAACACATTTGGGTAACAAATTGGATACACATTAATTCAGTTCTTGTTTTTTGATGTTCAGATGAAGGAATTGAGTAAAAGTCTCAGAGAATTACAAAAGTGAGAGAAATCATATTGGTTTCACAACTTTTTTTTTTTTTCTTTTGTATAGAAAACCTGGGACCAAATAGGGATGATTTTTCAGCTTGTGAAAAACAGGAGCTTTGCCTTCAGGCAGTCCCAGCATCAACTTCCAACTGAGTCTTTTATTAACAGCCACATTCACTGCAAAATACCTGTAAGCCACTATCAACCACTCAAGACAAAACACCAAAGGTTTATCCTCAATTTCTTTCTTCCTTAAAATTTTACATCAAATCCATAATTAAGTCCTGCTAAACTTAGTTTCTCAATATCCCCAGACTATGCTCTGCTCTAAATATCCACTGTAAATCCAAGCCACCATTATATTTTGCTTCATTTACTGCAATAGCTTTCCTAAAATTTAACACCTTCTCACTCCTGCCTTCTCAAATTTATTCTCTGTAATACTCTCTTTCTTAAAAATATAAATTATATTAAGTCACTCTTCTTAAGGGATGTTTGTGGAGCATATGTCTCAGAAAGTAACATATCTGGCATCCACAAGGCCCTCATAATGTGCCTCCTCTCCAATGCTCTAGCTTCATATCTCAGGCCCACCCCGTTTTCCAGAGTCAATAATATTTTATTCAAGTTGCCCATGTTTTCAAGTTCTGTCTTGGTTCATAGCTTTTCACCTTTGCTTTTTTTCCATACTGTTCTGTTAGTCTTCTCAGAGCTGACACTTTCTTTTTCTTTAGGTCTTAGATTACACTTTATTTTCTCACAGTTATGGATGTCAGAAGTCTGAAATGGGGTCAGTAAACTATAACCAAAGTGTAGGCAAGGCTGCATTTCTTCTAGAGTCTCTACCAGAGAGTCCATTCCCTTTATTTTTTCTAGCATCTAGAAGCCATACTGCCTACCACCTTCTTGAACACTAACTTTATTTTCTTCTCCAAGTCTTGCTAAAAACTTTTTAAATTTCTCAGATATTGAATTATCTCTGCTAATTCAGCCTTTTTATCTTTTCTTTTAAGTCCTTGAACACACCGTTTTAGTATCCTTGTGTGTAAATTCCAAAATCTCAGTCACGGAGGAGTCTGACTTCTTACTTATCTCTCCTGTGTCAATATGCTCCTGTTTCTTTGTATACATAATAACATTTTTCTGTGAACTGCAGTTGCATGTTTAGAGAATGGATTCATCTTCTTTCTCTGAAAAAGATTGGTGTTTGTTCTAGCAGAAATTGTTGGCTAGTCATACCTATGTTGTAGAACATTTGTCTTATACTTTATTAGGATGAGACTGTTTGGATCTTATCCTTATTCTCATTGTGAATTCTTTATTCCTGGCATATAGATTTTCTTCCTAAAGTGTATCCTTTCTGCAATTTCAATAGGAAGCCAAGGTTTTTGTCTACTCTCTCTAACTTAGTGGGACTCAAACTCAACTACCCTGAGTTGAACTACCAGTAGTTTGAGTTTCTTAACTGAGGTATGGCTCCTCACAAGAGGGCATTAGCTGCGGGGGCCTGCCTGCAGACTCTGACCCAAATGACAGATGAATAAAATCTACACTGATACAAAGACACTCTGTTTTGCCAGTCCTGTTGTGTCTGACCACCTGCACACAAAGAGAGGTTTGTCACTGCAGCCAGCCCTGAGCAGCTGGCACTCCAGGCATTGATTTAGTATACAACTACCAACAGAAGCTTTGAGTAAATACACTTGAAGATAATGAAAATGGTTAAGACAGTAGTTCTATGAATAATTAAACCTCAGGTATACTGGTCTAAAGTAAATACTGTTAGGGGGCAATATCTTTGTTCGACCGCCTGAGAGGGCCATTTGGCTCAAAAGCTAGTTAATGGAGGTAGGATAAACAGACTTAACTGGGGAAGCCTCTATTGTCCCTCGTATTTACCCTATGACCTAAAGTTCTAAGGTAAGAACCGGCTGCCTTCAGCCTGTTCAATTATTACAAGCTATGTGATCTTTTGGCCTTCCAAAAGGTTTGTGACTTTTCCCTAGAACTTTCCCTAATATTTCCCCTTAATATTTCTGCCACCATCCTGAGTGAATTGCAACATTTCCCCATTTTGGTTTCATTATTAGGGTTTTTTAATTGCAGAGCACAGATATGTGCAGCTACCGGATTTTCAGATGAGGCAGTCACTGCTCTTATTGAGAATTTGCATCCTAGAATTAGCAAATAACATAAGACAGACATGAGCATAATTAGCAAAATTCTTTTCCAGTCAAAGAGTGCCCCCCAAGAGTGAGGGTCTAACTAGGAGAGATGATCTTGTACACCCTTCCACATGGCTATTTGTTGGGTGTGCAGATCTATGGTGGGAACAGATTCCAAAATTTTAGTTTTAAGTTGCTTCACGTCTGCTGTTAAATTGTTATGAAAGGTTCCCCAGAGGGGTTGTTTCTCCTCAACCCAGCTATGCATTGATTGATTCAATGGTAGAGAAGTGACACAGTTGTGTTTATGTTCCCAGTCACAGTTTAACTGTTGACAGAATGCTAGTGCATCTTGTCGCTTTCTCGCATATTTTTCTCTTACTGTAAGAGAAGTTCATTACGTATATTGTTGGCCAGATTACCTTCAAAAGCAGCTGTTTGTACTGATTCAGTAATAGAAGCAACAGCAACACTAGCTGTTGCCAGAACAACTATAGCTGAGACTATAAAGTCCATAAGTGTAAATGTGAATCTTTTTTGTCTGACCTGGGACAGGGCACATTCTAAGGTGGTAAAGGCAGAAGAACCTTGCCAATCACGTGTCAAATTGACTGGTAGAAATGCCTCAGTTTGTCTGCTTAATACCATGACACTAGAAGTTTTTAATTTAGATATACTGTGACAAGTGATACATGAGGCAAACCAAGCATGTCCCTGCACCCAGGTCACAAATGTGGAGTTTCCGGGTGTAATGGAAATGTTAGTTCTCATAAGGAAACATATGGATGGGTAGTGCAAACCACGTACTCATCAGGGTGACTATGAATAAAGACTATAGTGTAGTTGCAACTGGAATTATTATATCTCCCATGGCAGGTGTTAAGGGAGGTACTAAGATGACCCAGGCACCATAAGGTGCCTTGGATTGGCGTGGACTTTACTTGGGATCTGGGGATATCCCATCCCCCCATCAGCCCAAATTAGAGGGGAATGAGAAGTGGCTATGAAATGGTGATTAATCCTATGATGGACAAAGACATTTGTAAGGCTGCCCTGCAGGTGGCTGTAGGGACTCCAGTTTAAAATGTTTTAATTGTCCAACTGGAGGCTGTAGGCTTGTTTCCCATGATAGACTTCCAGCTAAAGTGAAATCCATTACTTTCTCAGCTCTGTTCTTTAGCACAGAAAGGAATACTTGGGAAAGCAGCATGGATTGCATTACCCGGTTTGAGGCTACCTGCAGCCAAAAATGTTAAGGTATTTTCTTTGCCATGATGTAGCCATACTTGGCTTTTGCCAGGTACACAGTAAGGGTTAGAGACTTTATAACTTACACACAGTGGGAGGATAGTGGAGTGATACATAGTGTTATCTGGCACCTTAGTCCAATGTGTGCCATTATTGAGGGACCCTGCTGGGGGTAATTCTATCCCTTCTTGCCAAGCAGTCACATTATTGTAGACTGGGAAGGCAGTGTCCGCCCAGGTGACAGGGTAAAAGAAAAGTGGGCCTAAGATATGAGCCCAATAGAGTATAGCAGGTACAGGTTACAGACAAAGCAAGAGTATAAAAAGGATCAATACCCTATGTGAGTTGCAATGTACAAGAGAAAGCACATCAAGAAACAAATTATCTAGAATAAATGTTGT